>NC_136914.1:132399424-132896965 GCF_949752795.1 Hyperoodon ampullatus
TTGGAATACAAAGAAAAGAGAGATTAATTTAACCATAGAGAATTGGAGATCTCAGGTAAACTTGATAGCATCAATTTAGCTCAAGTTTGACAAGTGGTAAAATATTTTCTAGGAATAAAAAGTACATCTGTTATAGGAAATAACTTGAGTAAAGTACTGAATTATGGAATTGTAGTTCATATCCCTAAAAGGTAGTTCAGTGTGAATGAGTGTAGAATTTGTGAAATGAGACAGTGGAAAGAGAAGGTCAAAGTATTAGATTATAATCAGTCCCTATGGGACAGTGAAGAAAAGAATGGAGGTGAGGAAGCAGAGGCTGATCCAGCAGGAACTGAAGGAGATCTCAGGCAGACCGTGTTCTGGAATGAGGGATCAATGGGGCAAGTTGAGAAAAACTCAGTAGTTTACATATTTGCATGCAGGCGCTGGAAGACTACTGGTAGTCTTTCAGCTGTAAATTAATATTAAGGAAGCAAAGAAAAAATCAACTCATTATTAGGAGTAATTCTGTAAAAATATCTTTCAGAGAATATTTTGACAGGTTTTCTAGTAGAGATAGGGAATAAAACATGGACAAAGATAGAAAAGATTATGGTTAGATGAAAAGGAACTTTGCAAAACATCAGAAACTTTTAATCATTACAACTTGTTACAATAGAATCTTATGAAAAAACGATATGCTTTAAAAGTCTATCAAAAATGTTTTCCTAATGTTTCATAATGTATGTATGTTTATCAGCAATTCCTAGCAATCTGTATTGGCAAAGTATAAATATGAAGATATCACAATCATCTTAAAAGGCTTGGAATAACTTTCACTGTTTGTTGTTATATTTGGCACTACATCATGAAATTTATATTAACATTCGTGGTGCCAAAGCTTTTTTGCAGGCAGATGAGATAGCATTATGTATTTAATGATATCTTGACAGTATATTGATGATTGCATAGCAACATTTATATGGGGAGACAAGCATTTTTAACCTGCTGTCAGATTAAACCAGTTGAAGAAAAAATGTGCTTGAGTATTCCACTGTTACTTTGTTATGTTTTTGACATCGAGCTTCTGAACAACAGAATTCAGTGACTTATAGCCTGCTCTATTTTAGATGTTTGTAAAGAAATATATGATTCAATTAAGTTTCCCAAAGCTTATTTTTGTAGGCAAAATACATTATCAATTGCTAGATGTCTGTCAACACAAGTATGAAGTCATAGTTATGGTTCACTCTCATTTGCACATGCCAGCTCTTTTTTTTTTTAAAGGATTTTATTTTATAGAGCAGTTATAGGTTCACAAGAAAATTGAGATGAAGGTACCAAGATTTCCATGTACCCTGTACTTCCACACATTCATGGCCTCTCCCATTATCCACATCCCCCCACTAGAGTGGTTCATTTGGTAAAAGTAATGAACCAGCACTGATACATCATTATCACACAGAGTCCATAGTTTACATTAGGGCTCAATCTTGATCAAACATTCCATAGGTTTGGCAATGTACAATGACATGTATATACCATTCTAGTATCTTACATAGTAATTTCACTTCCCTAAAAAGGCCCTGTGCTCTGCCTCTTCATCTCTCCCTCCCCTGTACTAACTCGCTTCAAATGGTGTAAAAAATAACACGATAATCTTTCACACAGCCATGGTACAAAAATAAGAAAGGTAAAATGGACTAGGAACCAAGATGGCGGAGTAGAAGGTTGTGCTCTCACTCTCTCTTGGGAGAACACCAGAATCACAACTAGCTGCTGGACAATCATCAACAGGAAGACACTGGAACTCACCAAAAAAGATACCCCACATCCAAAGACAAAGGAGAAGCCACAATGAGACAGTAGGAAGGGCGCAATCACAGTAAAACCAAATCCCATAACTGCTGGGTAGGTGACTCACAGACTGGAGAACACTTATACCAAAGAAGTCCACCTACTAGAGTGAAGGTTCTGAGCCCCACGTCAGGCTTCCCAACCTGGGGTTCCGGGAAGGGGAGGAGGAATTCCTAGAGAATCAGACTTTGAAGTCTAGTGAGATTTGATTGCAGGACTTCCACAGGACTCGGGGAAACAGAGACTCCACTCTTGGAGGACACACACAAAGTAGTGTGCATATCAGGACCCAGGGGAAGGAGCAGTGACCCCAGAGGAGAATGAACCAGACCTACCTGCTAGTGTTGGAGGGTCTCCTGCAGATGTGGGGGGTGGCTGTGGCTCACCATGGGGACAAGGACACTGGCAGCAGAAGTTCTGGGAAGTACTCCTTTGCGTGAGCCCTCCCAGAGTCTGTCATTAGCCCCATCAAAGAGCCCAGGCAGGCTCCAGTGTTGGGTTGCCTCAGGCCAAACAACCAACAGGGAGGGAACCCAGCCCCACCCATCAGCAGTCAAGCGGATTAAAGTTTTACTGAGCTCTGCCCACCAGAGCAACAGTCAGCTCTACCCACCACCAGTCCCTCCCATCAGGAAACTTGCACAAGCCTCTTAGGTAGCCTCATCCACCAGAGGGCAGACAGCAGAAGCAAGAAGAACTACACTCCTGCAGCCTGTGGAACAAAAACCACATTCACAGAAAGATAGACAAGATGAAAAGACAGAGGGCTATGTACCAGATGAAGGAACAAGATAAAACCCCACAAAAACAACTAAATGAAGTGGAGATAGGCAACCTTGCAGAAAAAGAATTCAGAATAATGATGGTGAAGATGATCCAGGACCTCGGAAAAAGAATGGAGGCAAAGATCGAGAAGATGAAAGAAATGTTTAACAAAGACCTAGAAGAATTAAAGAACAAAAAAAAAAACAGAGATGAACAATACAAAAACTGAAATGAAAACTACACTAGAAGGAATCAATACCAGAATAACTGAGGCAGAAGAACGGATAAGTGACCTGGAAGACAGAATGGTGGAATTCACTGCTGTGGAACAGAATAAAGAAAAAAGAATGAAAAGAAATGAAGACAGCCTAAGAGACCTCTGGGACAACATTAAACACAACAACATTCACATTATAGGGGTCCCAGAAGGAGGAGAGAGAGAGAAAGGACCAGAGAAAATATTTGAAGAGATTATAGTTGAAAACTTCCCTAACGTGGGAAAGGAAGTACCCACCCAAGTCCAGGAAGCACAGAGAGTCCCATACAGGATGACCCAAGGAGAAACACACTGAGACACATAGTAATCACACTGGCAAAAATTAAAGACAAAGAAAAATTATTGAAAGCAGCAAGGGAAAAATGTCAAATAACATCAAGAGTAAGCTGGGACAAAGTGAGAGTCTGGCATGTATATCTATACACTACCAAATGTAAAATAGATAGCTAGTGGGAAGCAGCTGCATAGCACAGGGAGTTGAGCTCAGTGCTTTGTGACCACCTAGAGGGGTGGGAAAAGGAGGATAGGAGGGAGACCCCAGAGGGAGGAGATATGGGGATATATGTATATGTATAGCTGATTCACTTTGTTATAAAGCAGAAACTAACACACCATTGCAAAGCAATTATACTCCAATAAAGATTTAAAAAAAAAAGTAAATGTTTTCAAAAAAGCAACATATTTTTTCTGTAGTCTATCTCCTCATCCTACTGAATATTTCTATACAGCATTTAAAGTTATCCATCACTGTATATTTATTGATTTTATGTCTCCTCATTGGAACTAAGCCCTGTAAGCTAAGGAGTTCTTTTTGTTTACTCTGATGGGACCACTGGACATGACATAGTAACCACCACATATTGCAAAGTCAATAAAACTTTAGCCAATAAATGAAAGAATTAATAATTGGCACAAAAATATAGTTTTTTTTTCTGTCACTTACAATTGAATTTATTAGAGGGCTCTCATAAGGGGGAGTACAATTTTATTCAATATCTGCAGCAGTTTACCTAATGGTAGAATAGTCAGGTTCTTAGAACTGTTTAGTTTAGGGTTTATAAGTTTTATTCAAGGTGTAATTTCAAAGCATAAAGAAAAGCCATCCTTTTGTGGTAAGGCATGGGAGAAGTTTATGCAAAACAATGTGATCTAAATTGCATTTGTATGCAATTCCAGCTTGGTTCTTGCATAATAAATAAATTAGAAGAATGGCTGATGATGCCCTTCATATACTGTCCATAAATTTCTCTCAAAGGGGCTTTTGATCAAAATTTGGCAATAAAAATCTGAGGTTACATTTTATGTAAGGACTTGGGAACTTAAAATATAGTATTAAACCCACTCCAAGAAGAAAGTGAATTACAAATCACATAAATATATATGATTTAAAATATTTTCCATAGCTTTGAAATTTCAAATTCAAACTTAAAAATGATTGCTATCTTTTTTTTTTTTTCTCCAGATGCGCAGGCCCAGCGGCCATGGCTCACGGGCCCAGCCGCTCCGGGCATGTGGGATCTTCCCGGACCGGGGCACGAACCCATGCCCCCTGCATCGGCAGGCGAACTCTAAACCACTGCGCCACCAGGGAAGCCCTGCTATCTTTTTAATTGTCTCCTATGGTTGAGTGCATTCCCCATAGATCTTAGCTAACTTTTCAACAACAAAGACATCTTTGTAGGAAGGACTAATATCAAAAATGATGTAGACAGGTGGAGGCACTGTATACCTTACTTTATTCCATGTTGGCACTGCTTCTGATTTTAAATCTAATCTTAAAAGCTCCTCAAAATTCTATCTAAGTATGGAGTCTCGATATAGCCTAGTAGAAGTATGCTTTTTAATTCAAAATTTGATTATTAGAAAAATAAATATAAAATTAAAAGTCACAGATTTTATGAAAAATGGTATTTCTCTTTCCACCTTACATTTATTCCTGATTCTTTTTTAATATAATAAAGCCTTGAAGGTCAGTATCATATTTATTATGCTAGTTTTCTTATTGTGGGGAGTAAAGAAGAAAGCTGTCATTTTTTTCCCAAATGGCCCCATTTAGTCAAAGAAGATAAAGCTTTGGAATTTATTCTGACAATTAAAATGATTATACTTTTAAATCTAGATTAGATAGGAAGTCCAAAGTTTTTCTTAAAGTAGGTGATTTCTTTTACAAGGCAATTAATGCTACAAATAAACTATCAGTATTTAATGGTGGATCCCAATGATCTAAAGAAACAGAGAAATGATGGTGATGTGTGCTGAAGATACCATGGATGATTGCTTTAAATTTTTAGTCAATACAGTCACAATACTAACTTGATATTTTGTTAGTGTGTTCCTTTTAAATTTTGTAGTTAGCAAAAATATTGAAAATGATTGTATTGTCCACATTTTGTTATTTTTTAAACAGCAGTTTGTTATGATATTCAATGTAACATCAGTTTCATGAGATGCATCACAAATAAGGAAGAACTCTATAAAAGTGGTAATATGTACACTATATTCCTCATTTTGGAGAGTCACTTATACAGTAGCACGTTAAATGTTATTGAAAGTTATGTAGCTATTCCAAATACCGAAAGCAGACAACCCACTTTACATTTCATGAAAGTTGTTATCTCCATTGGAATGCAAACTGGGAAGTGGGAATAAAGAGAGGCTTCCTCTCACATACATTTTTTTTTAAAGTACAGTTGGCCCTTGAACAACACAGGGTTAAGGGCATGTTGATTCTCCACTCGCTGGAAAATCTGCATATAATTTTGCACTGGCCCTCTGTATCCAGGATTCCACATCCACGAATTCAACCAACCTGGAACTAGGTGGTACTACAGTATGCATTTATTTTTTTACAAAACACGTGTAAGTGGACCTGTGCAGTTCAAACTTATGTTGTTCAAAAGTCAACTGCATATACACACACTTGTTATACTTGCTGAAGCCCTACTCTCTTAAAAATAAAAACTAAATAATATTGTTTTCTAACAGAGATGTGTATTTGAAATGTATAGCCAACAATAAGAACAGCTTCCTCTTAGAGAAAATTCAATGTGCATTAGGTATGGGGCAAAGTTCTTAAAATGTACATCACAGTTCAATCTCCTTGCAAATCTATCAGATGAAGGAACTGAGGGAAGGGACACTCAGCTACTCATTGGCAAAGACTGGATTGATCAACATCAAATTATTATTTCTAAACACTACAATATGTGATCTCTAAGATCTCAGATAAATCCATTAATTCATCATATGTTTATTGAGTGCTTGCTATATAACAGGTACTGTTCTAAGTGCTGATGATAGAGCAGACGCTATTTTAAAATCTAATAATAAAACTGTGAACAAAATAAAAAACTCTAGTTTTTGTGGTGCTTAGTGGGGAGAAAAATACAATATGATGAATAAATACATTGTAGAGTATTTTAGAAGATGATAGAAGCTCTGGAAATGAATAAAGCTGGATAAGGGAGATCAAGAATGAGAAGGGAAGGGTCGGGGTGGGAGGGATGTAATCTGGACCTTAGAAACTTATTATTCTAATTCACAGAATGAAAAGTTAGCAGTCAATGAATCATTCAGGTTACTCTTTCTTATATTATCACTTATTATGATAGTAATCTAATTTATGAAGCAAAGAAAGAGTAGAACAAGGCATAATCTTATTTATTTTCACTGGTAAAATATATAATATAAATTCACCATTTTTACCCTTTTTAAATGTACAGTTCAGTGGCATTAAGTACCTTCACATTATTGTGTAACCATCATCACTATACATTTCCAGAACATTTTGTATCAGACATTATTATCATCACAGAAATTCAGTGTCAATTAAACAACAATGCCCCATGTCCCCTCTCTTCAGTCTTTAGTAACTACTATTTTACTTTCTGTGTCTGTGAATTTGGCCTATTCTAAGTATCTCATGTAAGTGGAATCCTACGACATTTGTCCTTTTTTGTCTAGCTTATTTTGCTTAGTGTAATATAATCAAGGTATCATCTATGTGGTAGCATATCAGAATTTCATTCCTTTTTAAGACTAAAGATTTTTCATGGAGCTTTTCTCTTTTATTTTCTTCTAAGAGTTTTATAGTTTAACTCTGAAGTTTAGGAATTTGATCTATTTTAAATTAATTTTTGTATATAGTATAAAATAAGGTCCAAATTTATTCTTTGTAATAATATACCCAGTTTTCCTAGCAACATTTGATGGTGTTTTCCCTTTTTAATTATCTTGGCATCTTTATCAAAAATCATGTAATTATGTATGTGAGGATTTATTACTGGGTTCTCTATTCCATCCATTCCATTCATCTTCGATGTTGTCTTTATGCCAGTACTATCCTGTTTTGATTACTGTAGTTTTGTGAAAAGTTTTGAAACCAGGAAGTGTGATTGCTTTCACCAACTTTTTTCTTCCTTTTCAAGAATATTTTGACTATTCAACATCCCTTGAGATTCCATATAAATTTTAGGATGAGCTTTTATGTATCTGCAAAGAATGTCATTGGGACTTCAATAGGGATTGAATCTGTAAATTCCTTTGGGTAATACTGACATCTTAACCATATTAAGTCTTCCAGTTCATGGACATGGGAATGTCTTACCATTTATTTATTATTTACATTTAATTACTTTCATCAATGTTTTGTAGTTTTTATCATACAGGTTGTTCACTTCCTTGATTAAATGTATTCCTAAGTAGTTTGCTCTTTTTGATGTTCTTGTAAGAGGAATTGTTTTCTTAATTTTCTTTTTGTAGTTTTCATTGTTTGTATAGAGATGCAACTGAATTTCGTGTGCTGATTTTGTATCCTGAAACTTCTTGAATACATTTCTTAGGTCTAACTATTGTGTCTATGTGTGTTTGTGTGTGTAATCCTTAGGGTTTTTTATGTGTAAAATCATATCATTTGAGAAAAGATAATTTTACTTCTTAATTTCCAATTTGGATGCCTTCCATTTATTTTTCTTGCCTAATTGCTCTTTTTGAAATTGCTGATTTTAATTGTCATGAAATGCTTGGAGAAATCATGACTCAACTGCTTTCCTTGTTTCAAAGGAGGCTCAGCCTGACAGCCTATCCTGCAAGTTTTGGACTTTGTCCCCATAACTGCATAAGCCAATTGCTTAAAATAAATCTCTCTATATAAACACATCTTATAGGTTCCGTTTCCCTGGAGAGCCCTGAATAATACAAGCTCCAAATTTAGACTGGAGGTAAAGTGGACAACATGACAGCATAATCAGGGCAAATAGTAAATGCAGAGATAATTCTGGGAGTCATGGTGATGCTAATACAGAGAGCAAGAGGTGATAGTAGTAAACTCAGACTAAGGTGGGAAGGGACAGCAGGCTGTGTAATGTAGACTGTTACAGCAGGCTGGAGACTAATGGGTGTACTTGTGACAGTACTGTTCAATTAAAGAGTGCAGAGAAAAATCAATTTAATACATAAAGCAGGACTATCAAATAGAATAGTGGCTTGCAGATTTGATACAGCTAGAAACTGAATGAGTTTATTATATGCACAGCAGGTAAATTCTCCTGTGTAAGTAAAAAGGATATTAACAGGATAAACAAAATGATGAGAAGCAAAGAGTACATTCAGCAGATCCACTACCTGTATGATATAAATTCCAGAAAGAAAGCATAGTGTAGATGGAAGAACGTAATTATGAAAGTAAAATTTAGAAAAACAAATTAATGATCTGAAAACTCCCACGAACCTACAAAATGAGAGTCTACCAATTACAAGACAATTAATGGAAAATAGTAAATCCTCTCCAGTACACCTTGCTCACCACAACTTACACAAACACAAGCAGTGTAAGAATTTGCTGAACATTTTAGTTTTAATTTTAAGGATAAAGGAAAAATCCATAAGGCTAAAATATACACATGGTGACTTTATTTCATATTGAAGAAGTCACATTTGTATATAAAGTTGAAAATAATATATAATGACTCCAATATTCAAATGTTCCTAAAATAGTGGTTTTAAAATTTTATCTTTTTCATTATCTAGTTGTATCTACATCTCTATTTATCTAACTTTGTAGTTTGTTATTCAGTTTCACTTTATTTTTCTTTTCTATTAAATTCCTGAAAATTATTTTAGTAAATATATATATGTACATATATTCCATACCCAAGAATAATCAATGTAGGCAATATTCATGAATATTGTTTCCTTGAGCAAATAGGATTTATTTTCTTTTTATATTTTGCACTATTACTTATTATTATGATCACCATTTGCTTATTATTTCACATATTTTTTATTTTAAGCATTTATTCTTTGCACAAAAACAAGTCATTATTCTTTGGAGGAAAATGTCTTATTGGAGAAAACCAAAGTTTTACTCAAAAAAAAAAAAAAAGACTTTATTAGTCCATAAAGAAGAGACTAAAAATGAAACTTGAGAAGCTACTTTTTATTTTATTTTTTTAATATTTATTTATTTTGGCTGCACCAGGTCTTATTTGTGGCACATGGGATCTTCACTGCAGCAGGCATGCCTGCGGGATCTAGTCCCTGACCAGGGATCGAACCTGCGCCCCCTGCATTGGGAGTATGGAATCTTACCCACTGGACCACCAGGGAAGTCCCTGAGAAGCTACTTTTTAAGTAACAAAGTAATCATAACAAAAATATAAATGATAATGCTATACATAAATATCATAATAAATTATTTAGAGTCTAGGAAAACAGCAAAAATAAAACAAATCTTACAACTGTTTCTGAAAAGGCTAAAATTTCTCTAAGGCATCACAAACCTAAAATATAAAAATAACTGTAGGAATTTAAAAAAATCAATGTGATAATTTCTCCTCAAAAAAGTAAAAAAGTCGGTGATTTTAATGATTCAAGGGTAAAGTCTTCAATATTTTTAATGTATGAATTAATCTGGTAGTCAAATTTTAACAGTGCCAAATAATAAGAGAAGGAAGGAAAGCATTCTTTTCATTAAAGGTAGCATAAATACCTCCAAAACTTGTCATATATTGCAGAGACAGGTAGAGAAATAGACAAAAAGAGAGTTACAGAGAAATGTCCTCAAAAATTCCCAAAAATATGAAAATAATAGTTCCCATATGATCTTTTTAAATAATTCAATAACAGATCAACAGACAAAATAGCATGATTATCTCAAGAGCTACTGTCAGGGACTGTCATACCTGTCCTTCTGTAAACCCACCTACTTACTGGTATTAGTAATGATTTCTTGTAGATGTTAATTGAAATTTAATTTTGTGGAATTTTCAGGTAAAAACGAATAGTCAAACAAAATGAATATGATAAACAAAAAAACCTTTTGTTTGTCATAAGTGAATAAAATGATTTTTCTATGTTGTTAACATTGTAAAGTTGGGATCAGTAAAAATATAAAAGTCAAAACTAAGTCAGGTCTAAAGTAATCAGGTGAACCATATCAGCTAATGATATGACCCGGGGCACAGTCGGGGTGTGTTTCTTTTCACTCCTGCATAGTATTCCATTTCCAACTGAGGCCTCATCACAATGACCTTTACCATCCATAGGTCTACCAGCAATCTATTCATGACCATTTAGGTACTCTCCAAGAAGCCTGAGACTTTATCTAAGGCTCTCGTCCTCTCCTTCTCAGCCCTCATGAGAATCACCTTTTACAGTTTATTCATGGAACTGGAGCCTTTTCCTAGCATGTGCCTCAAAACTCTCTCAGTGTCTGCCCATTACCCAGTTCCAAAGCTGCTTCCACATTTTTAGGTCTTTGTTAGAGCACCTCCACTTTTCAGTACCAATTTTCTGTCTTAGTCTGTTTGGGCTGCTAAAATAAAACACCACAGACTGGGTAGATTATAAACAGAAATTTATTTCTCACAGTTCTGGAGGTTGGGAAGTCCAAAACCAAGGCTCCCAGCATGGTCACATTCTGGTGAGGGCAGGGCCTTCTTCATTGTTCATAACTGGCACCTTCTTGCTGTGTCCTCATATGGTGAAAAGAGGTTAGCACGCTCTCTGGGTCTCATTTATAAGGGCACTAATCCCATTCATGAAGGCTCTACCCTCATGACTTTAGCACCTCCCAAATGCCTTACCTCTTAATACCATCACATTGGACATGAGGATTTCAACATGTGAATTTGGGGGTGCAGGACACAAACACTCAGATCATAGCACACTGTGAATGTATCACAAATCATCTATCCCTTGTATTGGTGATGGAGACGTTGTTTTCAAACTGGGACATCTATGAATTATACAGTTATAAACATTACGGTTCATTTCTCTTATTTTGTATAAGAAATTGCTGGTTCCTCAAGTCTACATATGTAAAAATTAGTATATAATGTCAGAGAGTTCCCCAAAGTACTTATATCAATTTACACTCTTACTACCTTTGTATGAGAGTTATCTTCGCTTGTTTACTTTGGGTATTTCCAAGCTTTAGGGGGAGATATTCTGGTGTATATGAAGTTGTATCTCATAATTAATTTGCAATTCCCTGATGAACAACGAGGTTGAGCACCATTATAACATCTTTTTTGACCATTTGAATATCCTCTCTTAGAAACCATTTGCTCCCGTCTCTTGTTCATTTTTTTTTCTGTTGATTTTTCCTTTACTGATTTACAGGTGTTGTTCAGAGACGATGGGTTATATTTTGTGCACAAATTCTTTACAGTTATTTATATTTAAAATATCTTCTCCAAAATGTAGTTTGTATTTTTACACTCTAATGGTCTTTAAAAAGGAAAAGCAATAGCTTTACTGAGATATAATTTATATAACATCCAATTCACATTTTTTAACTGCACAATGTAATTTTTTTGTAGTATATTCACAGAGTCCTGAACCATTACAACAAGCTAATTTTAGCACACTTACATCTCAAGACAAGAGATGGCTATTTTGGCTATTATGACTATTGGCTATTGGCTATTTGGCTATTATTTTTGGCTATTATGAATAATTCTGTTATGAACATGTATGCACACATATTTTTGTGGGCATATATTTTTATTTCTCTTGGGTTAAACTTTTAACTTTAACTTTTTGAAGAACTGCCAAACTTTTTCAAAAGTAAGTGCACAAAGGCTGTCAGGATGGCCGAGTGGTCTAAGGCGCCAGACTCAAGCTACAAAATAACTAAGTGCATGATTTTGCATCCCCATTAACCATATATAAGGTTCTAATTTCTTCGTTTTCCTACCAACACTGACAGTTTGACTGCTGCATTCCTAGTAGGTGAGAAGCGGTATTTAATTGTGATTTCAACAAGCATTGTGTTAATGACTAAATATGATGAACAAATTTATATATTCATATTATATACCTTTTTGGAGAAATGTCTATTCATATCATTTCCCATACTTAATTAAGGTATTTATCTTTTTATTATTGAGTTGTAAGAGTTCTTTATAAATACTGGATAATAGTTCCTTATCAGATAATATGATTTGCAAATATTTTCTTCCATTCTGTGAGTTGTCTTTCACCTTTTGATGGTATCATTTGCAACATAGAAGTCTTTAATTCTGGAAAAGTCTATTATATATATAGTTTTATTGCTTTTGCTTTTGGTGTTTTTTCCAAGAAGCCTTTGCCTAAGGTCAAAAATATTTACTCCTGCGTTTTGTTTCAAGATTTTTGTAGACTTAACCCTCACATTTAGATCTATGATCCATTTTGAGGGTTTTGTGTGTGTGTGTGTGTGCATAGGATATAAGTTAAAGGTCTAAATCCATTCTTTTGCATGTAGATATCCAGTTGTCCCAGAATCATTTGCAAAAAAAAGGCTATTTTCCTCCATTGAAATGTCTTGACACCTTGTCAGAAATCAATTGACCATAAAAATAAGGATTTATTTCTGGACTTTCAGTTCTATTGCATTAATCTACAGGTCTGTTCTTATGCCATATGACCTTAAATACTGCAGCTGTGTAGTAGGCTTGAAATCAGAAGTGTGAGGCTCCAATTTTGTTTTTCTTTTTTTTCTCTTTTTCAAGATTGTTTTTACTATTCTGGGTTCCTTGCATTTCTGTATTAATTTTAGGGTCAGCTAGATAATTTCTGCAAAATTGGCAGATATTTTGAAAGGGATTTCATTGAATGTGTAGATAATTTGGGATGTATTGCCATCTACTAACATTGTCTTCTGAACCATAAACATAGAATGTCTTTCTATTTATTTAGGTTTCCTTTAATTTCTTCAACAATGTTTTCTAGTTTTCAGTGTAAAGTTTTAGACTTCTTTTGTTAAAGTTGTTCCAAATATTGTGTTTTTGATGCTATTAGAAATAGAATTGTTTTCTTAATTCATTTTTAGTTTTCATATATATTGAGTATATAAATAAAATTTTTCATATATTCACTATGTATCTTACAAGATCCTATCCTTCCTTGAAACCCACAATTCTACATATCCAAATCTGGACATCATATCCAGAGCTTATACCTAATTTATTGCATGTATTATTAGTAGAATTTCTTTCTGTATGTTTTCAGTAAGTTAGCTGCTTCTAATTTATCTCATATAATAGGACAGATGCATCTACATATGCAAATTAATATTGAAAATAGAAGTGTGAATGAAGAAATAGAGGAAGGGAACCATAAATTAGATGACAACTTGAGAACAGGTTTTATATATCACAATACACGTAATACATACTAGCATCCCTCTTTCATTCTTAGCATCAACTACTTTCTCTAATCAAATGGTTCTCTAGGGTAGATGACATAAAAATAATAAATTGATTTTTAATTTATCTAAATCATTACAAATAAATCAAGGAGATTGAAAAAATACATAACCCATATTTTAGTCACTCCTCTCCCTTTCAGAGGTCATGTTCTGCTGATTTATTTTTGGAAAAAATCAGGGCTACCATGTTCTTCTCCTGATTTTCCCAGTGGAAATGACTCTCTCCAGACTCTATCTTCTCCACTGAGGGCTGCTCATTACATCAGTGATGATACTGTCTTGAGTTCTGGAACAAAATCCCCTTGATATGATGTCATAACTCCTTTCACTATAGAGCAGCAGATAACTGAATATGTGGGTGCCCATAGAGTTCCCTGTTGCAGTATTGCTCAGACTCTTTAGTCCCACAAAATTAGTGCACAAGAATGTTTCAGTGTAAAATATTTTACTAAAGTTTTAAATGATTATGTACATACTTTAGGGAAAAATTGTAGTAGTTGTATTTTTAAAATACACTATGCCAAATTATCCACTCAATCCAAGGAAAAAGTACCTAAGAAGTTAAATCTTTTATAGGAATCAACGTTTCCTAATTGAGCTCTCTTAACCTAAGTCATATATTCTCTCTGGGTGATTATCTTCTTTTAAACTCTACCACTAGTAATCATGACATTTAACCCTTAGATAAAAATTGAGCTCATCTCAAGATTATCCCCCTATCTTTGAGTCTCAGTTACTCAGTATAGATTAAAGTCTAAAGAAGTTCAAGTTAAACAATGCTTGATAGCTTTAGGTGCTCTGACAATAAGGGAGAATCATCTTATTTTTCCCTTCAATGTCTGCACTCTTTGGTACAGAGCAGAAAGGAAAAGGTCCCGAGCATGTCTATGCACAGGCCCTCCCTAGCCAGGAGTTTTTGGGAAATGAATGACCTTGATCGGACAGCCATCCCTTGACACACAGTAATAGTATTTACAAAGTGGAAGGCCATGTGTATAAAATGTTTTTATAAGGTTATACAAGTATCTGTTTAGATATTTTATGGAAAACAAACCTGAAACTTATAGATTTATGGAGTATGTAGAATAAGGGTGGTCACATAGGCTGTGTAATTAATGGAGAATAAAATGAGGATATTGCAAGACCAAAGTATCTCCGCTCTATATCAGTGGATCTGCATACATAATTTTAAAAATTGTCTGTTTTTTCCCAAAGTAAAAAAAAAAAAAAAAAAAAAGCAGAGAAAAAAGACAGCTTTTTAAGGGAGTTTCAGCATACAATTTTGGGGTTTCTCCAGGAAAATATGTTATATCTGTTCATAGTACATGCCTGCAACTTTAGAATTACTGGTAAACCTTTATGTAGGGTAAGATCTATAATTTTCCTGAGTTAACTTTAACAATTCAACTCTGTCAACACACAGAGATGCATTTCCTACTGTTCATGTTTCCTTGAGTTAGTGTTAAGTCAGCTGTAAACTCATATATACCCACATCTTAGGATAAACATGGTTTCAATGATACTCTAAATCCAGTAAGGCAACGAGAAAGAATAGAGTTTTTTTTAGAGATACATGATTTAATGCACATACACAATTATCCACTTACCTGGGAAATCCTAGCACTTGGTGACGATAGATATTAGCAGTAGTAGTGGTCGTAGGAGCAGTAAATACGTTTTTTTTATATTAATAAAGACAGATTCCAAATTTCAAATCTCAGCCTCGAGACAGACCTGGGGACCATCATTGGTCTACTATAACCTGTGGTGCCTCAGATGTTAGCTGCTGGTGAACTGAATTAACACCTCTTCTTTTGCACTTACATCATAGCCATGGAACGATTTTAACATAATAGGTATTCTAGTTTAATGCTATTTAATTAGCGTATACACTAGCATTTGATTAAACAGGAAAAGTCAATCTGAACAAATACACTAATCAGTGCATTTTAATAGTTGAAAACACAGAATTATTAGTCAGAGAAAAAGAGAATCACCTCCTATATATATTCATGATAAGACAATTTTCAGGATTGGGGGGTGTATCAGGCACTGCATGGCATAATAAATAACAGTTAACATCCATAAAAATTCTGAACGTACGATCAAGCACTAATATCTTGCCCACATTTATTTTTGCCGATTTGATTACTTTCCTTTGTGCAGTGTAAAATTCTATAAACATTTCAATTGACTTGGTGACATTTGCAGGAATAACAAAATTAATTAAAATAGCCTGAGAGTTCAGGGGGGAATAAACCAGCTATCCATTTGTGTCTAGGCTCCTGAACTCCTTTTTTTTTTTTTTTTTTTTTTTTCGGCACGAGGGCCTCTCACTGTTGTGGCCTCTCCCATGGCGGAGCACAGGCTCCAGACGCACAGGGTCAGCGGCCATGGCTCACGAGCCCAGCCACTCCGCGGCATGTGGGATCTTCCCGGACCGGGGCACGAACCCGTGTCCCCTGCATCGGCAGGTGGACTCCCAACCACTGCGCCACCAGGGAAGCCCCTGAACTCCTTTTAATAGATAACAATAGAGTTTTTTATAGTTAGTAATATGACAAGACAAACATCTTTCACACAAGCCATTCTTTTGTTAGGTATGTCATTATAGCTACTGCATGTATAGTTTTAAAAGATACATTTGTATTTCCAGGGAAGATGGCGGAAGAGTAAGACGCGGAGATCACCTTCCTCCCCACAGATACACCACAAATACAGCTACACATGGAACAACTCCTACAGAACACCTACTGAACGCTGGCAGAAGACCTCAGACCTCCCAAAAGGCAAGAAACTCCCCACGTACCTGGGTAGGGCAAAGCGGAGAGATTCCCACACAGAGGATCAGTGCCAACCGGCAATCACCAGCCCGAGAGGCTTGTCTGCTCACCCGCCGGGGTGGGCGGCGCCGGGAGCTGAGGCTCGGGCTTCAGTCGGAGCGCAGGGAGAGGACTGGGGCTGGCGGCGTGAACACAGCCTGAAGGGGCAAAAGCACCACAGCTAGCCGGGAGGGAGTCCGGGAAAAAGTCTGGACCTGCCGAAGAGGCAAGAAACTTTTTCTTCCCTCTTTGTATCCTGGTGCGCGAGGAGAGGGGATTAAGAGCGCTGCTTAAAGGAGCTCCACAGACGGGCACGAGATGCGGCTGAAAGCGCGGACCCCAGAAACGGGCCTGGGACACTGGGGCTGCTGCCGCCGCCACGAGGCCTGTGTGCGAGCACAAGTCACTGTCCACACCCCCCTTCCGGGGAGCCTGTGCAGCCCGTCACTGCCGGGGTCCCGGGATCCAGGGACAGCTTCCGTGGGAGAACGCACGGGGTGAGTCGGGCTGGTGCAACGTCACGCCGGCCTCTCCCGCCGCAGGCTCGCCCCGCCCTCCATGCCCCTCCCTCCCCCCCCCCCACCAGCCTGAGTGAGCCAGAGTCCCCGAAGCGGCTGCTCCTTTAACCCTGTCCTGTCTGAGCGGAGAACAGACGCCCTCCGGTGACCTACACGGAGAGGCAGGGCCAGATCCAAAGCTGAGACACGGGAGCTGTGAGAACAAAGAAGAGAAAGGGAAATGTCTCCCAGCAGCCTCAGAAGCAGCGGATTAAAGCTCCACAATCAACTTGATGTACCCTGCATCGGTGGAATACATGAATAGACAATGAATCATCCGAAATTGAGGAGCCAGGAGTCAGTGCTGTGCCTCTGAGGTGGGAGAGACAACTTCAGGACACTGGTCCACAAGAGACCTCCCAGCTCCACATAATATCAAGCGGTGAAAATCTCCCAGAGATCTCCATCTCAACACCAGCACCCAGCTTCACTCAACGACCAGCAAGCTACAGTGCTGGACACCCTATGCCAAAAAACTAGCAAGACAGGAACACAACGCCACCCATTAGCAGAGAGGCTGCCTAAAATCATAAAAAGTCCACAGACACCCCAAAACACACCGACAGACGTGGACCTGACCACCAGAAAGATAAGATCCAGCCTCAGCCACCAGAGCACAGGCACTAGTCCCCTGCACCAGGAAGCCTACACAACCCACTGAACCAACCTTAGCCATTGGGGACAGACACCAAAAACAACGGGAACTACGAACCGGCAGCCTGCAAAAAGGAGACCCCAAACACAGTAACATAAGCAAAATGAGAAGACAGAAAAACACACAGCAGATGGAAGAGCAAGATAAAAACCCACCAAACCTAACAAATGAAGAGGAAATAGGCAGTCTACCTGAAAAAGAATTCAGAATAATGATAGTAAAGATGATCCAAAATCTTGGAAATAGAATAGACAAAATGCAAGAAACATTTAACAAGGACCTAGAAGAACTAAAGAGGAAACAAGCAACGATGAACAACACAATAAATGAAATTAAAAATACTCTAGAAGGGATCAATAGCAGAATAACTGAGGCAGAAGAACAGATAAGTGACGTGGAAGATAAAATATTGGAAATAACTACTGCAAAGCAGAAGAAAGAAAAAAGAATGAAAAGAACTGAGGACAGTCTCAGAGACCTCTGGGACAACATTAAATGCACCAACATTCGAATTATAGGGGTTCCAGAAGAAGAAGAGAAAAAGAAAGGGACTGAGAAAATATTTGAAGAGATTATAGTTGAAAACTTCCCTTATATGCGAAAGGAAATAGTCAGTCAAGTCCAGGAGGCACAGAGAGTCCCATACAGAATAAATCCAAGGAGAAATACGCCAAGACAGATATTAGTCAAACTGTCAAAAATTAAATACAAAGAAAACATATTAAAAGCAGCAAGGGAAAAACAACAAATAACACACAGGGGAATCCCCATAAGGTTAACAGCTGATCATTCAGCAGAAACTCTGCAAGACAGAAGGGACTGGCAGGACATATTTAAAGTGATGAAGGAAAAAAACCTCCAACCAAGATTACTCTACCCAGCAAGGATCTCATTCAGATTTGATGGAGAAATTAAAACGTTTACAGACAAGCAAAAGCTGAGAGAGTTCAGCACCACCAAACCAACTTTACAACAAATGTTAAAGGAACTTCTCTAGGCAAGAAACACAACAGAAGGAAAAGACCTACAATAACGAACCCAAAACAATTAAGAAAATGGGAATAGGAACATACATATCAATAATTACCTTAAATGTAAATGGACTAAATGCTCCCATCAAAAGACACAGATTGGCTGAATGGATACAAAAACAAGACCCATTTATATGCTGTCTACAAGAGACCCACTTCAGACCTAGAGACAAATACAGACTGAAAGTAAGGGGATGGAAAAAGATATTCCATGCAAATGGAAACCAAAAGAAAGCTGGAGTAGCAATTCTCATATCAGACAAAATAGACTTTAAAATAAAGACTACTAGAAGAGACAAAGAAGGACACTACATAATGATCAAAGGATCTATCCAAGAAGAAGATATAACAATTGTAAATATTTATGCACCCAACATAGGAGCTCCTCAATACATAAGGCAAATGCTAACAGCCATAAAAGGGGAAATCGACAGTAACACATTCATAGTAGGGGACTTTAACACCCTACTTTCACCAATGGACAGATCATCCAAAATGAAAATAAATAAGGAAACACAAGCTTTAAATGATACATTAAACAAGATGAACTTAATTGATATTTATAGGACATTCTATCCAAAAACAACAGAATACACATTTTTCTCAAGTGCTCCTGGAATATTCTCCAGGATACATCATATCTTGGGTCATAAATCAAGCCTTGGTAAATTTAAGAAAATTGAAATTCTATCAAGTATCTTTTCCGACCACAATGCTATGAGACTAGATATCAATTACAGGAAAAGAGCTGTAAAAAATACAAAAACATGGAGGCTAAACAATACACTACTTAATAACGAAGTCATCACTGAAGAAATCAAAGAGGAAATTAAAAAATACCTAGAAACAAATGACAATGGAGACATGATGACCCAAAACCTATGGGATGCAGCAAAAGCAGTTCAAAGAGGGAAGTTTATAGCAATACAATCCCACCTTAAGAAACAGGAAACTTCTTGAATAAACAACCTAGCCTTGCACCTAAAGCAATTAGAGAAAGAAGAACAAAAAAACCCCAAAGTTAGCAGAAGGAAAGAAATCATAAAGATCAGACCAGAAATAAATGAAAAAGAAATGAAGGAAACGATAGCAAAGATCAACCAAACTAAAAGCTGGTTCTTTGAGAAGATAAACAAAATTTATAAACCATTAGCCAGACTCATCAAGAAAAAAAGGGAGAAGACTCAAATCAATAGAATTAGAAATGAAAGAGGAGAAGTAACAATTTACACTCTAGAAATACAAAAGATCATGAGAGATTACTACAAGCAACTCTATGCCAATAAAATGGACCACCTGGAAGAAATGGACAAATTCTTAGAAATGCACAACCTGCCAAGACTGAATCAGGAAGAAATAGAAAATATGAACAGACCAATCACAAGCACTGAAATTGAAACTGTGATAAAAATCTTCCAACAAACAAAAGCCCAGGATCAGATGGCTTCACAGGCGAATTCTATCAAGCATTTAGAGAAGAGCTAACATCTATCCTTCTCAAACTCTTCCAAAATATAGCAGAGGGAGGAACACTCCCAAACTCATTCTACGAGGCCACTATCACCTTGATAG
This sequence comes from Hyperoodon ampullatus, assembly GCF_949752795.1. Taxonomy (NCBI): domain Eukaryota; kingdom Metazoa; phylum Chordata; class Mammalia; order Artiodactyla; family Ziphiidae; genus Hyperoodon; species Hyperoodon ampullatus. The sequence goes on from NC_136914.1 coordinate 132,419,633, forward strand.
CAAAACCAGAAAAGGATGTCACAAAGAAAGAAAACTACAGGCCAATATCACTGATGAACATAGATGCAAAAATCCTCAACAAAATACTAGCAAACAGAATCCAACAGCACATTAAAAAGATCATACACCATGAATAAGTGGGGTTTATTCCAGGAATGCAAGGATTCTTCAATATACGCAAATCAATGAATGTGATACACCATATTAACAAATTGAAGGAGAAAAACCATATGATCATCTCAATAGATGCAGAGAAAGCTTTCGACAAAATTCAACACCCATTTATCATAAGAACCCTATAGAAAGTAGGCATAGAGGGAACCTTCCTCAACATAATAAAGGCCAAATATGACAAACTCACAGCCAACATCGTCCTCAATGGTGAAAAACTAAAACCATTTCCACTAAGATCAGGAACAAGACAAGGCTGCCCACTCTCACCACTGTTATTCAACATAGTTTTGGAAGTTTTAGCCACAGCAATCAGAGAAGAAAAGGAAATAAAAGGAATCCAAATTGGAAAAGAAGAAGTAAAGCCGTCACTGTTTGCAGATGACATGATACTATACGTAGAGAATCCTAAAGATGCTACCAGAAAAATACTAGAGCTAATCAATGAATTTGGTAAAGTTGCAGGATACAAAATTAATGCACAGAAATCTCTGGCATTCCTATATACTAATGATGAAAAATCTGAAAGTGAAATCAAGAAAACACTCCCATTTACCATTGCAACAAAAAGAATAAAATATTTAGGAATAAACCTACCTAAGGAGACAAAAGACCTGTATGCAGAAAATTATAAGACACTGATGAAAGAAATTAAAGATGATACAAATAGATGGAGAGATATACCATGTTCTTGGATTGGAAGAATCAACATTGTGAAAATGACTCTACTACCCAAAGCAATCTACAGATTCAATGCAATCCCTATCAAACTACCACTGGCATTTTTCACAGAACTAGAACAAAAAATTTCACAATTTGTATGGAAACACAAAAAACCCCGAATAGCCAAAGCAATCTTGAGAACGAAAAATGGAGATGGAGGAATCAGGCTCCCTGACTTCAGATTATACTACAAAGCTACAATAATCAAGACAGTATGGTACTGGCACAAAGACAGAAAGATAGATCAATGGAACAGGATAGAAAGCCCAGAGATAAACCCATGCACATATGGTCACCTTATCTTTGATAAAGGAGGCAGGAATGTACAGTGGAGAAAGGACAGCCTCTTCAATAAGTGGTGCTGTGAAAACTGGACAAGTACATGTAATTGTATGAGGTTAGATCACTCCCTAATACCATACACAAAAATAAGCTCAAAATGGATTAAAGACCTAAATGTAAGGCCAGACACTGTCAAACCCTTAGGGGAAAACATAGGCAGAACACTCTATGACATAAATCACAGCAAGATCCTTTTGGACCTACCTCCTAGAGAAATGGAAATAAAGACCAAAATAAACACATTGGACCTAATGAAACTTAAAATCTTTTACACGGGAAAGGAAACAATAAACAAGACCAAAAGACAACCCTTAGAATGGGAGAAAATATTTGCAATGAAGCAACTGACAAAGGATTAATCTCCAAAATTTATAAGCAGCTCATGCAGCTCAATAACAAAAAAACAAACAACCCAATTCAAAAATGAGCAGAAGACCTAAATAGACATTTCTCCACAGAAGATATACAGACTGCCAACAAACACATGAAAGGATGCTCAACATCTTTAATCATTAGAGAAATGCAAGTCAAAACTACAATGAGATATCATCTCACACCAGTCAGAATGGTCATCATCAAAAAATCTAGAAACAATAAATGCTGGAGAGGGTGTGGAGAAAAGGGAACACTCTTGCACTGCTGGTGGGAATGTGAATTGGTACATCCTCTATGGAGAACAGGATGGAGGTTCCTTTAAAAACTACAAGTAGAACTACCATATGACCCAGCAATCCTACTACTGGGCATATACCCTGAGAAAACCATAATTCAAAAAGAGTCATGTGCCAAAATGTTCATTGCAGCCCTATTTACAATAGCCCAGAGATGGAAACAACCTAAGTGTCCATCATCGGATGAATGGATAAAGAAAATGTGGCACATATATACAATGGAATATTACTCAGCCATAAAAAGAAACAAAATTGAGCTATTTGTAATGAGGTGGATGGACCTAGAGTCTGTCATACAGAGTGAAGTAAGTCAGAAAGAGAAAGACAAATACTGTATGCTGACACATATATATGGAATTTAAGAAAAAAAATGTCCTGAAGAACATAGGGGTAAGACAGGAATAAAGACACAGACCTACTAGAGAATGGACTTGAGGATATGGGGAGGGGGAAGGGTAAGCTGTGACAAAGCAGAAGAGAGGCATAGACATATATACACTACCAAACTTAAGGTAGATTGCTAGTGGGAAGCAGCTGCATAGCACAGGGAGATCAGCTCGGTGCTTTGTGACCGCCTGGAGTGGTGGGATAGGGAGAGTGGGAGGGAGACGCAAGAGGGAGGGGATGAGGGAACATATGTATATGTATAACTGATACATTTTGTTATAAAGCAGAAACTAACACACCACTGTTAAGCAATTATACTCCAATAAAGATGTAAAAAATACATTTGTCAAAGTAGACATATTTCTAAGATACTGCAAAAAATACTTAGAATTATGTTGGTAGATATAAAAACCTAACCCCAGTTTTGATGCATTACCATCAGATCCTTGTAAAAATTTATACACTATCCAAGAGGTAAGTAAATAGAATTTCAGATATTTTCACAACTGATTATGTTTTATTAACATAATAGAAATTTCAGATTTTTTCGTCTTAATGGAAAATCCAAATATTTACTCACTATGAATTTTGGATATTTTTTCACTTAACATTGCAATAATTTATATTGATTGCTCTTTTTTCCCAGTGAGTCATCATTAATCCAGCCACTGATTTGAAGAATACTTGTAAAAAAGTTCATTTTCCATATAAATGAAACAGAATACTTTAAAATGTATAATGGACATTTCTTATGAAAATATCTGCTAAAATAAATCACATTTTCACACTTAATTACCCCCAAAGTTAAAGATAGATACAAATTAGAAATTTCAACTATTTTCATTCCACTTCAACAATTCTATAATGCATAAAATAAAAATATTAAGTACCTTAACTTCCCTAAGAATATACCTTGCCAGACATCCATTCTGGAATCAGAGCTCAAAAATTACATTCCCAGTGACAGGTTAAAATACCATTATGTTTGTTAGACAGTTTGTATTTTAGCACTTTTCAACTTTCCTATTTCTTCTTTATTAGCTTTATTCTGGTAAGCTTCTTTAATTATAATCTCTGTAGATAACTTGTTTAAGCTCAATTATCCCATTATTGAAATTTAACTGATTGTACACAACTCACATAATTTAACAACACTATGACTATTAGTCACTGTAAGTAATTTTGTTTTAGGCAGGGTATCATTCATGTAAGTAATCTAGCCCGGAACTTGACATACAGATGATGATCAAAAAAAGTTCAATTTCTTTTTTCAATTTATGATCAAACAAGTTATACTTGCTGGTAGTCTATATAGTAGGCCCTGACAATATTTTCTCAATCTCTGCCCACATAAGACTGATTAATAAGATGATCAGGGAAAAAGTTACTCTGTCATAATTGGTATTAATGTGAAAATTATTGTGATTTTTAGTAAATAATATGTGAATCGATTAAAAGAATTTTTAATAAAATTTTATAAAAATATATTAGTGAAATTTGGAAAGTAGGCTTTTTAGAAATATAAAAAATACAACTAACATGTCTAGGTCTACTTATCCATTTACGTATATACCTACCTAGCTAACTAAGTAAAATCTGTTTAGAATGAGTGTTAGTAAGAGCTAACAGTGCTTGTTACATGCCAAGTACTCCTCAAATAGAGCTTTACATTCAATATTTACTTTAGCCCAATGAGGTAATTATTATTAGGATCCTTATTTTCTATACAAGGAAATTGAAGCAGAGAGAGGGTAAAAGACTTCTAAAGAATCACATATGTAAAGAAAAAAATCACACATGTAAATGGAAATTCAGGTAGTTAATATTAAGGTCCTAATTTGGGGTAAGGAAATAAAAGCAAAGTGAGGGTAAATAAATTTCCCCAAATCACATATGTAATAGCCAGGGCTACTCCTCTTCGAGTCTAGAGTTGTAACAATCACACAGTACTGCTTCTGGATGAAATTTGCCTTATGTATTCCTTATTTCAGTAATAGAAGTATTCTGTGCAACACCACCTTTTACTGATGACTTATTACTCATGATAACACCTTCTAAATTTTGTTCCCCAGAGTTCATCTGTCCCAAGTCCCATTTTCTTAAATTTCTTTTGATCCATCAAAATGGATTGGAGAAAGTGCAGATCAAGTAAACTGAACTTTGGTAGAAAATTAATCTTCCACTTATAATGCAAAGCTCTCCATCAAATCCGGTAGTGCCTAATGTAGGTTATTTCAAGCAGTATGGCAGGCTTGAGTCAGGTGATCTAAAGCCTCTTTAAAACATGCCATGTAAGTCTCTAAAGAATATCTAACAATAAAAAATCTTGTTAACAGGTTATGAAAGTTATATATTCACACATTCTGGGGAGGACACAAGTGATTGGCTATGTTTATTTGTTGACATCTGAAGAAAAATAAATTGTGCTTAATGCTATTCTAGGAAAGTAAAATTCTGGAAACTTCAGTAGGAACAATGGAGACTGTTTTCTCTAAACAGACAAAGTAAATTTCACCATAGAAATGTGCTTGTCTGGGAATATTGCATAACATGTATGGTCATTTCTGTAATAAATGAAACAAATAGAAAATGCATAGAATCCAGCACATAATAAACATTCAATATATGTTATCTACAATGACAATGACGATGTACACATAAAATTTGAATCTGTTTTGCAAGTGTCTAAATCGTTCTAAGTAATACACTAATACACCATAGAGAAATTTTGGAAAAGAGCATGATGTTTGTGCTGGGTTATGGCTGTTTTCTTCTGGGTTGAAAGCCATATTTTGTCTTGCCATACAACCTTTGCAACAGGTGCGTCCTGATAGATGAGTTTCATATAGAATAAATATAATGATCCCTCTTTATTCTTATATATTTTCTATCTGCAGTAAGTTGCAAAAATGCATTTATATGAAGGGCTTTTAACCAGAAACAGTATCATAAGTCCTTCCTCCTCTATGTATATAGAATGTTTAAATGCATTAAGCTTAACTTTCAACCATGATATCTTTATTATCTTAGAACCCATGTCAAAATTGTAAGAGAAACTTGGAAGGATTCTGATGTTTCTTGAGTGCTGTGCCAGATGACTTTTATATGTTGACATGTTCTATCATAACAACAGTTTTACATTATGATTACTCCTAGTTTTGATGTTTAAAAAATGGACTTCAAGATTAACTAACCATTGATTTCTAACATTTATAATTGCTTATTGAAAATTAGCTTTCACTCTCAGGCTTTAAAAACTATGAGGAAGACCATAAGGTCTGTTTGTATATTTTCCCAGGAACTTTCATAGTGTTTTCCACGTGTAGGAAGTCTAAAAGTATTTATATATTGAAAGAATGGATGAAAACCACATAGCTGAATGACAATATAAACCCAAGTTTATGCTCATCCTGATTATTACTGGAAGTCAAAACTTTATGTGCAAGAGATGAAATCAAACTGTTAAACATACAATGGGAGTGGATATTTTCCACTATTCTGATCAGTGAAATGATAAGCTAATACTGCTCATCCCATCAATTCCCCACTCTCTTACAAAATTACAGCTGCCTGCTTAAAACTTAATACCACTATCTCCAAAGTCTACATGCCATCATTCTCTTTTTCTTGGTGTTGTAAGTTAGATTTCCAGTAAACAAATTCTGGGATTCTGAGATTTTTATTCTGAAGGTTAATTGGAATGTTCTCTAAGGAAAAAAGTCTGTGAAGGTTGAAGGAAGCAACCATAGGGGGAAGTTGAACTGTGGTACAGTTGCATCTAAAAGGAGCTTTGGACAAGTTGGGATGGTCCTGCAGAGTGATCTCAACTGGGGAAAGGCTTTTGTGGGATTTTATAATCTACCAACTATTAGTCTGGGTTGGGTTGCTGGTCTGGGTTAGTCTTCTCTGGGTTGCCTCCAAAGAGGTGAGCTTGACTTTGGAGAGGTGGCTCGCCTTCTTAGGCTTAGGATAACCCCGGAGAGGGACTTAACAGAGAATGAAGTCCACGTGTGTAACACAAGATACCCATGGATTTTTAGTGACCTATTAAATGACAAAAGTTGTTGACCACATCAGCAAGTTCAGTGGAAATCATGTGAATTCATAGGGCACAAAGAGATGTCACTATTTCTGGGCAGTTCTTATAAGAAGTGCTGGATGCTATCAAAGAAAAATGCCTCATCATCTCAGTGTGGGAAATAGAGTTTATGCAGCTGCCTGGGAGCAGGTTATGTATATGATAATCTTTCAAGATGGTGCTTGAAAGTCTCCAGGAAACATTTCTCAACTTAACTTGTAGAAGTTGTTAAAGGAAACATCCTCACTGGAGTGGAAGCTGAGTGGTCTGTTGGTGATGACTCCAAACTTAGCTTCAGAACACTGCCATTTGTGTTTTATCTTTTCTACAAGGTCCCTGATTCCTATCTCTGGAAATAAGAATTCAAAATTTCTTTACCTGTGGTCAGAACTGTGTCTGACCACAATCATAATGAAAGAAAGAAAAACCGATTTGGGTGGAAAGCTAGCAGTTCCCCTGGCAAATTCACTAGTGGCTTTTCTAATTTCATCATCTGCCCTTTTCTTTCCTTTAAGCCAGGCTCAAAGTAAATATTTTCTAGTCTCTGAGGGAAACCACACTCTCTTCAAAGGATAATTATCACAAATACTTTTCTATGGATCCCATCCTTGGTATTCCCATCATGAGGAGAGTATTGGGGAACCGAAATCAGACTCCTGTCTTTCATGCTTTGTGCCCTGTGACCTCTCTTATTCTGAATCAGCAACCCAGCTTTTTGAATGAGAGGGATAGTGTAAGAAGAACAAGGCTGAAGAGACAAAGGACAAACAAGTTAGTATTACAAAAGCATCGTCCTGCTATAAAACTCCATGAGTTCCCAAGGTTAGAGATGCACTCCAGTCAACCAGTGATTTTAACCAATTGTGTGGAAAGAGAAGAAAATGGCGGGAGAGAGGTTCCCACTAGTAATCCTCAAACTACTTGTCTGCAACCCAAGAACATCGAGTGTATCACATTCTGACTCCTGCTTCTTTCTCTTTTATTATCTTTGACTTGACTATACTTACATAGATGGAATCCTCTTTAATATAACATCAAATTCATAATTCATAAGAAGAATTAACTTTGCATAGGTTGTGTCCTATGACTAGAAGAATATTAATTTAGACATCCTTATCACTCTGTTTGAGCTAGTTCCAGTGATTGAAAGTATTCGAATTAACTTTATTTTTTTTGAAATGACAAGATATTTATTCTTTCTCCATTTGTACATCAAATATTAATAAAATACATTTTCTAGAAACAGTACTTCTTCCCACCCTGACTTCTCTCTCTCTCTTTTTTTTTTTTTGGTTGGAGTGTAATTGCTTTACAATGTTGTGTTACTTTCTGCTGCACAGCGAAGTGAATCAGCCATATGCATACACACACACCCTCCCTCTTGGACCTCGCTCTCCCCCATCCCACCCAACTAGGCCATCACAGAGCACTGAGCTGAGCTCCCTGTGCTATACAGCAGGTTCCCACTAGCACTAGCTATCTATTTTACCCATGGTAGTGTATTTTTGTCAAACTTAGTCTCCCAATTCATCCCACCCTCCCCTTACCCCCACCAGTGTCCACACATCCGTTCTCTACATCTGCCTTCGTATTCCTGCCTTGCAAATAGGTTCATCTGTACCATCTTTCTAGGTTCCACATATATGCAACATGTGGAATCGAGTTTACTTTAGATAATAGAAGAGATCTTGGGGATTTTTCAGCTAACCATCTTCATTTTAAACATTGGACAAGTTGTTCAATAATTTGCACAATATCACTTAGCTTATTTATTTCAGGTCAGGACTGGAACCTTGGTCTTCTGCCTCATTCTCAGATTCATTCTAGTATACCTCATTGCCTTTCCATTCTCTTCCTCTCTTCTTTTTCAACATAATTATCCTTGTCACCACTTTCTAACCATCTGACATTTTAATTAACTTTTCTAACATCAGAATCTAGAAGCTCATAAGCATGCCATTCTTTTTTTCTGTAATTCAGTCTGCTTTAAAGTGATATTTCCCAAAGTATGTTCAGCTCAACTCTAGCCTTGTAGAAATATTTTATATAACATACATTTCTGGGAAATTAGTTTGAGAAATGTTGTGCATTATGACTTCTCTGAGATGTATAATAGACAAGAGTGAAATAAATGCTGTATGAAATAAATCTTTGGAATAGAAAATGGTTTAACTTTGCTTAAACAGCTTTTTTCCCCAAATTTCTATATATAATCTCTTTCCCCTGTCTGCCTACACCACTCAACTGCTCTGTGTCCTATTTGGGAGACTTGCCTAGGAGTCATGTTCCATGACTACTAGGGAGTTTCTCAGATTGAAGGAATGATCAGTTAGGAAATAGTGTTTTATATATTGAGACTTCCAGGTAAAGTCTGTTGTCAGAATTGCAGATATCTGTTCAAGACATTGATCATTAATTCAATAAGAATGTTTATGTCCACTAACAACTACTAAATTAGAATATCTGGGTTTAGGCTCAGTAATAATTTTTTAAGCTCCACAGATAATAGTGATTAAGATGTCCAGAGGAATGAAACTTGACAATAAATAATTTTCTCTATTTTAATTAGAAATACATTTTAACCAATAATTCATGTTTCTATATATCTAATTCACAATAATTTTAATGTGAATTATAATAATTCTTTTCAACATAAAATTTTAAATGGATAATCACATATTAACAAATCAGATATCTTTCTTTATAATAGGTAGAAAAAAGATTTTATCCATGTATCTCAAATAGATAAAAATAGTACTATATTTTCATGTTTATTCAACATTGAATTCTTTTTTCTTTTAGGCCATTTTAGCATATTATTTCTATAATGCAAGCATGATTTCCCTGATCCATATTTGCTATGTCTGAAGACTAAATTACTCAGCAAGATCCTTTCACGATGTGATAAGTCAGTCCCTCCCTAACTTGCTCTTTTGTCTGTCCCATCCTTCATCAGTTTCAGCACTTCAGTAATAGGGGGTTTCTTTAAGTTTTTATAATGCAGTGTTGTCCTTCTTTTTTAACCTAATTGACTACAGTTTTCACTTTTAATTGAATAAGTAATAACAATGAATTAAATCTACATATGTTTACATGATACACCAAAAATATGTATCAACACACATACTTAGAGATAAACCAACACAGCAAAAAATGAAATAAGTTGTACATAAATACAACTTTTTAAAATTTAACATATTTAAATATGTATTGATTGATAAAAATGTTGAAAAGTTCATGTATGTTTGAATAAATCAGGCTTTGGTGTTCAGTTTTTATGTCTTAAAACTGGGAATATTTTAATGTGATTTTATATTTTCCTCCAGGCATCTTCTGTTGGTTTATCTGCTAATGCTGAAAAGTGAATTTGAAATAAAAAATGTTGCCACAGCGTATGCTTAAGATTTCAGCAACATATATCTTTATTTTCCCCTAGAGCATCTATGATATAAATAATATCTGAGATAAAACCAGAAAAAAGATTAAATGAAACAATAAACATTGAGATTTTGTTGTTTGTATTTGGAAACTTTATTTTTATATACATCAAATAGAATTAATATTTTTCAGCTTTCAAATCCAATTAAGGCTGAGAAACCATGAAGCTAGTGATTACTTTCTTCCATGTGTTTCTAGATAAAAGTTGTTTTATGAAGCATATTTGCATATTTACTATATCTTTTAAGGAATATGTTAAGGTTAACTTATTCTAAAACTTGTCTAGTGTCTGATACCTTGGATACTTTTTAAAGAGCAAAGAGGCTAATGAAAAAGATTTCATTCATTCCAGTGTTACTTCAGAGTTTATACAAGATCTAAGATTATGAAAATTGTTTACGAAGAATCTGTAGCTAGAGATGCTTTAAAATTAAAGGATGATCAGAGCAAAGCTTCAGGCACAAACGTGAGCAGCTTTTGTCCACCATGACTTTCAATTAAAGGAAAAAAACCTGTCACTGCTGACTCACAACCTTATCATCCAATCTTCTCTTCATTTATAATCACCTCAGGAGTGAAATCAAATGTCAGTTACAAAGTTAGGCAAAATTCAAAAGATACTTCTCATGCAAACAACATAGAAACTCTTACCAAGACCATTTTTATTATGATCCAAATGTTTCTGTTTCACTTCAAATTTAAAGTGGGTCTCAACTTCCCTTCACTTTCTTGATCAAAGTAATTTCTTCTCAGCTCTCCATTGAAACACTTCTTTACAACCTTTGGGAGGCAGCTCATTTTTATCTTCCCAAGGTCTTTGTCTGTTTCAGCCCTATTGGACTCACTCTCCTCTTAATTCCTATAACACAGTAGCTCATATTGCATATGAAATACATTCAGCTTTTAAAACTGTCCTTTTGTTTCATGTTTTTAGTCTTCTATCTCCAACTACTGAGGAGGAATTTTAATGAGAGCAATTGTATCTCTGATCCGTCTCCAATCCTAAAGCTACCTAATAGAACTAAATAAGTGGCCTATACCTAGCATGATGATTGGGAAAGTAATATGAAAAACATTTTTATTAGGAGCATCTGAAAAATAATTATTGGTTGCAACAAACCTATTGCCTTTTATATACTCTAAAATCCTAAGTGATTTTTTTCATTCTTTTTCTTCTTTTATAAATGACAATTTTTCTATTTACCTTTATCTTGCCAATGACATCCCTGCAACTTAGACTGATTTATATCCATTTGTTGGATGAACAGCATTGAAAGCTAAAGAGTTTGCTGAAATCTTGATGTATATATTTCAAACTGGGTAAATATATAAGTAGAAAGTATTTCTATTATCCATGTTATGAAGCAAATATAAGTAAATGATACAAAAATAGCCACTGGAATTAGTTATTTTTAACCACTCTTTTTGCCTTTTGCTCTTTCTCTCCCAATGACTTCATTTATTAAGATATTATGTCAATCAGGCTGGATTTGTTAAGAAGTAGATAATTAACTTTCCTTGTGTTAGTATTGTTATCACTCTGAACCAATGTAAATTTAAATCAGTGCAAATGAAGTGGTTTTTGTTTCCCAGGAGTTTTATGAATAATAGTTTTAACCAGACATAATGAACCAGATGCTTCTGAGAAAGAGTGTTATTATTTTGGAAATAAGTGCTTGGGGAGGCATCTCTTAGGTAACTAGAGTACTATTTAGTGCAGTATAATAATAACACTAAATGAGTGTGCTCTCCTAAAGGGTGGATGTACTTTCTTAAACATTTCACTTTCCATGGTATCCGTGATATATGAAGGCTGAGTAGTTGTTTCCTACTGTGATTTGAAAGTTTTGAATAAATGTGTAACCATATGTTTTATATTGGTCACAGCCTATTAATAGGATGCTATTGATTAAGAGGGCCTGGGGTGCTCACCATGTCCTTTACTACTTGTGACAAGTCCCTGAGGCCCCACAGGCATGTCCCTCCCTGGAGGCAATGTTGTGGCTGGACCAGCCCTTGTGGTTCTTATTATGACTGCGAGATGCACCTTAGCAACAACCTTTTATGCCACTTGGAAAAAATAAGATTTATTAGTCACAAGTTCTGGAGTGTACACAACACTCCTGGAGCCACACAGTGAGGTTACAGGTAGAGAGAGAAAGACAGTGTGGACCTGCCTTTATTGAGGTAGAGGACGGGGTGCCTAGGTTTTGTGGGTTTATTATTTATTGGTGAATTAAACACATAAGAGCAGGAATGAAAGCATGGGGAGGGAAATGAAAGGTCACTACAGAGGTCACTTATCTAGGTCACCCAGGGCTTTCTATAAAGGGAACTTTATGGGTGGGGTGGCCAGGATTGGTATCTAGTTGTGTAGCTGGTAATGTCTTTATTCAAGATGAATGACTTTGAAATGGATGACTTGGCGATCAAAAGCTTAATGTCAGGCACTTACACTATACCTTATCTGAATTTTGGTACCTAAAATTCTTTTAGCAAAATAAAACTTCCTTCAATCTCTATAAAGATATGTTTTCTAATCTAAATATCTTTGTAACAGATAATACATTGAAAATGTGTAACAAGGTGTACATGGTATATCAGATGGGTTTAAGAGCACATTTTCATAATAAAGGGAGTGGAGAACAGAGAGATGAAAAGAGCATGAGAGGCTGGAATACCTGAAGGACAGAACAAAGGAGATGCACAAAAAGAAGAAAATAATTTTAAGGGAGTTGAATTCATTAAAGATGTATCACATCAATTTTAAAATGTTATCTTTGGTAGAAGAAATAATGTAATTATGGTTTAGAGAAATAATAAATATGATTTTAAATCTTTCTGTGAATTGATAAAGCTAATAATCATTTTTATTACTATAGTTGTCTTTTTTAATGTTGACTACGTGCCAGTACTATGCTTTGTGTTTTGAATAAATTATGTAATTAAATCATTATGTCATTCCTGGCTCTAGGTCTTATTACTATTTTTACTATATAGATAAATATATTGGCCCTTAGAGTTCTCAGAAAATGTATGTTAAATTACCATTTAGTAAGTGGCAGAGCAGCAATGCAAAATAGGTATGATTGATTTCAAAATTTATACTCTTTACTATACAAATAAGCACTTTTTAACAGAAGTTTTTATAGGACATTTAGAAAGAAAATTTAGAAAACCTTATAAAGAGGGACGATGAAAAATATTTACATGAGCTATATTGAGTAACAAAGTGAAGAGATGAGTGCCACTAAATATTTTTCTGAGGAACGTAAAGTATCATCAGCATACTGATACTTCAGTAAGTCCCAAATCACATATTGGCTTTTAGACTTCTAGAAGCCAAATATGCATAGTCCTGCCCTGGGCCCCTGGGGATGAAGCTCTTCTTAGATCCTGATGTGCTACATATTTGAAGAGAGAGGGACTGCCTCCTAGAGAGGAAGTCCAAGTCATTACCAGAGGGCAGGCTTTCTATAAGACATCACGAAAAGTGTTAAGTTTCTTGACTGGAAAAAATACAAATGTTCTTAAGAAAACAAAAACAAATATGTTATTTATAGTTTTATTACTACGTTATTATCAGGTAAAAACTGGAGTCCTGAAATCCTTTCCCAACTAAGATAAAAATGGTGACATAGAAAGATAAAATCTATTCCAAGTTTTCTAAGACCAGTCTTGAAATTCTTTAACTTCCCATTCCAGATCTTAACTCTCTTCCAGGAAATGGGGCTGTGATTGTATTGAAATGACTCAGCATCAATAAAGCAAGCTGAATAGAGGAGGAGAACTTGAATTTGTCTTTTGTCCCTTCCTCTGTGAAGGACTAGTCATTTATTTGATCACCATACATAGGTTGAGTTTCCTTGGAGAAAGACTTTGAAGCTAAGGGATGTTTCTTGGAGAGGGATTTGGGAAAAAAACACTTGTGAGGGAGCAAGGAAAGGAGGACTGTACTGATGGAGAAGTTGAAAGTAAGCTGGGATGCCCATTCAGAGATGTCTCAAACAGAAACATGGCAGATGGGCCTTTGACTTGAATGGACCAATCATTGGATGAAGGCCACAAAGGAGAGGAGGAGGGGAAGGTCACCTTGAACAAGGCAGCTTCCTCTTAGAGAGGATAGTCTTAGGGAGAGTCTCCACTGTGAGCTATCAACAGGCAACACTCCAGCACCCAAGGAAATGATTTCTGAGACGGGATCTTTGTGGTCCACTTAAATACCCAAAACAATGAAGAACTAGCAGGTGAGTGTGTGTGTGTGTGTGTGTGTGTGTGTGTGTGTGTGTGTGTTTGGGAGGTGATTTTACAAATATCTAATAATATTTATTGGAGTCCTGTCTATTATACAAAAAAAGTGTATTTGTTGTCATATTCAATTTGATTTATGCTGAAAAGATGACACATAAAAGTAAAAGTATTTTACAGTGTATGTGGCTACCCAGGAAACAGTGAAGAATCAAACCTCTAAGTTTGCACCAAAATAGCTCAGTATTGCCAAATAATGGGGTTTGTGGATTATTTGTAATCATAGGTCCCTTGGCTGTATCTGCAGTTTTAATTTCCCTGAGGTGAATTCTTCCAAATGCTGCTAAGGTTCATGTTGTGCAAAGTGTGCTGGCTGCCCTGAGGCAAAGGGTGAAAGAGGTGAACTGAATATTAAAATGTCGACAGTAGTCAGTTTTGCTGCTTATCAGTCCCTCCTGGAGAAAAAGGTAGGAAACAACAGTTGCTGAGGCTCAGCAGTTAAACTAAGGAATCAGCCATATTCTGAAGTGGAGTAAATTAAATTCTGGGATTTCGGTAGATAAGCTAATTAATGACTGTCTTAAAGTATCTACATTCTTTCCTGCCCCAAGGCTTTTCACATCTTCAACTTACATTTTCAGTAATGTTTATGAAATAAGTTTTATTTGAAATGCAAAACATTGTATCTGTCATTCACTCCAGACCAAAGGGACTCTTCTAATTTCTTGTCCATCTTGTACACCTCTGTTTATAGAAGATAGAAATGTTACATACACTGATGATTTTTTCAGGAATGAATAGGTTTATCTTCTCATATTACAATTACAGATCTTTCATAGTCTTTAAACTTATGCATAGTATCGATGAAATCACAATGCCCAATGTGGTTAATTTACATTCCCACTTCTGTATGTTGGAATATTCCATCCACACCTGTATAGCAAATGTATGAACCATACTTTTTTAAAGTCACATGCATTACTCTGTACTGAAGGGCATCTGTAATATCCATGTCATCAGTGGGAAGCAGAATATCTTGGACAGAAGAATCATAATAATCATGGAAGAAATAACACTAGATTAAAATTTTCAAGAGAAATTAGAATGGATCATACAATAAGTTCTCTGTACAAAATGCAAACTTTTCCCATCCAGTAAATTAAGGGAGACACTTAGCTCTACTTATACTTTAATGGGGAATAACTAAATATTTTATAATTGTAAAATACCTTAAATTTTTGGATAGACACATAAAAAAAAAAGCATTTTGCCCTCTGTGTGTATTCCCATCACTTTATAACAATGTACAGAGGTCTCATTGAATCTTACTCCTAGGGGTTCATTGGAACCCACAATAGCATGCGCTGCTACCATTCTGCATTTAATTCTCTTGAAGGAAGTGTTTGTGACAGCTTAGGGGCTTCTTAGCTAGTAAGTCAATTCCAAAAGGTTGGCATTACAGTGACATGGAAACAATAATAACTCCAGAGAAACATGGTCATAGACAATGGCATCCTGAAATTGTAAACCATGCAAATGGATCAGCAGGAATACATAGATACACAGGGGAGGCCAAAAAAAGACAACAAATGAAAAATAAAGCAATCCACAAAATTATAATTCCATAGTATACTTCCCAATATAGTCAATTGAACATAGTAGTTGAATGACTTTAATAAAGAATAACTAATTTTAAAAAATCAATATCCTTCAGGGTGGGTTAAAAAATACTTTAAAATTATCATTTTTCCTTTCACAGCCATGGATCTATTGGTATATTTTTTTCCTTAAGGATAAACATCAAATATTTGAGCATTCCCATATTTTTAGGTATTGGCTGCAATATCAATTTCATATATTATATATTTAGATAAAAAGTACTTTATATGGTGCCAAAAGCCCCAAGAAAAATAAAGAAAATCTCTGTTCTATACATTTGTAAATATTCATTTATCTGGTGTCAACAAAGAGTCACCTAGTTTTTTTTATATTTTCAATAGACACATTTTTTTAATGCAGATACTGTCTTAATATATAAATATTACTTTAATACCTTGAAGAAGCCATAGGTAAAAAAGAAAGAAAATATACACATATATACTTTATAGATTTGGCTTCCCAAGCTATTATTTTTTCACAGAGAAAAAAACATTTTACAATATTTTAAGCTTTACTTAGAGTGCAAATATAACATACACATAAAATTCTGAAAGAGCAAGAGAGGTTTGGAAAAATTTACATATATTCAACTAATTATGCCATTTCAAAAGTTTATCACACTGATCTTCCTACTTGTAGAGAAAAGTTACATTTGTCATATGTGGTGATTGTCTATGACAAAGGCTTCAATCATGCAGAAAGCTGTTTTCAAGTTTCCATTAAAAAAAAAAAAAAAAAACAGGCACCATTTACATGATAAATTACTGCTAGACAAGAATCTCAGCTGACTACCCAAGTGCTTGATTCTGTTATCACTGATTTGTCCTTCAGTCTTCAACAGAATGAAAATGAAGGACATAACTAATCGTGCCAGGAAACAGAGCTAATTTCCTTATACTGCCAAAAAAAAAAAAAAAAAGGCAGTGTAAGCCATTAAACTTGAGAGCGAATAATATCATGAGCAATAACAAAGTATTATTAATGTCTTTATTGTCCTACAAAGTGTCTTGATTGTTATTCTTAAGTAAATTTTCTTTTGGAAAGTTCTACAGATTTTCCTAAGAACAATGAAAAACAGGTTTCAGTTAATAAAGAAGTTTAAAATTTTCTGAAGAAACTTTAATTTTTTTTCATTTTAATTTGGAAATCAAAAGCCTTTCTGTATAATAAATAGAATTTACTGGCATAAATTTTAACCCTTTATTTGAAGATATATTTTAAAACTTTTAACTGAGAATCACTTTCTCTCCACTTGTTTAACCTGATTAATCATCAGTGAAATGAAAATTGAAACCACAGTGTGAGTCCATTTTATACATGCCAGATTGGAAAAGATTAAAAATTAAGTAAAAACAATGTATTGTGAGTAATATGGAACATTGGAATTTCTCATCCACTGTTAGTGGGAGAAACCATTTTAAAATACATTTTCACATTGTAGAACCAAGCTAAAATGGATTCACTTATGTCAGGGACAAAATGGAGACGGTCAGTGCTGGCGCATAACGGAAACTTAACCTAACTTTACAGGAATTTAGAGCTCTTCTAAGAAATCAGCAGAAGACACCAGTTACTTCCCAAACTCCAAGTCTGTTCACAACATCTCTGGACTTCCTTATTCCCCTGACTTAGCTACCCTGATCCAAATAAGTAAGAAGACCACTAGGCAACCAACCAGCTGAAAAAGACAAATGACTTCTGTGTTTACTCCATAAAAAATCCCTTAGTCTGTGAGCACCTCAGAACTCATTGCTCTTGTAGCCTTGAGTTCCCTGGTGTGCAGATCAAAAGCCTTGCCATAAACTCATCTTTCTGCTTTGTTTTATTCAGTGTGTGGAGTGGTTCTTGACAGCATTAACCAGTGCAGTTAAGTGTGACTTAATCATAATTATCCCCTTGTAGACTTAAAAAAATGCACACACACACACACACACACACATAGGAAAAAAAGCACAACTTGAGAATTGTGAGTAAAGTTTTATTTGGAGCAAAATGAGGACTGTAGCCCGGGAGACAGCATTTCAGATAGTTCTGAGAAACTGTTCCAAAGAGGTAGGGGGGAAGATCAGTATATATGTGATTTTGGTGAAGGGGAAATACATACAATTGAGCACATATTTTTTTGCAGAAGGTTTCACGAGGAGCATTCATCACCATGAAGGATTTTAATACTTTTCTAGATATAAGGAGATAGAAGAATTGGGCTCATAAAATCGGCTCCTGAAAATATCTAACTATCTGAAGACCTGTTCTGCCAGTTCCCAGAACACAGATTGCCTCATTCCTGCTCTCCACCCTGAACTCCTTTCAGGGGGTATTGAAAATCAGCAGCTGCAGCAGCATATGATTTAATCCTTGTAGAGGTAGTTGGCAAGTGCCAGTGGCGAGTGCCAATTTGTTGTTGACACCCTTAGGAAGAGAACCTAAAGAATCTCTTGAGCATATGCAGAGGAACTTGCAAATATAAACTTTTTTTTAAATTTATTTTTAAAATTGGGCTGTGGCTACAGTTTTTTGTTTGATTTTCCTTTAAACTGGTCAGATAATTTTCACATACAAAATGTATATATTAATATAATACATGTAACAACAACAGACATTTATCTTCCTTTCCTTTTCCCTTTCATGTTAGGCTAGAGAGCTAGTTTACTGATACTCCTCCAGTGAAAACAAAGGTAACTGGCCACCTGGAATCCTCAGCTGTAATCGTGTCATTGATTAGGGGGGGGGTGTAAGGCAAGACAGTATGCACCTATATTTTAAAGTTTTAAAGGATAACCATCTTTATTTGTAAAATATTTTGCGCTATAGATGAATATATTTGAGCTATTTATTACTTATGCAAGCATATGTATTTACAATGGATTATATTGCAATGTTAGCATTATTTGAAATTTTATTAACTCACTAAGAGAAAAGTTTCCAAAAGAAGATTGCCTACTGGCCATTCCTATATGATAATTTATTCCTATCTATCATGACCATCACAACCTTCCTTCATGATTATTTGTCTAGAGGTTAAAGTGAAATGGCACAGCCCCTGAATGCACACTGTTAAAAACAATTTTTTTCTAGAATCTTTCCAGCTGAGTTAATGTGTCTGAAGGGATCTCCTCTACAAAGAGACAGACTCAAAGATCTCTCATTGATTTATATTCCTATCTCTACCTTCCTTCAGATTTATCTATTGCAAATTACACATACAATCTACCCAGTAAAGTCTATCTCAAATGCAAAAATAACTGAGTGACATGTTTCCTCTATGAAGGTAAGTAACTCCAACTTTGATTATATAATCTCCATTTATCATCTGTGCTGTTTGTCTTCTGACACACACATTCACACTGAGGTGACAGCCAATGTTGTTAAGGAGTCTGGACCTTATCAAATTTCCTTATTCTTGAGGACCATCAGTGGGGGGAAGGAGGATTCCCTGGAATACTGCTCCCCTCTTTCTTTTTTTTTTTTAACATCTTTATTAGAGTATAATTTCTTTACAATGGTGTGTCAGTTTCTGCTTTATAACAGTGAATCAGTTATACATATATATATATGTCCCCATATCTCTTCCCTCTTGCGTCTCCCTCCCTCCCACCCACCCTATCCCATTCATCCAGGTGGTCACAAAGCACCGAGCTGATCTCCCTGTGCTATGCGGCTACTTCCCACTAGCTATCTATTTTACATTTGGTAGTGTATATATGTCCATGCCACTTTCTCACTTTGTCCCAGCTTACCCTTCCCCCTCCCCGTATCCTCAAGTCCATTCTCTAGTAGGTCTTCATCTTTATTCCGGTCTTGCCCCTAGGTTCTTCTGACCATTTTCTTTTCTTTTCTTTTCTTTTTTTAGATTCCATATATATGTGTTAGCATACGGTACTTGTTTTTCTCTTTCTGACTTACTTCACTCTGTATGACAGTCTCTAGGTCCATCCACCTCACTACAAATAACTCAGTTTCGTTTCTTTTTATGGCTGAGTAATATTCCATTGTATATATGTGCCACATCTTCCTTATCCATTCATCTGTTGATGGACACTTAGGTTGCTTCCATGTCCTGGCTATTGTAAATAGAGTTGCAGTGAACATTTTGGTACATGACTCTTTTTGAATTATGGTTTTCTCAGAGTATATGCCCAGTAGTGGGATTGCTGGGTCATATGGTAGTTCTATTTTTAGTTTTTTAAGGAACCTCCATAGTGGCTGTATCAATTTACATTCCCACCAACAGTGCAAGAGGGTTCCCTTTTCTCCACACACTCTCCAGCATTTATTGTTTCTAGATTTTTTGTTGATGGCCATTCTGACCTGTGTGAGATGATATCTCATTGTAGTTTTGATTTGCATTTCTTTAACGATTAATGATGTTGAGCATTCTTTCATGTGTTTGTTGGCAATCTGTATATCTTCTTTGGAGAAATGTCTATTTAAGTCTTCTGCCCATTTTTGGAATGGGTTGTTTGTTTTTTTGATATTGAGCTGCATGAGTTGCTTGTATGTTTTGGAGATTAATCCTTTGTCAGTTGCTTCATTTGCAAATGCTCCCCTCTTTCTAAGATATCTGCTACACATGAGAGAAATCTTCTTCCTCATATCTTCACTGGGTATTATATATCTGATCAACAGCAATACATTTCTCAGTAATTTTTCAATCATTTATTTGGGTTTTTTTTTCAACATTTATTGGTTTTGTGTGACTGTAACTTCCTGTGTGCATTCTTTCCCTATATTCTTTCCTTCCTTCATCCTTCCTTCCTTCCTTCCTTCCTTCCTTTCTTCCTTTCCTATAACTCTACCTATTTTTCTATTGGATTAGATTCATTGGTTTCATACTTTTTGGGGGTCAGATCTTTTTTTCTATATTTGTTATTGTATCACTTTGGGTTCTCCAGAGAAACAAATATATGTGTGTATATATACATATGTATAATTACTTTAAAACTTTTAAAATTATATATATATGTGTGTGTATATATATATATATATATATATATATATATATATATATATAATTACTATATACTATAAGGAATTGGCTCATGGCATTATGGAGGTTGAGAAGTGCATGATCTGCAGTTGGCAAGCTGGAGACCCAAGAGAATCAATGGTATATTTCAGTCAGAGTCTGAATCTGAAGGCAGAAGACAGATGTGCCAGCTAGAAGACAATCCAGCAGAGAGAAATAATTTTTTCTTACTCAGACTTTTATTCTATTCAGGACTTCAACAGATTGGATGAGGCCCACCTACACTGAGGAGAACAATCTGTTTTACATATTCAAATTACTTATCTAGGTGATAATTATTTATTCAAATGTTAGCTCAAATTGCTTATTCAAATATTAATTTCCTCTGGAAACACCCTCACAGACACATACAGAAATAAACTTTAACGAAATATCTGGGCACCCAGTGACCCAGGGAATTTGACACATAAAATTACCATCAGAGCTATAACATCTGACTCAAAAATACTTTCCTTGCCTCTTTTTTAACTTTTAACTTTATGTTGGTTTTTGCCCAAAAGTAATTAATTTTTTTAATCTATAAAATATTTCAGCTATTGCATTATGACTTCGTTAATTGCTTCCTTTGCTTAAGAATATCATAAATTGTAACCGGTTTTGGATTAACTTTGCATATTCTATCAGTTACAGTGCAGTTACATATCAGTTATCAGTGCAGTTACATATCAATAAACTAGAGAGTTATAATTTGGAATTCATCAAACTGCATGCATATTTTTTTTCTTAGTCCCCAATCCCTTTACCTCATTTTTATTGTTCTTCCCATTGTCCTGTTAAGGTAAACATGGATATTGTTTAACCCTTTGGGTCATATTTCAAGCTAACCTGGGATTTAGCTAAGTAAATTGGGTATTCCAAAAAATTGGAGAAATTTACTCTTAGAAGTTAAATTAAAATATAAGCTTTTATTATATTTGCTACTAAAGAATAAGGTTGAATGAGTGCTTCCTAACTGGTGATTTGTGAAGACCCTGGGTCTTGTAATGATTTGAAAATATGCCACAGGCATATGTATGCCACATACATACTCTTATGGCACTCACCAAGCTACAGTAAACACAGGTTACTATAATTTCTTTCCAACAAATGAAGTCCTGATAAATTCTAGTAACATTCTGTTCTCCAAATAGCCTCCATTATTATTATATGCATAAAGTATAAACAAATCAGGTTTATTTTGCAGTCTGTCCTTTTTAATAGATCCTGACTAAAAGCTACAGCCAAACTAGATACATAAACATGTCAATATTTTAATATATATTTGGAGTCTTCAAAACCGTGGTGGGTTGTGAAAATAGGTGGCAAAAGTCCTTAGCACCGTGACCACAGACATTCCAAGTAAATCAGATATTCTCCTTAGTTTTCTTAGCTAAAACAATAGAGCTTTTTTTCCTCCATTGCTCAGTCCAAGTCCTTACCCTATTGTGCTCAGGAAAAGAGAATCATATAGAAATAAAAAGTTGGGTCTTTGCATTGTTTGGCTTCGGTGTATATGCTACTGTATTACTGAAAAGGAACTAGGAATGTAGTTATGAGTTAATTTTTCTGAAGACAGCTATTTATTATTTCTCCCTCTCTGATTTTTCCCTAAAGTCTCACCCCATTACCTAGGAAATTAAGAGACAATTCAGCTCTAGAACTTGCATATTAAGGAAACTGCATACCCCTCTCAGTTTTACTTCTCAGTAAATAACTTTACAAAACTTATGATTACTCTAAGCAAAAGTACCCAGATACATGATTCTATTCATTGTTTTTCTGTCTTTGATCTTTGGGCTATTACGAGTAATGTGGCAATGAACATTCATATACAAATCTTTGCATGTACAAATGTTTTTATTTATCTTGAATATATACCTAGAAGTACAATTGCTTGCTATTACGGTAAATCTATGTTTAATATTTTAAGAAATTGTCAAACTGTTTTCCAAATAGGCTATACCATTTTGTATACCCATCAACAATATATGAATATTTTAGTTTCTCCATATACTCACCTACTTTTGTTACTGTCTTACTTTAAAAAATTATTTTTATTTTTTATTACAGATTTAGGTTCACAGCAGAACTGAGAATGTACAGCAATTTCTCATATACCCGTTCCCCTACACATGCACAGCCTCTCGCATTATCAACATTCTGCAGCAGAGTGAAACATTTGATACAATTGGTGAACTTACACTGACAGATCATTATCACCCAAACTCCACAGTTTACATTAGGGTTCACTCTTTGTGTTGTACGTTCTGTAGGTTCTGACAATGTATAATGACATATATTCATCATTATAGTATCATACAGACTATTTTCACTTCTCTACAAACTCTCTGTGCTCTACCTATTCATCTCTTCCCACTCTCTAACCCCCAACGCCTGGTAACCACTGATCCTTTTTAGGGTCTCCATTGTTGAAATCCTACAGTTTGTAGCCTTTTTAGACAGGCTTCTTTTACTTAGTAATATGTATTTAAGATTCCTCTATGTCTTTTCATGACTTGATAGCTAATTTCTTATCATTGAATAATACTCTATTGCCTGGCTACACCGCAGTTTATCTATTCACCTACCAAGGGACATCTTGATTGCTTCCAAATTTGGGCAATTATGAATAAAGCTTTTATAAATATACTTGTGCAGTTTTTTATGTGGACATAAGTTTTCAATTCCTTTAGGTAAATACAAAAGAGAAGAACTGCTGATAGTGTGGTAATTTTAAATTTAATTTTAATTTGCATTTTCCTAATGACTTGTCTGACTTTTTAACTACAAACATTCTATTAGGTATGAAGTGGTATCTCATTAGGTTTGAATTTGCTTTTTCCTAAAGATTATTGATTTCTGAACTTTTTTTCATGAGCTTTTTGGCCATTTGCATGTCAACTTTAGAGAAATGATTATCCATATTTTTGTGCCAATATTTATTTGGACTATTTATAGTTTTGAGTTGTAAGATTTCCTTATAAATTCTGGATATATGATTGCAAGTATTTTCTTCCAGTCTATAGCTTACCTTTTCACTTTCTTTACAGTGTCTTTTGAAAAACAAAAACTTTTCATTTGGATGAAGTACATTTTATCAATTTTTAATTTTTGCCATGTTTATGTGATACGTAAGAAATATTTGCCTAAACCTAATTCAGGAAGACTTAATCCTAATCTTGGAAACATAGACTTCCTTAGAGTTTTATAGTTTTATCACTTATATTTAGGTATATGATTTATTCTGAGTTAAACTTTTTGTACGGTGTGAGGTAAGAATCTAAATTTATCCTTTTGAATTGTATATCCAGTTGTCTTCAGATGATTTGTTTAAAAGACTATTCCTCTCCTCATTGAGTATTTTTGACATCTTTGTTGAAAATTAATTGATCATACATGAAATAATTCATTTCAAAATTCTCAATTCTGTTTCACAAATCCATATGCCTTTCCTTATATCATAACCACCTTGTCTTCATTACTGTTGCTTTGTACTATATTTTGAAACGAGGAAGTGCATTTGCTCTCATTTTTTAAGGTTGTTTTGCTTATTGAGTCCTTTGAATTTCTGAAGTATTTTATAATAAGCTTGCCAATTTCTGCAGAATATGTCAGTGGCAATTTGGGTAAAGATCACACTGAATTGATTAATTTGAGAATTATTGCCATTTTAAAAATATCATGTGGTCCTAACCTTGTTCATAGAAGCTTTCCAGTTTATTTTTTATCAGTTCTTGCTTTATTTTCTTTAAGCATTGTTTTATAGTGTTTAGCATAGAATAATTGCACAACTTTACTAAATTTTTTTCCTAAATATTTTATTTTTAATGTTAGTGTAAATGGGATTTTCTTGGTTCCATTAAAAATTTATATTTAATCTTTTAACTTGAGACTGATGGAGCTCATAGTTGTGTATGCATGTGTGTAAGTATGTATTTCTTATTATTTTCTGCAGACAAGATCATGTTGTCTGTGAATAAAGTCAGTTTACTCTTTCCTTTTCAATCCATCCAGATTTTATTTCCCCCTCTCTTTTTTTCTTGTTCTTGCCTGAATACTGGCTAAAACCTCCAGTAGGATGTTGACTAGAAGTGTCAAGTAGGCAGAATCTTGTTGATGATTTTAAGAGAAAAGCATTTAGTCTTTACCAGGATTGTCCCAGGTGTGCCTAGCTTGGTGGTCGGCCTGTGACTGGTCAGAGGCTGTGCTTAAAATTTGAGCCATAAGACTTTGACCCTTTGGATTAGATCTGCTTGTAGCTTTAGAGGATGTTAAAAGTCTGCCCTACATTTTGCCAGGACCAATTGCTCACAATTTTCTCTGGTGTCTCCTGAACAGGCACAGCCTTGCACATGTGCACGGACTTCCAGACCAGCGGGTTGGAGTTTGACATTAAGAAAACTCTCTATGACTGAATCTATTCCCAGCTCTCCCTGTTAAATTTCTGGACAATCTGCCATTTCTCTCCCCCCCCCCCCATTTCATCACAGTAGCATTAGCCCTCCCAAATTATTCACCACTGTGATTTGTACAACTTACCCTTGAAATAGATTTTTCCATGCTGTGCTCTACGTAACGTCAAATACTTCAAGTGGATCCATGAATACAGTTTCCTCAATGTAGTGCTGGTGGTAAGGATAATGTGAAATTCCTATCTTCACAGCCACAAAATAGGATCTCTGTGCACTGGAATGACAACTGGGTGCAGGAGGGAGTAGAAAAGGACCTCCTATTGTTCATGTCGCTTCATTCTTGCCTCGAGTGGATTTGCTACAGCATAGAGTAGAGTTATAGCACAATGATGGAAACTGGGAGCACCTCCCAGCACATAACATCCCCAGGTAGTTACTGGGGGTAGAAAGGAGCAGCCCCTGGATTACATGTCACAGACTCCAGCTGCTTTTACTGAGAATCAGTACATTTTCTTGAAAAACAATTTCAACTTCTATTCTCTTTAGTCAATTTCCAAAGACTTTAAATGGTTGTTTTTGATTATTTTGTCCACTTTTATTGTTGCTTTATTTTAGAGAGAATTTCTCAACCCCTTACACAAACATTTCAGAAGATCACCCATATATTATTTTTTAATAATAATAGTGGTATCTTAGGAAATATCTGTATAAGCATCCATGCAGAACAAACAGACTATCTACAAAACACTTATTTGAAACTCAGCTGATAGAAGCAATGGAATAAATGCAAAATTATTTTTACTTTAAAAGTTTTTAATCAAAGTCTTATACTCTTAGTTCATTATTAAAGTTTAAAGAGAACACACCGATATTTTACAACATACAAGGACTGAGAACATCTCATATAAAATAATTTTTAAAGACATGCTCTAACAAGAGATGAATTACAATAATAAATGCAAGACTAACCTTTTGAGAATGGTTAGATACATAAGACACAAAAGTAACACAGATTACTGCTTGTCTTAAGAGATTTACGTATAAGCATCACAAATCCTATTCCAGGTCTGTGAAGTATTCAATAGTTTTCTCCAAAATTTCTTACCCATTTTGCTTTCATATATGTTGCCCCTAAATGCTTGATGTTACCCACACCTTCTCTTATTATCTCTCCACAATGAATTCAAATACAGGACATATCCAATTTCTTTGATTTACCTACCAAATATTGCTAGCATAGGTTTATCAAGTAGGGTATAATTTTATTGGAAATTTGGGGGGTAACTTTTATATAGGTTACATTAATCACAGTAGAGAAGTTAAAAGATAATAAAAGAAAGTATTATGGATTTCTACCTTCTAACAAAACTTCAGCTTTCTTCAACACTTGTAACTGCACAACATAAGAAATATATCTAAAAGTAAAATGTAAACTTAGAAATGTATAACCAAAAGAGAAATGACCAATGGAAACACTATTTTAAAAGTTTAAAGCAACAAGCACTAAACAATATAAGGTATTTATAGGAATAAAGTTATAATTTAAAAAAGAGGCCTGTTATAAAGGTTTTGTGTCCACAATGGAATATCTAAATATGAAAATCAAAACTATTTAGAAATGAAAATAGAAACAGAACCATAACCTACATGGGAGACTTCCATAATTTGTTTTGATATATATAGTAGGCAGAAAAGAGGTGCCTAGTGGATGATTTTATAATAATTTCTCTACTTAAGACAACAAAATGTCTTAAGGATTTTTATTTTATTCTCACCCCCCTAAACCAATGTAAGCCTTAATAAAACACAAAGATAATCAAATATTTAGCCTGTCTCAGATGCATGAATTTTCAGTTATTTTGTTTTGTTTATTCATTGTAGATTTAAGATTTACAAAGAGATATATAAATTAATTTGTTTCATGAGATGGTGAAAAGCATTCATTTTTATTTTCTTAATTTTAGAAGGTTTTGTTTATTTTTCTCTTAATCTATGCCACACAGCAACAGTAAAGGAGCTACTAAGATTATGCTCTATGCCAGTGATGTGGTCTCTTGTGTACAGACTTCTCCAAGGTTAGGAGAGCCCAGCTGTTTACCCATTTGGCTCATATGTAAGAGCAAGTAAGAAACCATGCTTCTACATTGCCAAAGTAATTCCCACTGCCAGGAGTACACAGCCAGTTATGCTGAGGAAACCATAAGGTAATGTTTGAAAGATAATTCAGAATATGTTCTTTCTACATTCTGGTGTGTATGCTGTTATTTCAGAGAAGAAGAAAAAAAAATACAAGAGTGAAGGACATGCAAGAATTAAGTTTTTCACAGGGGTTTTAATTTTTGAAACTTTAAAAGACATTGTATTTGGCAGGTTCCACAGAGAGACCACTAGGAACCTAGCAAGGAAAATAAATATAAACCCTATTACTTGGATTTTTTTAAATATGTTTTTAAAATATAGTAAATTTAGAAAGAAAAAGTTATTTTAAAATATACATGAACTGATAAGACTAATTCAAGTAACATGTAACAAAAACATCACCCTTATGGAAAAACGAGGTGTCAGGAACATGATGAAATCAACACACTTTCAAAACAATTTGGGTATTATAATGTAAAACTTAAGGTAGCCTAGGCCTCATATATATTAGAAGTCATATACATAATAAATTTATTCAGTGGGAAATACTGTGTTTATTTGAACGGAGAAGCATTTTTATTAATACTTTACAGAAGTAAGTACACTTTTCACACCTTAAATTTCAGTATTAAGGAAGCAATCATTTCAAAAGTTGTGAATAAATTCCAAGGTAGGGGGAAGAGACTCCTGGATCTGAATAGCTCCACAGAAGCTGTACTAGAGTGGATCAGAGCAAAGCTTCCACATGCTATTTTTAACGTGGAGAAGTGGCAGTTCCAGGGTCCTTCTGTGACCCCTGAAAGTAACTCAGTTGAGAAAGAATTAAGAACATTGGACCCAGGAACGGAGGCCAGACCAGGTGTTAGTGACTTTTTTAGTTAGTTACCTGTTCTTCTCCCCCTTGTTTACTCCATGTCAGCCACACTCAACTCCCTGCTGCTTCTCAAACATGCCAGGCATACTCTAACCTATGGCTTCACATTGCCTGGACCCGTGCCTGGAATATTCTTCTCTCCATATATCTTTTGGTTCAGTTTTACTCTGTCTCCAAGTCTTTGCTCACATCCCATCTTCATGTTGATTCCCTGTAGAATACTGCAACCTGCTCACGACTGGTGCCAGGGGGCCCAGTTTGCTTTACCCTATAGCCCTTTTCATTTTATATTTATATGCTTTCCTCGTATATAACTGTGTCCTCTCAATACACAATTTACTTATTTCCAGTGCTACCTGCCTGTTTTGACCCCATAGGATATATGCATCCTGAGGTCAAGTGACAATTTTGTTGACTGAGGTTTGCTGCATAGAATAATGCTTGCACATCATAGGTACTTGGCAAATATTTGCTGAATGAATGACTAGTGAACACATCTTAGGGACTGAATTCTAAACAACACAGTAAACCACCAGTAGTACAATTGTGTAAATCAGTGTACAAATATAACTATAAATGTGCTCTTTATTTAATGCTTAGTTACCATTTATCCAATAATTAGTGGAAATGATATTCAGGAACAATTTTAATTGCTTATTGATTCAAATCAAAATTCTCCCCCTTTTTTAAATTTTCCAATATTGTGTTACCCTTTGGCATTTCTATACTCCTAAATCTGGTTTTTCCTTTATTCTTACCTCAAATATTTATTCTAAGCAATTTATATCTCTCATATCAGTAGTTAAAAGATCTTGAAATGTAGGTATCCTCAATAGAGTTTTATTCGCTGGTTATTTATGTAAAATTTTTATTCTGCTTTAATGTGTATAAGTACTAGAATAGAGAAGATTAGCCAAAATTAAGAAAGAAAGAAAAAATACTGCTATATGCTCACCTCCTCCAAAGCATTCTAGATTCATGGTATAAGGGTTTTATTGACTTCTGTGGCTTTAGGTGGGACAAAAATAATTTGTGTTGATCGATGGCTGAGCAAATTTCCTTCTAATTCTATCTTGGATATTTTTAGTCTCCCTTCTGATGTCCTATGTAATGTTTGCCAAATTATCCACAAGTACCTTCTCCAAAACCCCTTCTCTTAGTGTGGTGTCTGAGATTAAACACTGAGGTAATGCTATCTCCTTGTGAATTCTGATATATATATATATATATATAGTTTAGTTAACATTGTTCCTTACTAGGATAGTTAACAAGATTGAATACAAACTTTTGATTTCAATTTGATTGCTTTGTCTCTGTGACTTAGGGTAAGTCACTTATTCATCATTTTTTTTCTATTTTGCTTTCCTCATTTTTAACTGAAAGGAATTAATACAAATCATCTTTAAAACCTTTTCAGTTTATCCAAACTTCTCTAATTCCAGCATTCCTTTAAGATATGGACTACACTCTGGTGACCTTTTCTTCCATAAGGCCTCATTCAGTCATTATTGGTCGCCAGACCCCTATAGCTGGTCACCCTTATTCACAGAATGTTGCTTTTTTAACTCATGTACACAGACTCAGAAAGCAATTTCCTCTGCTAGCATTACATACAGGATGCACAGAGACAAACCAAATAACTTGGTAATTTAATTAAAATTTGAAATAAGTTGCCATAATAATATCATCAAATATTTCCACATCTATAATTTTCCAAATCTATAACTTTCACCTGAACTAAACCAATATGAAGATCTGAAATATCCAAATACCAAGAATCAAAGATTTTAAATCACAAGCTTAAGGAAACATATATGCATATGTTTGCACATGTGTGATGTGTATGTATGTGTGTGCACATAATTATAGCTAGTTTCTAATTTAAAAAAAGCTTTGAGTAATAAGTTTTATCTGTATATCATAAATTGGTACTTATGCTATGTATTTACCTAAGAAGTAAGGGAATCAAACTAGCTAACTTCAAACTCGTCACTTAATAATGTTACTTAGCTAATTATCTAGACATGTCAGCTTCTGACATTTTCATCCCTGCAAACCAGGTATCAGTAATAAATTACAGATTGCAAGACTTTTTGATAAAATTAAATCAGGTGTCTTGTATTTCAATCTTTGGATATTGAAAGAGAGTACTCCACTGTTGATTAAAGATAAACACTTAAAATGACTGTGGGTGGCATAGAAAGGTTATGTCCATCTGCATAATATTTGTGGAACATCATAATGGAAAGACTTTCTGTAACTTATAATTCTAGCCAAGACATTTTACAATGTGTTGATTATATTATAGTCCATTGTGGTAAAATATGGTCTTTTAAATGACTTATATGTTGTTTGTTTGTTTTATTAACTTTCTTTGATTTCAAAAAATGTCCAAGATGGAAGGGATCATTTATCTCTCCATCTTTAAATTATAATTCATACAAAAATTTTAGGTTAAATATAGCTTAAACATTATTAAAATTAAGATGTCAATCCATCCTTTTTACTTGTCCAAATTAATATTTGTGACCTTTGCCACTGTATGGAGAAATATATACATATGTATAAGTGTGTGTGTGTGTGTGTGTGTGTGTGTGTGTGTGTGTGTGTGTGTGTGTATATATATATATTCTCTGACAGAGCTCAAAAGACCATCCTGACAAATGACCCCCTAATATTTCTTATTGAACTGGATGTTTTGTTTAAGAACATTAGTCATAACATTTTTCTCTTGCAGTGCGCCATCTGGTGTTAGAGGAGGTGATCAAGAGGATGTGACCTCCGGCTGATTCTCCAGCTGGACACAGACAATTGGAGGCTCCCTCCTCTGTCCTTGGAATGTACACTCTGTCTACTGTTCCCACAAAGGGAGCTGTTCCAAGGACACAGCCTTGGGGTAGTAAGGTGTTGTTGAGACCATCTGAACTGAATACTTGATTGAACCCGACTGACTGAGGTCTCTCTATAAACACTTAAGATGCTGGCAGGCAAGTGCAGAGATCTACTCATCTTGTGGCCTCTCAAGATAAGCCTAGTAAGTAAGCTCCCTTGCTTATTAAAACTGCCACATGCCAATGTGTCATGGTCTGCCTCTCTCTTCCGTCTCTCCCTGCCCTCTGTGTATGAGACCAATTTGTGGTTTACTTGAAGGCTATGTGGACCTATTTTAAACCCCCATTCTTGCAAGAAGCAAAAAGAAAACATCATTACTGATGCTTCAAAAATTAATAATATATTTGGAAACAAAATGATATATGAGTTACTCTTCAAAATAATAAATTAACATTTGCTAATTTTATTTTATTTCTTGTGGGCTTTATATTAGATCACATAATATGGGATCCTGAAGTAAGGAACATTATTAAGTCATTTATCTTAATCATACCTTTGGAGCCAAAAAATGTAAAATAAGTGTTTAATGTTTATATATTTCAAAGTCTTATTAGAATTCAAATACATTTAAGGGAAAAAAAGAAAAAGAGAGAGCTAATCACAACAGAAACAGCAAATTCAAAGCAACAAAATAAGGATGGAGTTATAGAGAATCAAAATGAAAGGAAATGTAATGGGGACCGAAGTGAATGAGTTACAGAAATTGACACAATAGATAAAAAATGTACTCAAATCATGATATTATAAATGTTTGCACTTGGGACAAATTATGATGTATTTTACATATTTGTAAAATTACTATCATTTATTGGTAATTGTCTTGCTGCAAAATCAGGTTAAATTAAATCTAACATTGGGTTCCTTCTATAGTTCCAAGATTTCCTTGCAAGCCAGGAAAAACTGTAGATACCTAAGGTTAAGAATTATTAGTTAAATGGGCTTTCAATTTCATCTCGAAGATATAGAGTCTGGAAGTTGACATTAGCAAATGTTGGACAAACTCAGAATCAATGATTTTTCTTGGATTCATCCAAGAATTGAAGTTGCCTGGCCAACTGCCATCCCAATATTTGGAGAGATGAAGTACACCCAGAGAGATAGAGCAATGCAGATCTGCTTACCTGAAGCCAGCACTCCTGTCTCTGATAATTGCCTGTGCTGAAGTTGGCTGATGTATCCAGCCCAGAATATTAAATGCTACCATACATCCATTGTCAAGTCCGAGCATTCATCAGCTCATCCTGTCACAAAAGCAGCAGGAGAGACAAATATCAATACAACCACATGCTATATTTCTTAAGTAGTGTCCTGATCAGCAAATTTTTAGCGATGGTGAAGATGTTTATATCATATGTTGATGCTCTGCAGCCTCAATTTATTTGTCTTTGGGTAGAAAAGGGGAGAAGGATATACAAAAATATGGCTCTGACAGTCAGGAACTGGCCTTTTGTTGCCAGGAGCTAACCTGCCATTCACAGCTAGGTAATTATAGCTAGTCTTTGTGTTCTACTGAATATAAAAATTCTCAGAATACAAACAGTAGATAAGATCACTCTTTGATCTTGATGAATTGAGAAAAAAACAAGCCCGCTCCATATTCAGGGAGTGAGCTCATATAAAATAACTGAACTCATATAAAAATAAACCACAGTAATGACCAGCATTCACCTATCCTGACTAATATAAATGGCCACTGCTTCTTCACCAATTAAAGGTTCATCTGTCCATAGTTCCCGGTACATTATTACCGACACTACATTCCTATCATTTTCTAAATAACACTTAAGATATTCAATCAAAGAATTACCACCATTTCCAGACAACACCTATTCCAGAGCAAAGCACCACTTTCCTTAAATCTCCATTAAATCTAATAATATCTTTTTTCAAGTAACTCTACAGTTCTCTACGGTGTTTGTTTCCTTTCATTGCAATGAGTCAACAGTCAACTTTTTAAAACTCTATGTGTGTTCATGGTAATCTTTAGCTAAAGGACACTGATACCTGGAATAAGATATGAATAATCAGCTATTATTTCACTGAGAGGAAGTTATCTTCCAATTTGAATGTAATTGTAATTTCCACGTCAATTGTCTTCTCTCCTTAAAGTTGTGTTAAACCTTTTGTTTTCTTTAAAATGTTATGTCCCTCTGAAGTCCTTATGCGTGGTCAGGCCATGCATGCCCAGACTAAGAGACCCCAGAGAGCCTGGCTGCCAGGCTGAGGTGGGAGTGGAGCACATACATGCACAGTTCACTTGCAGTGCACCTGCCCTCAGGTGTCCAGAAACTTTAGGCCTTTGTGCACAGGAGCCACCAAGCCCATAAAGCTGTTTTCTGAGAATGTTGATTCTCCACACTGTACCCTGGATGTAGAGCTTTGTAGGTCCTTTGAGTCAGATCCCTTATGGCCCTGTGCTGAGAAAATACACAGGGCCTCCTTGGGAGTAAGTTTTCCCAAGAGTGTCTAATCAGTGCCTCCTTGGCATTGCCCTGGTTGGCAGGGTTAAGGAGTTTCCTTGAGATCTGGGGGCAGGGGAACAAAATTCTGTCTGGCAGAGGGCTGGACCTTAACAGCACTGTGTGCCCTTCCCCTAGAAATCCCATCTCTGGCCCATTATATCCCTACAGGGCCAGGAACCAGGGCCAGACACTAGAGAGCCTGGAGGCTGAGTCACGCCTCTATACATTTTTTTTTTTTTTTCAGTACGCGGGCCTCTAACTGTTGTGGCCTCTCCCATTGAGGAGCACAGGCTCCGGACACGCAGGCCCAGTGGCCATGGCTGACGGGCCCAGCCGCTCCGCGGCATGTGGGATCTTCAATGACCGGGCCACGAACCTGTGTCCCCTGCATCGGCAGGCGAACTCTCAACCACTCCGCCACCAGGGAAGCCCGCCTCTATACATCTTTTTTTCCCATTTATTTATTTATATATTTATTTATTTATATATTTATTTATTGCTTTATAACAAATTTAATCAGTTATACATATACATATGTTCCCATATACCCTCCCTTTTGCGTCTCCCTCCCACCCTCCCTATCCCACCACTCCAGGTGGTCACAAAGCACCCAGCTGATCTCCCTGTGCTATGCGGCTGCTTCCCACTAGCTATCTACCTTACGTTTGGTAGTGTATATATGTCCATGCGGCTCATTCGCTTTGTCACAGCTTACCCTTCCCCCTCCCCATATCCTC
Organism: Hyperoodon ampullatus; assembly: GCF_949752795.1. Lineage (NCBI taxonomy): Eukaryota > Metazoa > Chordata > Mammalia > Artiodactyla > Ziphiidae > Hyperoodon > Hyperoodon ampullatus. The sequence continues at coordinate 132,453,871 of NC_136914.1, forward strand.
AAGTCCATTCTCTAGTAGGTCTGTGTCTTTATTCCTGTCTTACCCCTATGTTCTTCAGGACATTTTTTTTCTTAAATTCCATATATATGTGTCAGCATACAGTATTTGTCTTTCTCCTTCTGACTTACTTCACTCTGTATGACAGACTCTAGGTCCATCCACCTCATTACAAATAGCTCAATTTCGTTTCTTTTTATGGCTGAGTAATATTCCATTGTATATATGTGCCACATCTTCTTTACCCATTCATCCGATGATGGATACTTAGGTTGTTTCCATCTCTGGGCTATTGTAAATAGGGCTGCTATGAACATTTTGGTACATGTCTCTTTTTGAATTATGGTTTTCTCAGGGTATATGCCCAGTAGTGGGATTGCTGGGTCATATGGTAGTTCTATTTGTAGTTTTTTAAGGAACCTCCATACCGTTCTCCATAGTGGCTGTACCAATTCACATTCTCACCAGCAGTGCAAGAGTGTTCCCTTTTTTCCACACCATCTCCAGCATTTATTGTTTCTAGATTTTTGGATGATGGCCATTCTGACTGGGGTGAGATGATATCTCATTGTAGTTTTGATTTGCATTTCTCTAATGATTAAAGATGTTGAGCATCCTTTCATGTGTTTGTTGGCAGTCTGTATATCTTCTGTGGAGAAATGTCTATTTAGGTATTCTGCCCATTTTTGGAATGGGTTGTTTGTTTGTTTGTTATTGAGCTGCATGAGCTGCTTATAAATTTTGGAGATTAATCCTTTGTCAGTTGCTTCATTTGCAAATATTTTCTCCCATTCTGAGGGTTGTCTTTTGGTCTTGTTTATGGTTTCCTTTGCTGTGCAAAAGCTTTTAAGTTTCATTAGGTCCCATGTGTTTATTTTTGTCTTTATTTCCATTTCTCTAGGAGGTGGGTCAAAAAGGATCTTGCTGTGATTTATGTCATAGAGTGTTCTGCCTATGTTATCCTCTAAGAGTTTGATAGTGTCTGGCCTTACATTTAGGTCTTTAATCCATTTTGAGCTTATTTTTGTGTATGGTGTTAGGGAGTGATCTAATCTCATACTTTTACATGTCCCTGTCCAGTTTTCCCAGCACCACTTATTGAAGAGGCTGTCCTTTCTCCACTGTACATTCCTGCCTCCTTTACCAAAGATAAGGTGACCATATGTCCGTGGGTTTATCTCTGGGCTTTCTATCCTGTTCCACTGATCTATCTTTCTGTTTTTGTGCCAGTACAATACTGTCTTGATTACTGTAGTTTTCTAGTAAAGTCTGAAGTCAGGGAGCCTGATTCCTCCAGCTCCGTTTTTCATTCTCAAGATTGCTTTGGCTATTCGGGGTCTTTTGTGTTTCCATACAAATTGTGAAATTTTTTGTTCTAGTTCTGTGAAAAATGCCAGTGGTAGTTTGATAGGGATTGCATTGAATGTGTAGATTGCTTTGGGTAGTAGAGTCATTTTCACAATGTTGATTCTTCCAATCCAAGAACATGGTACATCTCTCCATCTATTTGTATCATCTTTAATTTCTTTCATCAGTGTCTTATAATTTTCTGCATACAGGTCTTTCGTCTCCTTAGGTAGGTTTATTCCTAGATATTTTAATCTTTCTGTTGCAATGGTAAATCGGAGTGTTTCCTTGATTTCACTTTCAGATTTTTCATCATTAGTATATAGGAATGCCAGAGATTTCTGTGCATAAATTTTGTATCCTGCAACTTTACCAAATTCATTGATTAGCTCTAGTAGTTTTCTGGTAGCATCTTTAGGATTCTCTATGTATAGTATCACGTCATCTGCAAACAGTGACAGCTTTACTTCTTCTTTTCCAATTTGGATTCCTTTTATTTTCTTTTCTTCTCTGATTGCTGTGGCTAAAACTTCCAAAACTATGTTGAATAAGAGTGGTGAGAGTGGGCAGCCTTGTCTTCTTCCTGATCTTAGTGAAAATGGTTTCAGTTTTTCACCATTGAGGACGATGCTGGCTGTGGGTTTGTCATATATGGCCTTTATTATGTTGAGGAAGGTTCCCTCTATGCCTACTTTCTGGAGGGTTTTTATCATAAATCGGTGTTGCATTTTGTCGAAAGCTTTCTCTGCATCTATTGAGATGATCATATGGTTTTTCTCCTTCAATTTGTTAATATGGTGTATCACGTTGATTGATTTGCATATATTGAAGAATCCTTGCATTCCTGGAATAAACCCCACTTGATCATGGTGTATGATCCTTTTAATGTGCTGTTGGATTCTGTTTGCTAGTATTTTGTTGAGGATTTTTGCATCTATGTTCATCAGTGATATTGGCCTGTAGTTTTCTTTCTTTGTGACTTCCTTTTCTGGTTTTGGTATAAAGGTGATAGTGGCCTCATAGAATGAGTTTGGGAGTGTTCCTCCCTCTGCTATATTTTGGAAGAGTTTGAGAAGGATGGGTGTTAGCTCTTCTCTAAATGCTTGATAGAATTCGCCTGTGAAGCCCTCTGGTCCTGGGCTTTTGTTTGTTGGAAGATTTTTATCACAGTTTCAATTTCAGTGCTTGTGATTGGTCTGTTCATATTTTCTATTTCTTCCTGATTCAGTCTTGGCAGGTTGTGCATTTCTAAGAATTTGTCCATTTCTTCCAGGTGGTCCATTTTATTGGCATAGAGTTGCTTGTAGTAATCTCTCATGATCATTTGTATTTCTCCGGTGTCAGTTGTTACTTCTCCTTTTTCATTTCTAATTCTATTGATTTGAGTCTTCTCCCTTTTCTTCTTGATGAGTCTGGCTAATGGTTTATAAATTTTGTTTATCTTCTCAAAGAACCAGCTTTTAGTTTGGTTGATCTTTGCTATCGTTTTCTTCATTTCTTTTTCATTTATTTCTGAACTGATTTGTATGATTTCTTTCGTTCTGCTAACTTTGGGATGTTTTTGTTCTTCTTTCTCTAATTGCTTTAGGTGCAAGGTTAGGTTGTTTATTCGAGATGTTTCCTGTTTCTTAAGGTGGGATTGTATTGCTATAAACTTCCCTCTTTGAACTGCTTTTGCTGCATCCCATAGGTTTTGGGTCGTCGTGTCTCCATTGTCATTTGTTTCTAGGTATTTTTTAATTTCCTCTTTGATTTCTTCAGTGATGACTTCGTTATTAAGTAGTGTATTGTTTAGCCTCCATGTTTTTGTATTTTTTACAGCTCTTTTCCTGTAATTGATATCTAGTCTCATAGCATTGTGGTCGGAAAAGATACTTGATACAATTTCAATTTTCTTAAATTTACCAAGGCTTGATTTGTGACCCAAGATATGATCTATCCTGGAGAATGTTCCATGAGCACTTGAGAAAAATGTGTATTCTGTTGTTTTTGGATGCAATGTCCTATAAATATCAATTAAGTCCATCTTGTTTAATGTATCATTTAAATCTTGTGTTTCCTTATTTATTTTCATTTTGGATGATCTGTCCATTGGTGAAAGTGGGGTGTTAAAGTCCCCTACTATGATTGTGTTACTGTCGATTTCTCCTTTTATGGCTGTTAGTATTTGCCTTATGTATTGAGGTGCTCCTATGTTGGGTGCATAAATATTTACAATTGTTATATCTTCTTCTTGGATCTATCCCTTGATCATTATGTAGTGTCCGTCTTTGTCTCTTCTAGTAGTCTTTATTTTAAAGTCTATTTTGTCTGATATGAGAATTGCTCCTCCAGCTTTCTTTTGGTTTCCTTTTGCATGGAATATCTTTTTCCATCCCCTTACTTTCAGTCTGTATATGTCTCTAGGTCTGAAGTGGGTCTCTTGTAGACTGCATATATATGGGTCTTGTTTTTGTATCCATTCAGCCAATCTGTGTCTTTTGGTGGGAGCATTTATTCCATTTACATTTAAGGTAATTATTGATATGTATGTTCCTATTCCCATTTTCTTAATTGTTTTGGGTCCATTATTGTAGGTCTTTTCCTTCTGTTGTGTTTCTTACCCAGAGAAGTTCCTTTAGCATTTGTTGTAAAGGTGGTTTCGTGGTGCTGAACTCTCTCAGCTTTTGCTTCTCTGTAAACGTTTTAATTTCTCCATCAAATCTGAATGAGATCCTTGCTGGGTAGAGTAATCTTGTTTGCAGGTTTTTCTCCTTCATCACTTTAATTATGTCCTGCCACTCCCTTCTGCCTTGTAGAGTTTCTGCTGAGAGATCAGCTGTTATCCTGATGGGGGTTCCCTTGTGTGTTATTTGTTGTTTTTGCCTTGCTGCTTTTAATATGATTTCTTTCTGTTTAATTTTTGACAGTTTGATTAATATGTGTCTTGGTGTATTTCTCCTTGGATTTATTCTGTATGGGACTCTCTGTGCCTCCTGGACTTGATTAACTATTTACTTTCCCATATTAGGGAAGTTTTCATCTATAATCTCTTCAAATATTTTCTCAGTCCCTTTCTTTTTCTCTTCTTCTTCTGGAACCCCTATAATTCGAATGTTGGTGCGTTTAATGTTGTCCCAGAGGTCTCTGAGACTGTCCTCTGTTCTTTTCATTCTTTTTTCTTTATTTTTCTCTGCATCAGTTATTTCCACTATTTTATCTTCCACCTCACTTATCCGTTCTTCTGCCTCAGTTATTCTGCTATTGATCCCATGTAGAGTATTTTTCATTTCATTTATTGTGTTTTTCATTGATGCTTGATTCATCTTTAGTTCTTGTAGGTCCTTGTTAACTGTTTCTTGCATTTTGTCTATTCTATTTTCAAGATTTTGGATCTTGGAAATAGAATCTTGGATCATCTTTACTATCATTATTCTGAATTCTTTTTCAGGTAGACTGCCTATTACCTCTTCATTTGTTAGGTCTGGTGGGTTTTTATCTTGCTCCTTCTCCTGCTGTGTGTTTTTCTGTCTTCTCATTTTGCTTATGTTACTGTGTTTGGGGTCTCCTTTTTGCAGGCTGCAGGTTCATAGTTCCCATTGTTTTTGGTGTCTGTCCCCAGTGGCTAAGGTTGGTTTAGTGAGTTGTGTAGGCTTCCTGGTGGAGGGGACTAGTGCCTGTGTTGTGGTGGATTAGGCTGGATCTTGTCTTTCTGGTGGGCAGGTCCACGTCTGGTGGTGTGTTTTGCGGTGTCTGCAGACTTTTTTCGATTTTAGGCAGCCTCTCTGCTAATGGGTGGCGTTGTGTTCCTGTCTTGCTAGTTGTTTGGCATAGGGTGTCCAGCACTGTAGCTTGCTGGTCGTTGAGTGAAGCTGGGTGCTGGTGTTGAGATGGAGATCTCTGGAAGATTTTCGCCGTTTGATATTATGTGGAGCTGGGAGGTCTCTTGTGGACCAGTGTCCTGAAGTTGTCTCTCCCACCTCAGAGGCACAGCACTGACTCCTGGCTCCTCAATTTGGCATGATTTGTTGTCTATTCATGTATTCCACAGATGCAGGGTACATCATGTTGATTGTGGAGCTTTAATCCACTGCTTCTGAGGCTGCTGGGAGAGGTTTCCCTTTCTCTTCTTTGTTCTCACAGCTCCTGGGTCTCAGCTTTGGATTTGGCCCCGCCTCTGCGTGTAGGTCGCCGGAGGGCGTCTGTTCTTCGCTCAGACAGGACAGGGTTAAAGGAGCAGCCTCTTCGGGGACTCTGGCTCACTCAGGCCTGGGGGGAGGGAGGGGCACGGAGTGCGGGGCTCAGCGGCAGAGGCCGGCGTGACGTTGTACCAGCCCGAGGCGCGCCGTGCGTTCTCCCAGGGAAGCCGCCCCTGGATCCCGGGACCCCGGCAGTGGCGGTCTGCACAGGCTCCCGGAAGGGCGGTGTGGACAGTGACCTCCGCTCGCACTCAGGCTTCTTGGCGGTGGCAGCAGCAGCCCCAGCGTCCCACGCCCGTCTCTGGGCTCCGCGCTTTCTTCCACCACTCGCGCCCGTCTGTGGAGCTCCTTTAAGCAGCGCTCTTAATCCCCTCTCCTCGCGCACCAGGAAACCAAGAGGGAAGAAAAAGTCTCTTGCCTCTTCGGCAGCTCCAGAGTTTTCCCGGACTCCCCCCCGCTAGCTGTGGCACATTAGCCCCCTTCAGGCTGAGTTCTCGCCGCCAGCCCCAGTCCTCTCCCTGCGCTCTGACCAAAGCCCGAGCCTCAGCTTCCAGCGCCGCCCGCCCCGGCGGGCGAGCAGACAAGCCTCTCAGGCTGGTGAGTGCCTGTCAGCACCGATCCTCTGTGCGGGAATCTCTCCGCTTTTCCCTACCCAGGTACGTGGGGAGTTTCTTGCCTTTTGGGAGGTCTGGGGTCTTCTGCCAGCGTTCAGTAGGTGTTCTGTAGGAGTTGTTCCACGTGTAGCTGTATTTCTGGTGTATCTGTGGGGAGGAAGGTGATCTCCGCGTCTTACTCTTCCGCCATCTTCCCCGGAAGTCTCTATACATTTTTAAATGGGTTTTAATTTTCTCTCTCAATTTTTATCATTATTTTCCTCGTTTTAATCTCTTTATTCTTACCCTTATAGTCTGAGCAACCTTTCAAAATTTGCCTCTCTTTGTTCTTTGGTTTTTCTTCAACTAACAAATATACATGGAGTACCTCTAATATTAATTTTAGTTAAGCTTTATAGATTTAGATACATTTCAATGCTTCCTTTTCACCCTCTGCTCCATTTAATTTGTTTGTTTTGTCCTTGTATCTCTTTCTGTTGCTCCCTAATTTCCCCCCCTTTCTCTACAACCTGCAATTGTTAATTTCTGTTCATGATTAATGTTTATTTTATTCTTTTGAGAATCTGAACCATTGACTTTTTTGTTTTGTTTTGTTTCTTACAGAAAGTCAGTTTAAAAATATTTGTTTGTTCTTGTTATTCTTCAGAATGGAATCTCTACTTCTACTGGTTCACTAGTCCTTTTCAACTGTTATTTCATACGTTATTTTTCTTTAGTAATATTTGCCCTGATACAAATATGATAACAAGGTGATAGGGATAGAGTAGGATAATCAAATAGTTAGCTCAGAAATCCCATTAGGGGATTGTAGATAGACAGGGAACTTTAGGGGGCTTTGTGAGACCACAGTAAATTAATGATCACTCAAGAAAGCAGGTTTGCTTAACCATAAAACCAAGCAGGCTTGCTTAGCAGCAAAACCATGCAACAGAAGCATGAGACATGCCTCAAAACAATAAAACAGTGGTGGCATGAGATGCACATTCTGCCCAATGAGCTCAGTAAGTTAATGATCCCTAGGACATGCTCTCTGTATAAATAAAAAACAATAATTTATGGAAAGGTGACATTTCGAAGTGAAAGACCTTCATTGTACTGAGACCTGAAATAATTTTTCCATAGTGCTGTGACAGTCTTGGCTTGACCATGGGGATAAGAAAACTCCCTTGCTCAACCTGGAGGAGAAGCTGATGATGGAAGTATGATGTGTACTCAAGAATGTGGAATAAGGTAGTCTTTTCCCACTCCCCACTTTTCTTTTGGTTATAACAATGTATTCCACCAAGTACCTGGGGCAGCGCAATGCTTGCTCGCCCACTTGTAAACCTCACAGGTGTCCTATTCTAATAAATCACTTCTTATCTATCACTTTGCCTCTTGCTGAATTCTTTCTGCACTGAGATATAAAGGACCAGAGCTCCTTGGAGCCCCCTGAAATGCCACCTAGCGGTTTCAAAGTTATGAAGGGTTTTTTCTGGGTGTGTTCATTGACCAGTGTATGCTAGCTGAATTTTCTTTTCATGGTTGTAGTGTAGGTTCTAGTATAATTAGGGAGGTATGGGGCATCTATCTGGTTTGGCTCCTGTCCTGCCTCAGCTCCCTGTTTCTGTGAAGATTCAGAATAGATAGATTATTTGAAATGCTCCATACTCTTGGCATGCATCCTATCAGAGATTTTTGTCAGTATACTAATACTCTTCCTAATTGAACTCTATATGATAGCATTGCATCTTCAAAAATGCATGTTTCATCACCATCTCTCCCCATTTCCTGCCTTAGTATGTACTGGGCAGTTTTAACTCTGTATCGTGTGTGTGTGTATGTGTGTGCATGTATACATGTGCCACTGGGAGAAGAATGGTAGGTTGTCTCTCAATCAACTGGATTAAAGCCCATTTGCCAAAATACAATTCACCAAAAGTCAATTCACTGAGTGGTATTTTTCAGTAAATATCCAATTTGTTTAGTAACATATTTGCTAAATAAACAAAGCTTTCTTCATATTATTTACCTGAAGGCTTATAGCAGTTCATGGGAAAAAAATGTGTTTATTTTCAAAGTATATATGTAGCAACATGTTTTTTCTGGCTATACATTTGATGCTTCAATTTTGCCAAAATTGGATAAATTTAGAGCACTTGTATGTTTTTATAAGTCATTATAGAATGAACATTTCAAAGTCATAGTAAAAAGAGTTGAGTGGAAGGGTAGTTATTTTAGATGGAATTATGAATAGGTATTACAGCACACTGTGGAGATAAATGTGGTGTGTGGCTTCATAGTGGGTGAATGTTGTCTTTTTCTGTGTGTCCAAGCACTCCTTCTCCCTTAATGTCCATTAAATTTTCCCTGTAGTAAAGAACACCACTTGATGGGTTTGTTTTTGCTTATTGTCCATCTTGTCTACACTGAAATATAAACTCCCTAAAACGGGAGTTTTGTTTTGTTCCCTGCTGAATTCCTAGTGCCTAGAAATACTGTATGCTCAACAATAAAACTAATAACTGTGGTAGATAGTAGTAATTCCAGTATGTATTCACTTTTCCCTCAGCACACCCTCTGTAGGAGAATTATACTTCCTTACTTCTTGGTACTAGGTTTAGTTACATGATTTGCTTTAGCCAAAAGAATGTGAATAGATGGTTGGCTGGCCCATTCTAAAAGAGGTATTAACTGATTCATAGGCCAATGAACAAGAAATAAATATTTGTTGCTGTAAGTCAATGAGTTTTGGGGTAGTTTATTACATGGCAGTATCACAACAAAGGCTGAAAAATACCATAATTCATACATATGTTTCCTATAAGACAGATACTATTCATAGTACATTACATATTTAACATATATGTGTATATATACATATATGCACACATTTTCAACCTAATAGTAAGGTAGATACTATTATAAGCTAAGTTTTACAAATGAAAAATCTGAGGTTCAGAGTTTAAGTAACATACCCAAGGTCATATAAACTACCAATTGCAGAGTTAAGATATGAAGTAAGCCTTTTGGCTCCAGAATTAGGGTTGTCAGATTTAGCAAGTAAGAATTACAGGATGCTGGCTAATTTGAATTTCATATAAATGATGAATAACTTTTGTTTTAGTATAAGTTTGTTCTAAATACTGTAAAAGTGCCTTGTATTTTATCTGTAATCTTATCCAGAGTCCTTTCTCTTAACCACAGTGTGGTATTGTTCTTTTATAAATATTTATATAGCCTGTGTTAGTCCATCCATGCTGCTGTATCAGAATACCACAAACTGGATAGCTTATAAACAACAGAAATGCATTTTCTACTGTTCTGTAGGTTGGGAAGTCTACGATCAAGGTGTTGGTGGAGTCAGTGTTTGATGAGGTCCCCTTTCCTGGTTCATAAATAGTCATCTCATTGTGTTCTCACTTAGTGGAAGGGGAAAGGGAGCTCTGTGCGGCCTCTTTTATAAGGACACTAATCTCATTCAGGAGGGCTCCTCTCACATGAACTAATGACCTCCTGAAGGCCCCACCTCCAAATATCCTCACACTGGGAATTAAGTTTCAACATCTGAATTTTGTGGGGGGGGGGACATAAACATTCAGTCTATAGCATATTTCAAAAAAAAAATTAGCAAAGTCTTATAATGGATGTCCAAGTAGTGCTTTCTAATATAAAAAGGGGTAATATTGGGCTTCCCTGGTGGCGCAGTGGTTGAGAGTCCACCTGCCGATGCAGGGGACACGGGTTTGTGGCCCGGTTCAGGAAGATCCCGCATACCGTGGAGCGGCTGGGCCCGTGAGCCATGGCCACTGAGGCTGCATGTCTGGAGCCTGTGCTCCACAACAGGAGATGCCACAATAGTGAGAGGCCCACGTACTGCAAAAAAAAAAAAAAAAAAAAAAAAGGGCTAATATTAATTATTCAAGTGTTTTTTTTTTGCATTTACAAATTCAAGTCATTTAGCAATTCAAAAGCAGCTGTAAAAGAAAATAAAATAGCATATCTGCTTATTTTATAGCCAATAAATCTTCAAGAAAAAAAATGGGATTGTGATAAATTGATATTGTTCTTGACTTTTTTTCTGATGTTGGATAATTCTGTGGGTAACTACATTAGGTCCAAGTACAACTTTATGTACTACATTTACAGAAATAAATCTCATTAAGTAATTCATAACTATGTACTCTATAATCACCTACTATAAACCAAAAGTGGGGCAGAACTAATTGCCTTGGTGAATTAGAAAAGAGTTTACTGATAAGCTGATACATGAATTTTATCTTTAAGGAATAGCGGGTGTTGAGAAATTAAACAGCATGAAACTTATGGAACACAAGTTCATGTAACTTACAGTGAGGCCAAACAAACTGAAACATTGGAGTCTGGAGCAGAGAAAGGTTTATTGCAGGGCTAAGCAAGGAGAATGGGTGACTGATGCTCAAAAAAACCGAACTCCCCAATGGTTTTCAGGAAGTTTTTATAGGTAAAATTTGGGGTGAAGGCTGCAGGGCGTGTGACTTTCCTCCAACTGGTTGGTGGTGAGGTAACAGGGTGGTGTTCCAGGAATCTTGTGTTCAGCCTGAAGCTACCATCCTCCACCTGGGTGGGTGGGGCCTTAGTTCCTGAAAAAGAACTCAGAGATACTGTTCTGTATATCCCTTGAACAGGAACCAGAATCCTGCTTTAATTGCTGCACTATTGTTTCTTGATTACTCCTCCTTTTTTCTGCATCCCTTTTCTTCCCTGGTTAGTAACTGTTTGAATCTGTCCTTTGGTACTCAGGGAAGGTCTGGGAGGCTGACGCCGTTATCCTGCACATAAGAAATGGGGGACCTGGAAAGGCTTTTGCGCCCAGGAGGGCCCCCTAGAATCCTGCTTGGTTTCATCGTGTCTGAGAGATGTTAAGAAGGTGGATGGGCTGCAGTAAAGGAAGTTTCATTTGAATTGGGTCTTGAGAAATTATGGATAATAAGAAAAAGAAGCAGCTTAAGTGTGGGAAAGGAAGTTGGCCCCAGGCGGCTGGCAGGTGCTCTGCGTTTCCACAGGCCGCGCCAGCAGGTGGCGTCAGCTGAGAGACAGGAAAGCGAGGGCGGGCCTGGGAGGCCCGGGGAGGTGGGGCCTGGCCCATCGGCCTTCATCTGCGGCTGCGCCTACGCCCTCCCCTCCCCCTCAGCGCTGGGGCCTCTGAAGTGCCCGCCAGCGGCTGCAGCAGATCTGTGCCGCCGATGGCGCTTCGTGATCCATTTCCTGGGTGCCAAGGGGCTGCTGGACTGGGGCCAAGGCCGGCAGCAGCCCTCGGAGACTGTGGCACAGAGGTGTTTCTGCCAGGTAAGTGGTTACTTGGATGATTATACCTGTGATGTTGAAACCGTTGATAGATTTAAGAGCTACAGGCTTTTCCTAAGACTTTTGAAACTTCTGGAAAGTCACTGCTTTAGCTATTACAAGGTAAACCTGAAAAAGCCATGTCCTTTCTGGAATGATAAGGGACTGTGCTGTCGGGCTTTGTCAATTGGATGAAGTTCCTGTTGGGGTTAAATCTGCGAGCTACAGGTGTTCTGAGGAAGCCAGTAACCTCGTTGCAGAATGTGAGCAGGCGCGGCGCCTTGCAGCTGAGGATGAATCTATCTGGACGTGAGGAAATGCAGAAGGCTGCTCTTCAGTGGACCAAGCATGATGACTCCTCAGATAGCTTCTGTGAAACTGATGGTATAACATTTTTTATGCTGTGCATATGGTTTAAAAGCGTGCCTAAGGAACAAAAATTCTTTTAAAATAATTTTTAAAAAGCCCTTCAGTTTCTAACAGTTTGGCAGTTCCTCAAAAAGCTAAACACAGAAATACCATATGATTTAACAGGTCATCTCCTAAGCGTATACCCCAAAAGACCGAAGACAGGGTAATGGATACTTGTACACCCATGTTCACGGCAATAGCCAAAAGGTGGAAACAACCCAAGTATCCATCAACAGATGAGTGTAAAAACAAAGTGTGGTATATGCATACAATGAATGGAATACTATTCAGCCATAAAATGTGAAGTTCTGATACATGCTGCAACATGGATAAACCTTGAAAACATATCATAATGGTTTTGTGTCTGTCCAAGCCAGACACAAAAGGACAAATATTGCATGATTCCACTTACGTGAAATATCTTGAATATGCAAATTGACAGAGACAGGAAGTAGATTTGACATTACGGGAGTTACGGGGAGGGGAGAATGGGGAGTTATTGCTTAATGGTTAGAGAGTTTCTGTTTGAGGTCATAGAAGAGTTTGGAAACAGATGATGGTTGCACAACATTGTGAGTGTAATTAATGCCACTGAATTGTGCTCTTAAACATGGTTAAAATGGCAAATTTCGTGTTATATATATTTTACCACAATAAAGCAATTTTAAAAACCCTTCAGTTTCTGGAAAAAATTTACCTCCTGACTTTTGCAGTTCTGTGTATCTAGTTATATATATAAGTTTTGTACTGTATAGAGGTGTTTTGTACTATATAGAGGTATTTTGCGTAAAGAGCTAAAAGGTACAGATTGCAAAAACCTGCTTTTGTTATATTGGCCTTGGATTGTTAAATATTTTCCTAATGATGCTCTGTGTTATTTTTGAAAAAGAAAACGAACATCTAAAATTAAGCCAGAGCACTGGTACTCTTAAAATCTAGGAGCCCTAGAACCCATTAGAACCATTTGATTTATGGATTTATTAATTTACATTTATGGATTCTCCTATTCTCTCTTTTTGAGTATCTCCTTTTTTGTAAGTTTAATTGTTAGCCTTTTAGTTGGCTAAACAAAATCAAACCAAATTGAATTTTGTATCCTTTGATTCTTTTGGAACAGATTAATGATCTTTTAAAATATCAGTGGAAAGAATGATACAGATCATTTTAATTACAAGCAAAATATGAATTCTGCAAACCTACCACCCCCAACAAAAAAAGAGGAAGAAAAAGGGTAAGTACTTATTGTTAACTTGTGGCTTTATTTTGGAAAAAAAGAAAAAAGATACATATGCTTTCCTTAATAAAAGCCATGACCATATTTTGGCAGATACGTATCTATAATCCTTTATTCTTAATTCCCAAATTTGAAAATGAACATTTTTCTCTTTAAGTTTAGTATAGATTCATTCAGTGTGAACATTTATGTGTTTTACTGAAGAAATATTTATGTGTTTGATTAAAGGTTGCTACCCCACTCCCTGATGCGATAATATTCAACATATGTTGCGTGTACTGTTATTACCTTTCTAAAGTCTGAAAAGTTCTGGATTCCAAAACACATTTGGCCCTTGGGATGTTGATTAAGGAGCTGTGGACTTATATCTAGCTTTAAGCCAGTAACGAAAGGGGGATAAAATGCTCTCCCAACCATCCTAACTTTGCCATCTTTTCTGCAAGGATTCTTTGGCCTAAACATTGCTGTGTGAGATAGAATTAAGAATAAAAAATGAGAAGCAACACCTTGTTTGTAAAGGGATAGATAGATAGATAGATAGGTAGATAGATACATTTAAATAATTTTTTCTAGAGTTGATGGGAGGCACCACAGTTCCATAAGCAAGTATGTGTCATTCTTATATTTGTGTTTTGGAGGGAAAATGTCAAATACATCATGGTACCTCATGCTTTCCCTGTGGAAAGATGTGAATCCCAGAATTAAGGCATACAGAAAAAAAGTCTCCCTAATTATATCAGTTTAGTAGCTCTGGATAGAGTTTAATGATGAAAAAGATATTTCTCCAACTGATAAAAAGACTTATATGCTGCAAAGACTGGAATATTCAGTGTCTATATCACTAAGAAGAATAAAGGCCTTCCATGTAGAGGTAAAGCATAACCACTGCTGTGGCTGGAGCTGAATGAATTCCTGGGGTGACATCTGGTCTGGAGTGTGTAGTCTTGGATGACCTCTGCTGTCGGGATTTCTTGGGCACTCTTTTTTTTTTAAGATTTTTTTTTTCGATGTGGACCATTTTTAAAGTCTTTATTGAATTTGTTACAATATTGTTTCTGTTTTCTGTTTTGGTTTTTTGGCTGCGAGGCATGTGGGATCTTAGCTCCCTGACCAGGGATCAAACCCGCACCCCCTGCATTGGAAGATGAAGTCTTAACCACTCTGGACTGCCAGGAAAGTCCCTCTTGGGCGCTTTTTTTTTTTTTTTCTGGCTGCGTTGGGTCTTCGTTGCTGCGTGCGGGTTTTTCTCTAGTTGCGGCGATCGGGGGCTGCTCTTCGTTGCGGTGTGCAGCCTTCTCATTGCGGTGGCTTCTCTTGTTGTGGAGCTCGGGCTCTAGGTGCACAGGCTTCAGTAGTTGTGGTACGCGGACTCTAGAGCGCAGGCTCAGTAGTTGTGGCGCTCGGGCTTAGTTGCTCCGCGGCATGTGGGATCTTCTCTGACCAGGGCTCGAACCCGTGTCCCCTGCATTGGCAGGTGGATTCTTAACCCTTGCGCCACCAGGGAAGCCCCCCCCCCCGCCCTTGGGCACTCTTAAACCTGGACATTGATTTGTTGGTGGGGGTTATAAGGTAGGGATGAAAAATCATCACCTTAAGTAAATGTGAAAAATTCTGTTGTTTTGAATAGTTAGTTGCTTGGATTCAGTCAGCGAAGTGGAATAAATAAGATTCTTACCTCCTATACACATTTTATGCAAACTATACACATTTTATGCAAACTTTAAAGGACCAATGAAAAAATATGTGTTCATTTAATGAGTACTGTTACATAGAGTAAGTAATGAATTAATAAGTAGATTAGATAAATCTTCCTTAAATATATTTTAATAAAAATTTATTAGTTTTAAAATACAATAACAGTCTTTGGGTTGAGAATGTAGTATTAAAGACATTTCTTAGGCACTCCATTCTCTGAAACCAATTGAAGACAAGAATATCATGGAAAAGTAAAGGATAAAGTTAGTGTCAGTGAAACTAGAAAGCATCTCAGATTCCAAATTTCAAACTAAGAAGGATACTTTAAATACAGTGCTTTGTATCTATAATGTATCAATACTTTGATTCAGGTAGTATTGTTCTAGCATTTGGGATATATTAGTGGGGGAAAGAGAAAAGCAGGTAAAAATTCCTAAACTTGCAAAACTTGCATCTTAGTAGAAGCTAGACAAACAATGAACAATAAACATAAATAAGTAAATTATATAAAATATAAAAAGATGATTAATGATGTGAAACAGAGAGAAAATATAGCAGGGTAAAATTGGACGGGGAATTTCTAATGGTGTCAAAGAGAAATTGCACCTGACAGAGTTAAATGGTCAAGGAAGACTTTATTCAAAACTATTGCTGTGCATTACATTCCCAGTAGTGAAGGGAGATTGAACTGAACTGTGCTGAAACAAAAAGTGGGAGAGATTTTTTTTTAATTGAAACATGCGATTTACAATGTTGTGTTAATTTCTGCTGTACAGCAAAGTGATTCAGTTGTATTGTACATATATATACATTCTTTTTCATATTCTTTTCAATTATGGTTTATCACAGGATATTAAAAATAGTTCCCTGTGCTACACAGTAGGACCTTATTGTTTATCCATTCTGCATATAAGAGATTGCATCAAAAAGTGCGAGCATGTTTAAGAGCTGGGCTGAGATAGTGGAAAATTGCTGGAGGATATTGGGGGGATGTAGGTCAAAGTGATTAAGCCATCTGTGTTTGCTAATTGGCACTGATTGAAGTTAGGCTCCTACTCTCCCTCTGAGACTGGAAGATAGAGGCACTGTTTTCTTGATCATCACATTTCAAAGAGATGGCTCCCAGGTCCTTGAGAAAGATATTCCTGGGTTGTAAAACTAGCAAGAGGCTGGGTGAAAATTTACATCTCAAAGGAGCAGAGAAAGAATATACAGATGCAAGTTATCAAGTTATCTAAAGTAAATGCTCAAAGAAAAGGGAGGTCAGGGCCTCTGGTCAGGAAGAAACTTGTCTAAAGTTTAGTCAAGCTGAGAACTTTAAGGCCCTCTTGGTCCATGGTGGGGAGGTGGGATGCAGGTTGTAATCATTATTAACAGGAAAAACACTGAGAAGAGCACAGATACATGCCCTTGGAAGAGAGGTCTCAGCAGCTGTGATAGGGAAATTTAAAAATTATCTGTATTAAAGATGCCTGTGGAGCCTGCTTGTTCTCCCTGTCCTGCCCTTACACTTTACAATGAGCAAACCAGAGGCCCAGGGAGACTTGGCCTCAGACAATGTGAAGTATAGAGAAGAAACAGCAAGAGCCACATGCATAGAGACACAAAAAGAAAATTAAAGTTATAAAAGGATATAGCAAACAATGTTGATTAAAGCATACACAGGCAAAAGGAGGTCTTAAAAATGCAGAAAATTTTTCTGACAAAAATTCTTGGTATTCTCAAAGAAATATTGTGGTTTGTTAGCTCATAGACAAGGTGCAGTCAAAAAAGAAATGAAAGAAAAACCAATTGTTAATCTCATTCCACAAGTAAGGAAACTGAGCGTTTAGGTTAGGTAACCAATATCACACAAAAAGTATGGATTTTTATCTTATAAACTTGAAACTCCAGGGCCAGTGCTCTAAACCACTGTTCTGTATAGGCTCATCTGTTCTTTCTGATGAAATATCTTGATAAAATTCATCCAATAAAAAATTGCATTAAAACAGAGAGCTCAAGATTGGAGAAACTATGGTATTTGAAATGACCAATAGTATTAAATTTGTTTACATCTAGAGAACTAAGGTTAATAACTGAGAACTATGTGTGTAGAAAAAAGTTACCATAGCAGGCTTAAGGCTACTAATTTTAGAAAAGCCTGCTTGTCAGTTTGGCCCTTGGCTGGCATATGTAAACTTGGATTTCAGGAGTATTCCAACTATTCCCCAAACAGATAGGAATGTACTTGAACTATGCCTAACCTGTTTGTAAGCAATATGGTTTTATAGTGAACACCTGCTTTCCTTCTGGGAATCTTGATTTTTGGTTCTTCCTAGGCAGAGAGTGCCTATGTGATCAGACCCCAAGAAAAACCCTGGACCTTTCACACATGTGCTGTGTTGTCACTACTTCTTGCTGGCAGAATTAAGCACTTCCTTTGTGACTCAACTGGGAGAAGCTGGCACTAATTTCCTCTGCACTTTGTCCCATCTGCCTTTGCTGATTTGGCTTTGTATCGTTTCACTGTAATGAATCTTAGCTGTGAGTGTGACTAAATGCTGTGTCCTCTGAATCCTTCTAGTCAATCATCAAACCTATGGCTGATTTTCAGGACCTCAGGCACACTATAGTTTACCTAGTAAATTACTAATGCTACAAATCTTGAAAATGTAAAAGTACAATATTAAAAATAGTGAACACATATAATATTTGTGAGACTACACCACATTCTTTTTGGGAATCAAGGTGACCCCTCTCCTTGTCATATTGATACATACGAGTGTATCAATCACAACATCCTCTAACATTATTCTTGCCAAATAAATGGGAAAGTAATCTAGGTCAGGCCAGTTATAAAACTGTATTAATGACTATAAAACTGTATGAATGACATGTATAAGAATTCAGCAATTTCCCAAAATTTCTTATTTTAATCATTTGGAGGTATGAGACCGTCTTGCATGTATCACAATGAAAAACTGTCTGAAGAAACAGACAAATAACCACAGTTTAAAAAAAACAGATAATTATCAGCCGATGTAGAAAGAGCAAGAGGAGTAAAGAGAAAGATTGAGTTTGAACTTTTAGTTAAAAGAATAAAATTGACAAAATGCAAGTTTAGGAAAAGAGAGGTGAAAGGAATGTAGGCAAGATGATTGACTCATATTATTATTATTTTTTTACTATAGGGCATCAATAGATACTTTCTGAAACATAAATAAAACATGAGATTTAAGATATAAATTTAAAGGCAAAAAATTAAGCACTAGATTATTTGAAAACCAAACTTGTAGGTTTCCAAAGAGAAACACACAGGCACACATAGTGCACAACTGTACAAATGCATAAGGTAAAAGGAAAGATCAAATTGCAAAAAAGAATCCAAAGAAATATTTTAGAAAGTTATGTGGTATGTGGAACACATTTGCTTATCTCTACTTCCTCTATACAATTCAGTGAAATATGAAAAAGACATTTAGCAGGTAGAATAGAATTGGTTATCCCCACTTGCCTGATTAATCAACTAATAATATGGCAAGAATAAAAATACATAAAACCCACAAGTATGAAGAAAATGGAAGAGAAAATTATAGGAGATGAGCAACACCAACAATCGTTGGAAATGGAAGAACAAATGGTAATTTTGAAGAGTGAAGAAAGTGACTTCGTCTACTACAGAAAGACAAGCCAACAAGTCTTAAATTGGACTCAAAAAATGCCAAGAAACCTCAGAAATTGAAGGTACAAGGTAACTTTAAAAGTGAAAGATTTATGGATTTAAAAGCAGAGTTGAACTATTATACAAGGAACACTTATACCCTTAGATGCTCTCCTTTATTGTTTTGTGTCAAGACTAAAACCCCTTTGCAATTATGGTTTAAGGTAAGGCATTTCTTTTCTGGAGATACTAATCCATAAAAAGTAAAACAAAACAATATTCTAGATGTAAGAATACCAAGAAAATGGGGAAACTAAATCTAAGTAACATTTTAATCACCTGTAGGATGTATTCCTATATTCTTTAGTAAGTGAAAATCTACATAC
The DNA here is from genome assembly GCF_949752795.1 of Hyperoodon ampullatus. Taxonomy (NCBI): domain Eukaryota; kingdom Metazoa; phylum Chordata; class Mammalia; order Artiodactyla; family Ziphiidae; genus Hyperoodon; species Hyperoodon ampullatus. The sequence continues at coordinate 132,472,677 of NC_136914.1, forward strand.
TCTTTATTCCCTTTCTTTCCACTGGGGCCCCAGAAATGAGCAGCCAGTTCAAACTGGCCAATTAGGAGGACACACTGCCATAGTGAACTCCAGTGAAACAGTCACTACTTTATTTGAAAAACTAGATTGCAGCCCTCCAGCCATTTCATCTTTCTCATGCTTCAAAACAGTTTTTAAGGCCCTCAACTGAAAATATAAAAAAGAAAAGAATGAAAAATAAGAGGAGTTTACCATGAATTTATAGAGATCAAAACATAAACAAAAGCTCCTAAAGCAGAGTTAAATTTCAAAAACAACTATAATTCATATCACAATTATGGGAAGATACTGTAACCATGAATAGAAACAGTGCTATACAAAAAAGGAAAGGAAAGTGTTTCATGAAATAAATACGTCTTGAAAACTAATTGTGATGTTAATACTTTGGAAAAAATCACAATAATAACTGAAAGCTACTTGCAAATAGGAGGGTAAAATGAGGATATTTTCAGCCATAGAAAATCCTTCATACTTCTGTTCATTGAAAACTGCTGAAGGATGTGTTTTATTGAAAGAAATAAGAAAAAAGAACTTACATGATTCAGAGAGAAAAGAATTTAGAGTAGAATAGGGTCAAGAGTATTTCTTAGGGGAAACCGTGTGTGTGTGTCTGTGTGTGTGTGTGTGTGTGTACAAATCTGAACATCTGCAGAATTGTGGCTACATAAACACTAAAGAATAATTTAACCAAACATTATGAGTAAAGTCTTTTGAGAGGTTTAGAGGAGTACAAGTGTTTTCTTCAATTGAGGATGAGAGTTTAAAAAACTAACATCCCCATTTAACATACTAGAAAAATTTGTATCTAAAACAGAAAAAAATAATGTGTATTACTCTACAAATGTATTTTTAAAAACACATTTAAAAGGTAAAAGAAAAGATACATTATTCAAAATAAATTTTTATTCTTCTAATTTTTAAGTACATTGCAGCAAATGCTGTCTAAAATTCCTGAATATTCAATCCAAAGCTCTAATTTTATTTAATGATCCCCCTTATTCCCAAACACTTCCTATACTTTTAACATCTCTTCAAAATTAAAAAATATTATATGGGATAATCATCCCTAACATTTTGACCAGCTACATTAAACTATAATAAAATAAGTTTCCAAAGACAACCCTCAATTTACCTAGGCCAAAAAAAAAAAAAAAAAAAAAGCAAGAAAGTGGGGGGTATATTCTTATTTTCAAAATAAACATCACTGCTGTCGTTTTATTCAGAACTATTTAAATTGTTAAAAATCATTGGTTCCAGTACCATGCCATACAAGCTTATAAACTTATAAACAGTTCACACTCATACATAGAGTTTCACTGTTGGTATTTGTAAACTGTAAGACAGAATAAGTAAGTCACAGAACATGTTCATTCACTGAAGATGGCTTACAAAGTACTAAATGCATAAAGTGTTTACAAATAACTTTTAACTGTAATGAAGCCAGCCGACTGACGTTTCACAATGCAAAATCTATGCAGAAATTATGTGCCCTCAGTGACTTCATATGTGCTCCCTGAAGAGAGTGCATGCAATGAACCAACAGATATATGTCCACATTTACTTGGATTAGCATGAATTTTAATTCCGTCGTAAACTACACTATTGCTATTTTACTTAGCTAAAGGGCTCATTGAGCAGAACAGTTGAATCTGAGGAAGAAGATATACTCTCCAGAGTGGCAGGATTTTACTATTTTATATTCAACAAAATCTTGAGCATTCTTGAAAAAGGAGGATATAATATCATTTAAGGTAAAGTTTGATTTTTCAAAATGAATTTACCCATGAAGAAATATGTATTCATTAGGCAATCATATGGCTGTAATCTCTTACTGTACTCTATTTACAACTCACCTTATATTATTTTCATTATGTTTTTGTTTTCGAAGGATATTTAAAAGTTTAGCCTGCTGTGTCCCACTTTAATATAATTCAAGGAAGTATCAAACAGGTAGCTGAGTTAACCTTTTAGGGAATGGTCTTCCCAGAACTCATAAAGATACATCACATAGGCTGGCTACAACTATTTACTAAGTCAGTTCCTTATGAAGCTTTAGGGAAATCATCACTGGACAATAAAAAGTAGCATTTTTGACTGACGCATAGAGAAATTCCATAAATCTTATACAGATTTCCCGTTTTCAGGAAGCAGAACTTTCCTATGAAACCTTTTGTAAACTGAAATGGCATAAAGCAAAGAAGCAACTACCTTAGGCCACATGTTTGTAATAGATGCACAGAATAAACTGACATAAAGCACAGATGCCCACAGATACACGTCTAGGCTATGGTGGCTTGATGCTGAGATGCTGAGTGTAGTTCCCGGGGAAGGAGCTTGGTGGCACCACTCTCACTGCTCAGGGTGCACGTTTCCTCTATAATGGCTCCTGCAAAACAAATGCTGAACGCTATTTTCCCTTTTCACCAAAGCAAAAATCCTCTTCAGATTTCTCTCAGTTAGCAAAATCAGGTACTAATGTAGGTCTTTCGTAAAAGTGTCGTAAAGCAAACTTTTGAAAAGGGAGGTATACCTATATTAAAATTAACTTAGACTGTGGTCATATATTTAGCCTTTGAGTCTAGATACAAAGTAATCCGTTTCTCATATATAGGCCTATGATTTTTTTTTCCTTCAGATCGCTTTAGTAAATGGTACTACAGTGATCTAAAAGTTGCCTAATTATGTGTTCTTTTAATATTTGGCTTAATACTTAGTATACAGTAGGCATTCCGTAATTTCTTGCTTAATCAAATAAAATTGTTACTAGCAGGAAATTAAGTTGCTGGGGAAGTTTTTAAAAAATTATTAAGTGTCCTTCTACCATTCCCAAGTTAATTATTAGTACAAAAGTGTGTTCAGTATCAAGACGGGGCTCAACTACACTCAAACTCTTATTAATCCTCCATGGCTTGTATAAATGTTTAACTTTAAAATGGAAAAAGGTAGAAAAATATTACTTTAATGTATGATTGAATAATGGAAACCCAAAATTACAACATGGCTCTTTAAGATTTAGACAAAGCAATTTCTTATACAGTGACTGCAATATCTTCAACTTAAAAAAAATATCCTGCAAATTCCTGACAAAATGTTATTTTTATTTACCATTTACACTGAAGGATATAATCACAGGGAAGGATTAACTCACAACTGAGTCAGACATTTCTATTTAATACGTGCAAAAAAATAATTGTACTTCTCACTCTAGAAGTTTTTTCCAAATAAATTCTACATTTTCAGTCTTATAAGTAATTTGCTGCATTCTAATCTAATAAGGTTTTGCCTTCTACATTGCCACTTCATTTTTGATGAGCACTTAGGTTGCTTCCATATCCTGGCTACTGTAAATAATGCTGTAATTAACACAGGTGTGCCTCTATCTTTTCAAATTAGTGTTTCTGTTTTATTCAGATAAATACCCAGGAGTAGAATTGTTGGATTGTATGGTAGTTCTATTTTTAATTTTTTGTGGAATCTCCATACTGCTTTCCATAGGGGCTGCAACAATTTACATTCCCACCAATAGTGCACAAGGGGTCTCTTTTTTTTCCACATACTCATTATTGTATGATATTTCTTGTCTTTTTGATAATAGCCATTCTGACAGTTGTGAAGTGATTTTGATTGTGGTTTTGATTTGCATTTCCCTGAGGATTAGTGGTGTTGAGAATCTCTTCATGTGCCTGTTAGTCATCTGCATGTTTTCTTTCACAAGTCTCTACACAGGTTCCTCTGCACATGTTTTAATCAGGTTCTTTGCCTTTTGACCTTGGGTTGTATGAGTTCTTCATATATATTGGATATTAACCCCTTATCAGATGTATCATTTGCAATTATCTTCTCCCATTCAGTAGGCGTATTTTACTTTTGTTGATAGTTTCCTTCAATGTGCAAAAGCTTTTTAGTTTGATGTAATCCATTTGTTTGTTTTTGCTTTTGTTTCCCTTGCCTGAGAAGACATATCCAGAAAATAAAAAATATACTACTAAAACTGATGTCAAAGATCATACCACCTATGTTTTCTTTTAGGATTTTTAGGGTTTCAGGTCTTACACTTAAGTCTTTATCCATTGTGAGTTTGTTTTTGTATATGGTGTAAGAAAGTAGTCCACTTTAATTCTTGAGCATGCAGATGCCCAGTTTTCCCAGCACCATTTATTGAAAAATGGTGCTGTATATTATATACAATTGTATATTCTTGCATCTGTTTTCTTAGATGAATTGCCCATATAAATGTGCATTCCTTTCTGGGCTCTCTATTTCCATTTATCTATGTGTCTATTTTCATGCCAGTACCATACTGTTTTGATTACTGTAGCTTTTTAGTATACTCTGAAACCAAGGAGCTTAGTATCTTCTGTTTTGTTCTTTTTTCTTAAAATTGTTTTGAAAATTTGGGGTCTTTTGTGTTCCCCTACAAATTTTAGAATTATTTGTTCTAGTTATGTAAAAAATGCCATTGGTATTTTGATAGGGATTGCAATAAATCTCTAGATGGCCCTGGATAGTATGGTCTTTAACAACATTAATTCTTCCAATCCATGAACACAGTGTATCTTTCCATCTTCAGCTTGTGTCATCTTCAGTTTCTTTCATCAGTGTCTTATAGTTTTCCAAATACAGGAATTTTACTTCCTCAGTTAGATTTATTCCTAGGTATTTTACTCTTTTTGATGTGATAGTAAATGAATTTGTTTTCTTAATTTCTCTTTCTGATAGTTAATTGTTAGTGTATAGAAACACAGCATATATACACTAGTGTACTAATTCTGTATCCTGCAACTTTACCAATTCATTGGTGAGTTCTAGTAGTTATTTGGTGGTATCGTTAGGACTTTCTATGTATAGTGTCATGTTATCTGCAAACAGTGACAGTTTTCCTTCTTCCTTTCTAATTTAGGTTCCCATTACTTCTTTTTCTTGTATGATTGCAGTGGCTAAGACTTTCAACACTGTGTTGAATAAAAGTGGCATGAGTGGGCATTCTTGTCTTATTCCTAATTTTAGAGAAAAATGCTTTCAGCTTTTCACCTTTGACTATGATGTTAGCTGTGGACTTGTCATATATGACCTTTATTACGATGAGCTATGTTCCTTCTATACTTGCTTTATTGAGAATTTTTATCATAAATGAATGTTGAATTTTGTCAAAAAGCTGTAGAATTACTTTGATAAAGTGTTTGAAATTTGTGAAATCTTTAATTCATATTGATTTCCCATCAGGAAATATAAATTCAAGTCCCACCAAAAGTTTATAAAATGTATATTTCCTTGAATCTTTGCTAAAATAGCTATTATATATAAAGTCTCAATTTGTTGGAAAAATATCAATTTCAATTAATGTTTACTACATTTTAAAATTTCTTTTGTATTTTATCAGATGAGTTGATTTTGATTTTGTTTCTTTTTCTCCCTGTGCTGTTTCATATTTAAACACTTTTAAAAGTTGAAGGCCTACAAAATGCTTTAGCTCAACAAGATAATATTTATTAAGTGCAAAAGCAACACTCTAATAAATATCTTTTGAAGCCCCTAGGAATACCTATATATACCCAAATCCAAATTCAAGGGACTCATCCTAGACTTTGTGAATCAAACATCTACAAGTATAGCACACATACATTTTCATTTTATAAAATCTCTCAGAGAATCAGATGCATGCTTTCAAAAACAATTTTAATTTTGGATACATTTATGGGCTGTCTGACATGCGTCAGTAAGTAAATAACTAATGGTAATAGATAAGTAGGACTCGTAGTAATTTAAATAGATTCACTATATTAAACCACAAGCAAATATATGATATGGTTTCCATTTGAATGTATTTGTTAAAAGAGGCTTTTGACGGAAATGGAACTCAGAAAATTACACAATGGGAAATTATGTGATTAAAGGAATATTAATTGTGTAATCAAATAAGCACACATAAGATGTATCCATATTAAAATGCATAAGGAGATTATTTAGAATGATCTTGGTACAATTATACTATTTTTCTAGGCAAAATTATGTGCTACAGTTGAGAGTCACAGATTTCTTTTGATATCAAAGAGAAAATATTAGAAAATTAAAAGCAGAAGCATTAGGAAAAGACATAGAAAAGTACAAAAAGACATACTAAGAATTTTTTTAAACATGAGCAATATCAACATTTCCCTCTATATTTTTAGAGCCCCTTAGAGAATTACTATGGACAGTTTGTAGTAACCATGGTTATGTGCCCTGGCTAATTCCCATAATAACCAGTAAAATCAAGCAAAGTGTTTATGATCAGGTTAGCTTTTTATTATAGAGCCAGTTACTACACAAAACTATTAGAAAATCTTGCTGATCATTTTTTATAAACAGAGGTTTTCATAAGACTGTATTTTGACCCTTTGTTTTATGGAAGAAGTTTATTGGTTTTGCTATATTTATAGTATAATAATAGTTCAAATGGAATATTGAAATCATTTAAGACCATTTTTATAACAGAGAGTGCATAAAAGAGATCAGAATTAATTAAAATGCTTAAATGATCATTTTAAATCTAATAAACATTTTTACTGAAGTATTAGATTATATTTTGAGTCTGTTTTATCTTCATTGCTTTAAAAGATAATCTGCTACTTTAAGAAGATTCTGATGCCTTTTAGTCTTATTCAGCATTTTGGCATTATATTCAAGATCAAAATTTTAAAAATTATTATTGGTTTACCCTACTATCCCCAAGTTACAAAGTCTCCAATGATTACCTCATATGAATGATTTTTATTTGAAGTATAAAAAATACAGTTGTTTTTTCAATTCTCATACTTGTTAGTCAATCACTTTGTGTAGAAAAAAGAAAAAATAATGACATACATATTATTTACTTTGTGCCCTGTGAGTAGAAATCACGAAAATCAATAGAAAGTTGCATTATTATTTAAACATTAAACTATCCATGGCAAACAATTTCATCTAAACTAATTTTTTATCAGTGAAATAAAAATTTTAATGATTTTTTAAACTTGTTCTTATCCAATGATCCATCATATACTAACATGACTGCAGTATCCACTATGATATACATACTTATGCTTGTATGGATTTTAAGCACATGCTTGAGTTGACCAAGGAAGGAACTTGCCACTCTTGTCCAGCTACAAACCTCCTCTTTTAACGTAATTTTAACAAAATCATTTTGCAATGACTCTGTTAAGAAGGATGGGAATGTCCTAAATTATTATCCTCATTTTTTTTTCTGCACCGTATCTCTATTTGTGACCTCTGAATTAGCCCATATATGGCTGTTATTTTGTTCTACGTCAATAGTAGTTTCTACACTTGTCCCATGTACCTCTTTCCACTGTTGTCTTTGTCCTCCTAATTTGAAGGGCTTTCTTAAATCTGTTTTCCATCTGCACCATAAGATCTTTTAAGTTAAATTTCTCTTACTCTCTTAACCCTCTTGCTCTCTCTTTCTGTCCAACTTCTGTCTCTGTCTCTTTCCTTGCTCCCTCTCTCCCAAACAATCAGTACAAGATATGACACAGATTGTTTGCTTGCCCAACAGATATTTATTGATTGCTTACCACTGTTCTAGATGCTAGAAATACATCTGTAGAAAAGTAGACAATAACCCATATCTCCATGGAGTTTATATTCTAAAAGGAAAATAAGCAAAAGCATTAAGGAAACTATGTTGCATGGTCTACAGAGATAAATTCTAAGAAGGGAAGGGGGAAGGGAATATTGGAGAGGGGAATTTTGGTTTAAACAGTGCTTAGGGAAGGCCTCTTTCACAGGGTGCTACGTATAACATAAACACAAGGGTTGCAGCATCACACAACTCCAGAGCGTCATTCACACTGTAATCTATGTGAATGATGTCTCTTGAGTTGTGCTGGCCACAGGCTAGGCATCCATCATCAGTAGTGCTCTGGTAAAGACCTGAAAGAGTTAGGGGAGAAAGGCATGCAGATTCTTAGAGAAGAGAAGTCTAGGCAGAGGACACAAATGTCTTATTTAAGACAGAAGCGTGCATAGATGTTTGTGTATCATCAAAGAACTCAGCGTGTCTGAAATGTGCTCAGTGAGTATCTGCATACGATTTAAATATCGTCCACAATCAACTGTGTTGATTATGTACTGATCCAAACTGATATTTCTAACATCCTAAAACTCTAAAAAGGAAATTATTTTCAGTTTATTTTTCTAGTATTGTATAACTCAAATTTTGTCACAGTTGAACACTTACCATCATGAAGACTTTCATTTTTGGAACAAAATATAGCCAGATAAAATAAATACTGATGATGAATAAATATCATGTATTGACTGGCATATATATTATTATTCCTTTTCGTGTTTGAGAAATTATTTCTGCAGATTAATAATATTCATCTTGTGGTCTGTGCAGGGAAGTTGCATAACGGTGAATTAGTTTAGACATGCTGAAATAAGTAAGAACACACCATTTGCAAATATTAGTGGCTTTGGATTTCTTTCTAGATACTTACATTTTGAAGAATCTTATTAAAAATATTTCTGCATGCTGTGCAAGGATGCCCATACTCAGAAGACATCCAAAAGCATCTGCGTAGTGATTGAAAACTAAATAGAGCAGTGTTTCTTTTGAATTGATGCCATGCTTCTTCCCATCTGGGACTCAGCTCAATCAGAACAAAAGGGTTGTTTTGGAGAGAGTAAAAGAAGTCATTTGAGCTTTTTCAGATACACTGTCTGCTTTAACCCTTTTCAGGGTGCAAGTTTTAGATCCCTCCTCCCCCCACCCAAAAATGTTCTAGGGAAATTGTAATTCTTTGTTCCAGTCCCAGAATTTTCTATTTTTCCAAAAGAGTGCTTTAAATGTTAACAACCCAAACTAAACCACCAGGTTTAAAGCAAAAATAACAGCCAGCCCTCTCTAGCCTACACTTTGGGATATTAAATTCTAAGTGTATTGTGAGCAGCTCATTTCAACAACCAATTACTGCTTCAGAGACCAAATGAAGACTAAGTAAGAAAATATCATCCACCTCACATTTCTGAAGTGTATGCGCTCTGTGTGAGCCAAGCCCCATGAAGCGTTGAACCAAACAACCACACCAGGTTCCTATCCTCTTGGTTATTCAGCATTAATTTCTTAATGCCTGGTTGGGCCTGCTGATGAGTGGCCTCTATCTCTCAGGTATTCTGCAACATTGATTTCCAGCCTCGGAGTGAATTATTTGTTCGTTTTCTCTTTGCATGATTTAACACAGTTGGACTGCTATGAAGAGAGGGGGAGGGAAAGGAACCTCTTGAATAGATGTGCCCTACTTGAGGCTTCTGTTTAGTAATACTGATGTGAATGTACATGTTTTTTAAAAGACTGCTAAGATTTCTTCTGGCTACAAAGTTGTAATATTTTGCGTTTAGCTACCAAATGCTTATTGTTCAACATTTTTGTACCCAACATATGCAATTTACAATTAAGATCACTGTACTAAAATATTTTCAATGCACATGTGTCCCTCCAACTAAATACCATTTTTTAAATTTACTTGCAGAAATGTTTTATTAATGTATTTTTCCAAAATGTTTCTAAAGCCAGTTCAAAGGCTTTTTTGCATGCTTGCTATTTTATAATTTAGTACAATTGCTTCGAGCAAAATTGTTATCTTTTCAATTTCTTTTGTATTTTTCTTACTAATATAACACTGAATGAATGCTCTAAATTTTTGTTTACTAAATTTGGACAGCATTTAGCATCAATAAGTGTTTTAATATTTGAAAAATTGTTGTCCTATATAAAATTATTTAGAAATGAGAACAGTACACACAAAACCCAGTGTCTAGTTCTGAGTCATAACCCCTTGTATTATGAATGTTCATGTTTTCATCATTGTCATCTTTATCAACATTACAAAATTTTTCCATTAAAAATAAAAAGTTATTCATTATACATTTTAAAAATGATCACCTGTGATCAATATTGCACTTAATTAGAAATGACTTTCTATACTAACATATACAAACATATGAAATATATCAAAAAAATCTTCTTAGAGATTTATAAAAAAAATTTACTTCTGAAAGAGACTCTTTACTGAAAGATATAATGAATTTTTATATCAAAACTCAATTAGTAATTTTCCCACTGTCTCTCCAAATATAGTTCTACTTTCAAATATGTCAAATAAGTCCTTAAACGGACACATATATTTCTGAGCACCAGAAATATCAATAGTATTATAAGAATTAGCCTATATTTTATATTCAGAGAATACAGAGTCCACAGATTCATATAAAATAATTAGAACTTTTAGTTAAACACAAATGTTAAGTTATCCTAATGGTTTCAGACGTGTGTCCCCCTATCTGAATATTCCTCAAAAAAATGTACTAATATTGCTTTCTAAAGTCAGTGTCAAAACATTTTTAAAGAGTGAAGTTTCAAAATGTTCCTGATATACAAATTCACATGTTGTCATGAAGAGATAGAAATTGAATATAATTGGATACTATGCTGAGCATATTAGGTGCATCACATAGTCAACTGACCAACTAATTCTTTTGAATTTCATAAAGTATAGTAGTAACCAAAAGATGGAAGAAAGACTTTGTCTTCTGGTGAATATTTTAAACTTAATTCTATATCTTAAAGCAAAAATATTATTGTGAACTCTCAAAAAGAACAACAAATAGATTATCAGGTTAAGATGTCAAAAACCTCTGCATATTTGACTATTTTGACTAATTTTCCATATTTTTGTATCATTTAAACACGTTATACAAAAATGTTTGCATAGATATGAATTTTAAATGGCCTATTGACATATTTAGGCAGTTTTACTTGTTCCCCCCCCAAATATTGGTCAATACGCTTGTAGATCATATCACGACCCAATTTTTTCTCATAACGATTAGAACATTGACAATAACAACAAGCAACAACATCATCAACAAGAAGCCACTAAAATTAGAAGCACCTTTGTGTTTTTCTCTCTGTGAAGGACATATGTGCATGGGTGTGGAGATGAAAGAGAGAGAGCCTCATAAATCCATCATAGCACAGTATCATAATTATAGATTTATTAAAATGAATTTAGTCTTTAATAGTCAGTATGCCAAAGAGTAATTCTAATTATCTCGTAAATTGTTTGCATCTATGACTAATTCTACTGTAATACATCTTTGTCAATCAACTTACACCATTTCTGAATACCGCTGATTTACATCTTTGTCACTCTTCGATGTAATTTTACACTATACATGCGCATTTTTCTTCTTTGTAATTATTTTTCACCTACCCTACATATATAGCTATTGTTTTTCTACTGAAAAATCACACAGGATTTGAATCAGCTTTTTATAACCTCTGAAATAAAGTTGTGTTGTGCATACTTTACTCTTGTTTTAGCTTTGGAAGCATAAGTAGAGACCACTTATGCATATAACTAAAACCCAAAAATATAATTAAAACATCTATTAAATTGGGAAATACTTGAACATTATTAAGTCAGCATGGAAGGCAACTGAACAACTCAAAGCTCTGAAATTTGTCATCCTGTACTAGACTTGGCAAGGCTTTTATGGAAGAGAGAGAAAGGCATTATTTTAGATTAGCTCTCTAAGGTCCCTTGCAAACCTGAAATTCAAGAAAAAGAAAAGCAAATTTCAGTATTAATAAATAAACAAAATCTTCCTGTGGGTACTTCTGCTTTCAAAAAAGGAATAAGAGGATAGCTTTGTACCAGGCAAAAAAAAAAAAAATCTATAAAGTGTTCTCTTATGCTTATAAAGAGTGATGGGGAAAGAAGACACTCTTCACACTTGCTATTTGCCAAGAGAAAGACATTTATTTCAAAGTTTCTGCCTTTTTTTGGCCATACCACGTGGCATGTGGAATCTTAGTTCCCATACCAGGGATTGAACCTGTGACCCCTGCAGTGGAAGCACAGAGTCTTAACCACTGGACCACCAGGGAAGTCCCTCTGCCATTTTTTTTGTATTACTAATAGGTAAACTCCTATGATCATGAGTAGAGAAATAAACTACAGTTAAGCTTCTTAATAGTGTTTGGGATATATAAAGGAAGGTCCAGAACTATATGAGACAAAGGGAAAGAGAGACCAGAATAAACTAGTAAAGCTGGGAGGAACTTTCAACTTCTGGACACAACCAAAGTGAAACAGGTTGAAAGAACAACAAAGAGAAATTCCAAGTCAGACATACCCTGTAGTTGTCTACCTAGAGGGCCACGAGACTTTTTAAGAACAAAGATATATATTATTCAATTTTACACTTTTAAAATCAGCTCTTTGTGATAACATAACCCCTGCATTCAGCCCTGAATCTTTAGCAAAGGTTTCTACAGAGAATAAGCCTTAGAAGTTATTTTGGAAGGACTGATTTCCATGGGCACAAAGAAGTGAGAGAAGAGTTAGCACGTTTGGAAGTAAGCTACAATGAGTATGGAATATAATTAAAGTATAAGTTACTCTGAGAAAAAGAAGTACTCTGAATATCCTTTAAAATATTGAAAAAAATATGGGCTTTTAGTTAAAAAAAAATAATGGAAGCCGAGACTTCTCTGGTTGCACAGTGGTTAAAAATCCTCTTGCCAATGCAGGGGACACGGATTCGATCCCTGGTCTGGGAATATCCCACATTCCGTGGGGCAACTAAGCCCGTGCAGCACAACTACCGAGCCTGCGCTCTAGAGCCCGCAAGCCTAGAGCCCGTGCTCTGCAACAAGAGAAGCCACCGCAGTGAGAAGCCTGTGCACTGCAACAAAGAGTAGCCCCTGCTCGACACAACTAGAGAAAGCCCAAACACAGCAACGAAGACCAAAGCAAACAAAAATAAATAAATAAATAATAAAATAAAGCATGCAGTCTCATGACAATGGAGACAACCAACGAGAGAGGTGATACTGTCTTATAATTTAAAATCTGCCCTGAGCACAAATAAACATTTTTGGTTTCTATCCTGAATAATTTGGGTAGAGATTCACCAAGAAGCTACTCAGAAACTTTCAAACTTGGGGGTATTGGTGTTTCCCAATTATATATTCTTTCAGTTACGACATTCTGGAATAAGGTTGTAGAATGGGTACAAAAGAAATTTCAATCCTAGAGAATATTTACAGTTAAGACAATTGTAACTAGTAGTGATTTCAAATAGTAAAGAGTTGTCTGTGAGATCTAATTCTATGACCTCTTCTCTGGCCACTGTCTCCATCACTATCCTGCTTTTGCCAAACTGACTCGTTTCTTTTCTTAAATCACAAGAATATGCACACTGCCATATCATTGATCAAAGCAAATCACAAGGTCAAACCAGATAACAATGTTGTGGGAAAGAATACTTCTATGGTGGTGCAAAGGCGTCCTTGGTAAACAACTATTTAGTCTACCTTCCAATACAATATGGATTGGGGGATTTCCTTTTAGCAATGTATAGCTTATACATTTTATTGGTATATTTGATTTTGTGTCTCCCTGAAGGTTGAAATTTCAGGAGGAGCTCTCATATCATTCACTTATTTACTCCCAAGATCCACCCTGGAAGATGAGAGATATTTATTTATCTACTTTTAGGGAGAAAAATTTTTACTTACTTGTTGTATCATAATTTGTATTGTTGCCTATGATGATAATAGAAAATATTTCTGACTAATTACACATTTTAATGTGAGCATACTTAATATCTATCTCTCTAAATGGTTAATATGACTTTGTTTCCCTTTTTCCTAAAGGAAATATCCTGTAAATTTTTTTCTAAGAAAATTTCCACTCATAGGCTAATACCTATATTCATTTTACTCATAAGTTCAGATGATAACAGAGCTTTCAGAAATATCCTATTCAAACAAAATATATCAATTTTATTTATACTACTAATATAAGTTATTATTACAAGAATAAATATAATAGAGGTTGCCACAGTCAGTAAATCACAGACTGGTTTTACTTCTGCTCTGCAAACTAAATTTTGACCTTATGTAAGGCAACATAAAATTCTCAGTAGTTGGTTGTCTTTGTTTATCTAATGGTAATAAAAATATCTGTTTTGTATTTTTTTTTTTTTTTTTTTTTTTTTTTTTTTTTTTGCGGTAGGCGGGCCTCTCACTGTTGTGGCCTCTCCCCTTGCAGAGCACAGGCTCCGGAGCACAGGCTCAGCGGCCATGGCTCACGGGCCTAGTCGCTCCGCGGCATGTGGGATCTTCCCAGACCGGGGCACGAACCCGTGTCCCCTGCATCAGCAGGCGGACTCTCAACCACTGCGCCACCAGGGAAGCCCTGTTTTGTATTTTTGTTGTGAGGAAAGAAAAGGATATATAAAGCTCTTAGCACAGTGCCTGACACAGGTGAATGTTGCTGATGAATTACATGGTCACGGTTATTATAATTACCAAAATTAGCATTTATTGATTCCTTAATTTTTGTCAGGTACAATGCTAAGCAACTTATTAAGTTAGTTTCATTTATGTACCAGCCCTCCCCTCAGTAAAAGGAACACAAATCCTTAGGCAGGTACTAATATTAGTCCCATGTTATAAATAAAGAAACAGGTACAACAGAGTTAATTGGCCAAGTTTACAGCTAGTTAATGGTATAAGTGGGTTCCCTGATGGCCCTCATTAAAATTTCTCCAGGGCACGGTATGTGAATATTTAGCTCAGAAATAGCCACTACTCTACTTTGTGTCCCTGCGTATATCAATAATTAGCCAAGGAGTGCTTATTCATTCAGCCTACAAGTGCAAGTGTTCTCAACCTAGACCTCTAGGCAGCCCCTACCAATTAACAGAGTTTGTATTTAAATTGAAATATGTTTATCATCTGGCTCTAAAAGGATATAATTCTGTTAATTAACATTTTTATATAACTAGTAACTAACCCACTAGCTTCAGTCAATCCCATTTGTACTCTGCATTTGGACTAGTTCCAGGTGGGATTTTATAATCAAACTGGGTGTGGAGTAGTAAAAGAAAGAATCAATTTGGACATGCATAAGGACAGTAGGATCAGTGCTCCCATATTTTAAAACAATGCTCTCTAGTCTTTGATTTTAGATGGTGCTGATGTATCCCAGGATTACTTTTGAATTAGGAAGGTTTTGGTGGAAAAAAAAAAGTTGAAATAGTTTTTAAAAAACAAGTGGATTGTTTATGGAATTATTCTGTGCTAGTTAAAAGGACTAGATGAAATAAAATAAGTCAATAATGTCTATCCCCAGGGAAAAAAATTTTTTTTCAGACAATCAGACAATTCTGGGTGGCAAGCATGACCTGCCAAAGGTTGCAGAGGAGATGAATCTGTGTTATCTACCAAGGCAACTGTGACAACTGCAACCTTGTATGTAGTTATTCCCTTTTTTGTCCCACTTTATTCCTACTTCTTGGGATCATTTACCGTGTAAGCCACCTACATCAGAATTAGGTGATGTTTTAGGAGAACACAAACTAAATCAAAGGATTGTATATTTACTTGGGTAACCAGTGACTCTTTTTTTAATTTATTTTTTGCTTAAGAACAAAATGAAAACTTCTATACCTTATTATCACTGATGTTGTTTTCTAGGTTCTGTCTCAAATTTGTATACCAATAAGTACATGTAAATTGTTTTTTTCTATTAAATATCTTCATTTCAATACAGGATGTGCTAAAAATAGAAAATTTTGGGCTACATTTATATATAATCTCTTCATTTCTCCAGCCCTTTTCCAACCCTCCATATGCTTACTTGTTCTACTGAAGTATAAATGACTACATGACCTTTACCTGAATCTTCTTCTGTGCTCCTAAATCACAGAAGAATTTCATACAACAGTGGACATTTGTGTGTTCTAAAGATGCTTTCTTTAATAGCCAATATTATAACTTTTCAAAGAAAATGTATATCTCCAATGTTTGGCTTCCATACTTTTTAGATGGGAATTGTCATCTGTTGGTCCATTTCTATGTGCAGAACAGATAGTACATTATTCTACATCAGTAGTTGGCAAACGATGGTCTATGGACCAAATCTGGCCCACCAATGTTTTTGGAAAAAAATTTCATTGGTACCCAGTCAGTCCCATTTGATTATATGTCTATGGCTGCTTTCATACTACAAAGGCAGAGTGGGGTAGTTGTGACAGAGGGAGTGTGATATGAAAGCTAAACATATTTACTATCAAGTTTTTTAAAGAAAATATTTGCTCTGTTCTACACTATAACTCTGCAATCTCTTTTGTTCATTTTGCTTCTACCTGTCAAGTTTTATGTTATATCACAGGGAGCTGTGGATTTATATCTTATTCTCCAATTGAAAAACATACGATTACTTAGCTTTAATAATAACTTCCAGGGTGGAATCCTTTGAATCGTGTATGAAACAGAGGACATTCCAGACAAGAATAAACTGTGGCTTTTACCTACCCTTGCAAGTTTTACTATCCTTGTTACAGCAGTTCTGTGAATGCTCTGATGAGGTCTCTCAAGAGAGAACTTGTTTCTAGGAGCATATTTAGCTGATGCACTATACCTGCTAGATATTCGGGATCTGACAGCATATAAACGAAGCCCATGCTCTCTTCAGTCAGTGACTGAAATCACATGGGTACTGAGACTTCTCTTGGGATTGAAAGTTTCCCAGAATTTCAGTGCAGTCCTGTCCAGCTCTCTTTACCTCCCTCTTCCCTTTTACAAGAGCTAGATGTGTATAGTTTTCTGAAAGTTCTCTCTGCCCAAAACTGCTTCCTTTCCCCTTTATCTATAAATCCTTTACTCCCAACAAATATCTTGCGTGTGTAATTCTGCCGGCATCTATTTTGGAGAACCCAATCTTACATACCTGCTCTGTTCTTATTTTCCTTTTGTTCTACATTAGCACTCAAAACATACAAACAAATGAAAACAAAAGGAAAGTTGTAAATAATAACAAAGCGTATCTGGAGAGTGACAGTTTTTGAAAATTATCAGATTATAAACTTGGAAAATCTGTTGGGAGATCATTTCCATTCGTCTCCTGCGTTTCTACACATTTTACAAGCAGAGACTTTACTCTGCTATATTTTTCTGAACTACATTTTCAAGGCTGAAAATAGGGAGCGTTTCTTCCTGTGGGGCAGACAGCAGGTTTGATTGCTGTCCAGGATAATAAAGATAATCCGTCCCTTCAGGGTAAACATTAGGCAGGTTTCTAGTAGATTCTTTAAAAGATTGGGGTTTCCTAATCTTATATTTCTCAGTTGTGATACAAACTACCTCTGTGGGCAGCATGCACACACATGGCTCCACATTGCCCCATAAGACACAGGGGACAAAGGGAACTAATGCAAACGTGCAGCTTATGCTATATGCTGTGCCATGAACAACAAAATCTTTTGTCCCTAACCTGGAACCTCTTTTTCTGCATCTGTGAATCTCTGACGGACTAACTTGTTAGCACACAGGTGGCAAAATCTCAGACCCTTCCCAGTTCTTGAAAAAGTCTAATCAAGAAATTTAAAGTGTAAAAAATATCTTTGCAAAATGATTGAATGTGGAATAAATAACCATTAAGTCTCCTTTCCCCAAATACAAGTGTTGCTCTCTTAACTCTGTGATAAGGTAAATACTCTTTTATTGCAAATTAGACTTTAAAATTCGATAGACTTGTGAAAGCCATTTTGGGTCACTACTTGAGAATTCAGGAAGGAAAGAAAAAAAAAATTGCCAGCAAACCTATAAAGACACCACTTAGGATTTCAAAATATTATTATCAATCAGTGTGCCCACTGATTTAGGAAAATAGATCACTTAAGTATTTTTATCCCTTCAAAATCCACACCATTACTTTAGATGGAAGCAGATTTCTGGTCTAAGTTACGGCTCTATCAGGCGTTGGAGAAATGAATGACAGGACTAAGCACCTCATGTAGGCGTCTCCTCGATTACCCTTCAGCAGTCTAGCTCTCTGTCTGTTCAGCTCATGTTCAGCTATGATGATTATTTTATGCTAATAAAGTAATATTATGTAGTTTTTACTGAGACAGGAATAAGCAAAATGAGCCTGGAGAGGACTCTGCAGCTGTGTGGGTTGACTGTGTATGATCCTTGGGGGATGTGATTATCAGGCGACTGAACCATCATTAGGATAATTAGTGTACTTGGCAACTGCATTAGTAAAATTATTGTCATTGCTCACAGCTTGTCAGTGCAGTGCTTTTTGATTTGGTAAGATTCATTTTTACAAAGGCAACTGACCATGTGCATGAAATCAAGAGAAGTAAATACTTCCGTTATTTCTATTCAGTCAGTTACAGAACTAATAAATGAAAATAGACTATATTTAAGCCTAAAGGGGGTATTTTCTAAAATTAAATGGTTAACTTGCAACTGTCCTGAATGTAAACTTAAATAATCAACACAAAATCTCTTATTGTTTATGAACAGATAATCTGTTTAATTGTCAGTGCTCATTGTGAGTCAGTTCTTAAAAGATAAATGCTAAGGCCATTGAGGCTATTCTTTTTTTTTTTAATGGAAGTATGGTTGATTTACAATGTTGTGTTAGTTTCAGGTGTACAGCAAAGTGATTCAGTTATATATATGTGTGTGTGTATATTTATAAATATTTTTTCTTTCTCAGATCCTTTTCCATATAGGTTACTACAAAATATTGAGTATAGTTCCCTGTGCTCTACAGTAGGTCCTTGTTGGTTATCTGTTTTATGTATAGCAGTGTGTATATGCTAATCCCAAACTCCAAAAATATGGAATGCTTCGTGAATTTGCACATCATCCTTGTGCAAGTGCCATGCTGATCTCTGTATCGTTCCAATTTTTAGTATATGTTCTGTTGAAGCAAGCATGAAGCCATTCTTATACAACTGTCTTAGTAATTCCTTTGTCTGTTACTCTTTGGGCCTGCCATGACTATTCACAAGTGGCTTCCATTTCTGTTTTGGAAGAAATCATACCTTGAAAAAGTACAAAAGAACTACTCATGTATAGTTAGTGCTCAGTGATGCTGTTTCTCTTTGTTTATTAAATATGCTGAATTTCTGATTAAGGATGACTGATCTCTAATAATTCTGAGGACCCAACCACAACAGAGCACTGACTGTTAGGGTTTGGCAAAGTCATCTATTCTACCCTAGAGAATGACATTTTTGTTCCACATGATGTTTATGATCGTTTTCATTAGACCGAACCTTTAAGCACAAAGTTGTCCTGCTTGACGTTTTGCTTCTTTCATGGGATTGACAGGGTGAATACACGCTATATGGAAACTCAGTGTTTTCAACTTCTCTTTTCACCAAGTTTATCTAGCTTTTCTGAATAAGAAAGTGAAGGATCACATGTCTTTTCTTACTGAAAGACTATGAAATATTGCTGGAAGTCATCTTATTTTTTGTCATGTACATTTGGGCCTTACATTGTTTTCTGGACCCTCTTTCCTCCATTTTTTTTTTTTTTTCATTTCTCCTGTCCCCATAAGAGTAGTCAGTCTTGGCAAAAGTCATAGAGCTGACTTGTGTTCAAGAATACAGGGAATTGGAGGAAGCTCCTTGACATTGATCTTGGCAGTGATTTTTTGGATATGACACCAAAAGCAAAAACAACAAAAGCAAACATCAACAAATGGGACTACACCAAAGTTAGAAGCTTCTATACAGCAAAAGAAACAACAACAACAACAACAAAACATCATGCAGAATGAGAGAAAGCTTTTGTAAATCATATTTCAGCTAAGGGGTTAATAACCAAAATATGTAAAGCACTTATACAACTCAATAACAACAAAAAATCCAATTAAAAAATGAGCAGAGGAACTAAATAGACGTATGTCCAAAGAAGGTATCCAAATGGCCAATGGGTATGTGAAAAGATGAAAATATCACTAATCATCAGGGAAATACACATCAAAACAACAATGAGATATAACCTCATACCTTTTAGAATAGCTATCATTAAGAAGACAAGAGATAACAAGTCCTGGTGAGGATGTGAATAAAAGGGAACCCTTGTACACTGTTGGTGGGAATGTAAATTGGTGCAGCTACTATGGAAAATGACATGGAGGTTCCTCAAGAATTAAAAATAGAACTTCCATATGGTCCAGCAGTTTTATTCTGGGTATATACTCAAAGAAAATGAAAACAGGATATCTAAGAGATATATTCATTCCCATGTTTATTGCAGCAATTTTTACAATATCCAAGATATGGAAACAACCTAAATGCCCATCAACAGATGAATGGATAAAAGATGTGGTGTATTTGCCAACCCTCCCCACAATGGATAAATGGAGTATAACTTTATAGATAGCCCTCCATTTCCATGGTTCCATATCCTGGGGTTCAACCAAACTTGGATCATGTACTGTGAATTTATTTAGTGGAAAAAGAATCCTCTTATAAGTGGACCCAGGCAGTTCAAACCCATGTTTTTCAAGTGTCCACTCTATATAAATTTGAATATTATTTAGCCATGAGAAAGACATCCTGCCTTTCCCAGTAACATGGATGGACCTTGAGCACATTATGCTAAGTGAGATAAGTCAGACAGAGAAACAAATACTGTACAATATCATTTATATGTGGAATCTAAAAATGCCAAACTCATAAAAACAGAGAGCAAAATGGTGGTTACAGGGGACGGTGGTGGGTGGATAGAACATTTGCTGTTTAAGTGTACAAACTTGGCACTTAGTGGTAAATAAGACCTAAATATCTAATAAACAGTATCATAAATATAGAGAACAATATTGTATTATAATCATTAAATGTGCTAAGACACTAGAAAATGTTTTCAACCACTAAAAAGAAATGACAATTATGTAATTCAGTAAAGGTTCTAATTATCACTACAGTGGTAATCACATTACAATGTATTAATGTATCACTTTAACATGTTATACACATTACATTGGCACAATGTTATATGTTAAATATATTTAAAAAAATGAATTAGGGGAATCTGATAATGGAACACAGGAATATCAGAACCCATTCCTCAAACTTACTGTCTTTTTTATGGAAGATAAAAAATCATTTATTGGATTTTCTCCTTTAAAAGAGGACTCAGTATTTTTGAATATTTGAAAAATTTTTACCCAACAAATAAAGATCACAACCAGCCAATGTATAAAAAGTTAAGTATTTAGAGAACAAAATTCAGACATATATAAAAGCTTGTAATGAGAAATAATATTTTTCAGTTATGAGGAAAAATAAAAACAGAACTAGAACACTGAAAAACTATGAGTTGGCCAAAAATTTCCTTCGGTTTTTAAAGTAAAAATAAAAGACACATTTTTCATTTTCACCAAGAATTTTATTGAACAATGCATTCACTGTTTTGTTCCACTACCTTCTGCCATTTTTCAGGCAACTTCATAATTCCATCTTCCTAAAACTTTTTATCTTTTTGAGCAAGGAACTGTTCCAGATGCCTTTTACAGTCTTCCAGGGAATTGAAATTTTTTCCATTATGAGAATTTTGTAAAGACTGAAATAAATGGAGATCCGAAGGTGCAATGTCTGGTGAATACGGCAGATGAATCAGAACTTCCCAGCCAAGCTGTAGCAGTTTTTGCCTGGTCATCAAAGAAACATGTGGTCTGGCATTATCCTGATGGAAGATTATGTGCTTTCTTTTGACTATTTCCGGGAGCTTGTCGTCAAATGTTGCTTTCAGTTGGTCTAATTGGGAACAGTAGTTCTTGGAATTAATCATTTGGTTTTCTGGAAGGAGCTCATAATAGAGGACCTCCCTTCCAGTCCCACCATATACACAACATCACCTTTGGATGAAGACTGGCCTTTGGTGTGGTTGGTGGTGATTCATTTCTCTTGCCCCACTATCTCTTCCGTTCCACATTACTGTACGGTGTCCACTTTTGATGGCCCATCACAATTTGTTTTAAAAACAAACGTTTTCGTTATGTTTCAGTAGAGAATCATGTGTGGAAATACGGTCAAGAAGGTTTTTTTTTTTTGCTTAACTAATGTGGAACCCAAACATCAATGTGATTCACATAACCAAGCTGGTTCAAATGATGTTCAATGCTTGATTTGGATATTTTGAGTATGTCTGCAGTCTCCCACATGGTATAATGTTGATTGTTCTCAATTAATGTCTCCATTTGATTACTATCAACTGGCCTACCTGACCGTGGAGCAATATCCAGCGAAAAATCTCCAGCACAAAACTTCTCAAACCACTTTTGAAACATTTGATCAGTCACAGCACCTTCTCCATGCACTACACAAATCTTTTTTTTTTTTTTTTTTTTGCCTTTCAGTTGCTTTTTTACCTTTCTTGAAATAATAAAGCATAGTTTGCTGAAAATGTTGCTTTTTTCTTCCATCTTCAATATTAAAATGATTACACAAAAATTCACCAATTTTGATAAGCTTTTTTGTAATGCACACTGATATGACAGCTGTCACAATGCAATCTAACAAAATTGTTTTGAATGAAGTTAAAGACAACTAAGTGCTACTAGAGCCATCTTATGGAAAAAAACTAAACAAACTGTTTGGCCAACCCAATATTTACAATATAACCAACAGATGATAAACATTATAACTCATAATAGGAATGGATTTGAAAGTGAGCATATAACATATTCTGTGTCCACAAACAGGGAAAGGGACACACGCCTTTTTTTTTTTTTCCTTTAATCAACCTTGTCTTTTTTTTTAACCTTCTGAAAATTTTTATTTAAAAAGGAAAACACAAAACACAGACTTCTTTCACTTCAGGATGTGGTATGATGCATTTTCCAGTTTGTTCAATACTTTATAGCTCAAGGATGCCTCTGCTTTCAATTGTACATGGGCCTAAAGCATTCTAGCTTTTAGCAAGCAGACAGGAGACTCAACAAAAATCAAAATAGAGCAAGGCAGACTAAATGCAGGGCACATCTATAAACATATTATACATTTGAAAATTACAATATCTGTAAAAGTTTCTTCAGGCATTATTGAAATGTGGCACATTTTTACCTTCTCTTTTTAACTTCATCTCAATTCTATCAATTCTTTATAAAATCTCTGTGCCAACAGATTTCATAATACTCAACTTATTGAATACAATAAGAGCTTACTAGAATCAAGAGGCATTAAAGAACATTTAGTAAACAACTGGATGAATATAATTAGCTCTGATTTCATTTTATATAAATTAATTGATGTTAGCTTTGAAAATCCAACTGTAGCTAAAGCACAGGCATTTTCCCTGCATGAATCATTTAAGTAGGAGTATCAATATTAAATGGTAAATGATTTGAAAATTTTACTGACCAAATCACTGCAGGCTACTAAATATTCTACTCAGAATATCTACGTTTCATTCTAAATCATTTATAGTTGTTACCATTAAAAGTCCGCTATTCAAGAAAAGTGTTTTTTCATTAGAGGGAATTGATCCTCTTGATAAATTCCTCCTATACTTCAGGTACATGGGCACTGTAATTTTTATTTTACCTAATCTTTTGTTTATTGTAACTGTTATGTGTAATGGATGAGGTTAGCCTTTTTTCTTTGCCTTTAAGTCCAAGTGGATCTAGACATAAGTACCACAAGTGAATGTGCAACATATATCTCCCTATGTTACTTTATATACTGAATTAGAATGTAGGTACAAGAAATTTCACAAATTCATAGTTAACTGTAAAATAAGATTTAGAGAGAGTTAAAATCACAAGTATCTATATAATCTATGTGCTTATCTTTTTTTTTTTTTTTTGGCCACACTGCACAGCTTACGGGATCTTAGTTCCCTGATCATGGATTGAACCCATGGCCCCTGCAGTAGAAGTGCCGAGTCCTAACCACTGGACTGGCAGGAAATTCCCTCTGTGAGCTTGTCTTAATTCAGGTATCATTGATAATTATGCTGGTATTTCTGGCATGTAGAAATGCTTTATTTCTTTCTTTCTTTCATTTTGTTCTTCTAAGAATGCTTTAATATCTGAATAGGTTCAAAATGCCTTGACACTTCTGTTAATTCCCTGAGTGATTTAGCTCTTCATTCTGTAGCTTGCCCTATAGCCAAAACTCTTTGTCATCAGTGAATTATTCGCATCCACAGACAAAGACGATAGTATGCATCTGTGTCTGAGACCTGGACTCCTAATTACAGAAACCAAAGCCCTTATTTCTTTAAATTTATGCATGGGGTTTCTAAGGTGCCATTTTCTTAACTATTTGAGCCACATTCAGATTCACGATTGATCATAATCTTAGCCTTACTCTACAGATAGAGAAAATCTTAGAGCTAACATTGCATAACACTTATCTTGCTTACCTACTCAGAGCCAGCTATTTTACATATTATTTATTTATTCCTCATGTAGTACAGTGTTATTATATCCACTTATTCAGCTGAGGAAACAGTCTCAGAGATGTACTTATCTAATTTATTGTCCTGCCACTAAAGTTGGTAGAAATAGGATTTAATCTTATTTCTGTCTGACATCATAGTCCATGTTATATATATTTTGCTGTTAAACACATGCATGCTAATACTGTAAAATAGATTATGGTGTCCATGAGTATGTGCTTGTCAGACTGCAATTACAGGGAGTGTCACTGATCAAGGGCCCCAGTCACTGGACTCTGAAACCCACTGAGACATCTGCACCCAAGCCAGGCTTTCCAGTCTAAGAATGAACATGCCAGAGATACCAAGGCGAATCCATTTCTAGGATTCACAGGTCTTTTCTGAAGGCTCATCTTGGCTTGAACACTCCCCATGTCTTGTTGGACCTTTCTTAGACTGCACAGTAGCCTAGGACTCATTCACCTCATCTTTTCTTCCTCTCCTTTCCTCAGGGTGTGACTTGCTTTGCAGTCTTACTGGTGGCTCTCAACAAGATATTTTCCCTAGTAAAATCCTTGCACACTTTAAAAAAAATGTAGCAAACCATTTCCATGAAATTTTTAAGGTTCCAGTGATCTGGAGTGTGCTAACACATTCCCTCCGAAATAAAAGACAAGGGCTAAATCTTGCATCATCCCCTATCACAGAGAAAGATGCACAGTGCCTGGTAGGTCTTTTTTGGATTCTAGAACACCGCAAGTGCTTTGCCAAAACTTCTTAAAACTGTGTGACAGTCTAGGAAGTTTCTTTCCAACCGTCTGTCCTTCTCTCCTTCACCTGGAATCACACTTATATCACTGTCTGAGGCTCTCCCAGTCTTACCTGGCTTCTTCCCTAGTTTGTCTCACATGGACATTTCTCCTAATATAAAACCTGTGCATTTTAATCCTGTCTTGGCATCTGCTTCTTAGAAGACCCTGACTTACATATATTCAATATGTTAATTAAAAACTATGTTAAAGGGCTTTCCTGGTGGGGCAGTGGTTAAGAATCCTCCTGACAATGCAGGGGACACAGGTTCGAGACCTGGTCCGGGAAAATCCCACATGCTGCGGAGCAACTAGGCCCCTGTGCCACAACTACTGAGCCTGTGCTCTAGAGCCCGTGCTCCATAACAAAAGAAGCCACCGCAATGAGAAGCCCGCGCACTGCAACAAAGAGTAGCTCACGCCTGCGTGCAGCAACGAAGACCCAATGCAGCCAAAAATAAGTTAAAAAAAAAGTATTAGTACATTAAAAAAAAAAACTATGTTAAATTGTATGACTCACTGATGACATGATTAGACTAGGCAGTATAGGATTAATTCTACTAATAAAAGCAACTTCATATGTTGATTAAAATTTGTTATAAATGAGTTAAGCAAGGTTTGTTATAAATGAGTTAAGCAAGGTCACTAAAATCGTGAAAATGACAGATTAATGGGAACTGTTTGTCACAAATGTAACAACCAACTAAAAACATTGTTATTCAATAATCTACATAAAAATTAGAACTACAATTAAAGTGTGTAAAATTTCTAAGCAGACAATTAAAGGAAATAATATTTTTTTTTATGGGGGACCAATTCAACTCACTAGAAATAATTAGAGAAATAATGAAGAGGTCAAGAGACAATTTGCTAGCAAACAGTTCATTTATTAACTTTCATTCCTGGCTAGCATGCAGTGAGAGGGACATTCTCATAATATTTATCAGATGGTACTTTCTCGTTAATAATTTTCAAGCATTTATCAAGAACTGTAAAGGATTCATACCCTTTATCCCAACAATTTTTTTCCTTGAAAATCCTTAGAAAATAATTAAAAAGGTTTATCTGAGTTTATAGATGTAGGTATGTAATAATAATTATAATATAATAATAATGGGTAATTAAAATATTAAAAACAAAATAGATGCCTCGGGAAAAATGTATTTGTATTGTTTACAGCAAATTGTCAAGTGTAAATTTCATACTGGGCTTCAGGGTACATGAATGTCTTACCTATGCTTATTCAGAACAGAACCACAGAATCTGAATTTGTATAAGCAATTAATAAATAATTATGGAATAAATTTACAAATTGTTAATGATCAGTTAATGCACATTAGATGATATAAATGGAAATCAATAATAAGAAATAGTATAAACTATGACAACTCTATGTTTAAACATATAAATTAAAATGTGACATGCAGTAACCAAAAGTCATTATTCCAAAGTTAACAACCTTTAGTTTCTAATATACAGATTATTTGTGATAATTTCCTTTACACTAGTCAGAATTTCTTTTCTTTTTCAGCAAAACTGTGTTATCTTAAGTTGGAAAATAAAGTATTGGGAAGGAATAAATTAAAGAGAAGGCTTGAGAAACAGATTTTGGCAGAAAATCAGGAGCAAAGAAACAGTCTGCTTAGAACACCAACATTGGTTCCTTTGTCAATGACAGAAACACCTGTACCCAAGCCCCTACAAAAAACTTTAATCCTGCCAGAGCCCCAAACATAAATGTCCTAACACTGAGGCCTGTTCATGATATGATTTAAAATCCACTGTACTGATATTCCTTCTGTATTAGTTTTCTAGGGTTGCCATAATAAAATACCAGAAGATTTGGTGGCTTTAACAACAGAAATTTATTTTTTCACTGTTCTGGAAGCTGGAAGTCTAAGATTAAGGTGACAGAAGATTTGGTTTCTCCTGAGGCCTCTTCCTTGGCTTGTAAATGGTCATCTTCTCACTGTGTCCTCATGTGGCCTTTTTTCTCTGCATGCACACCACTGGTATATCTCCCTCTTATAAGGATATCAGTTCTGTTAAAATTACAGTTCTACTCCTATGACCTCATTTAACCTAAGTTACTTTCTTAAAATTCATATCTCCAAATACAGCCACTTTGGGAGTTAGGACTTCAACATATGAATTTTGGGAGAACACAACTCCATAATACCTTCCAACTTCTATTTTGTGTGAGTCTATCTATAATCAAAGGTATTAATTCTTTGATGTGGAGCATCAGTTCTATGTGAAAGTGGACCTCTTAAAAGTTTTAATCCAAGTTTCCTTTCATAACTACAATTTAAACATTATATAAAGGTTTTAATCTGTTATCCACAGTTCCAAACTTGAACTTTAAATTTTTGCATATATGACTCATTTTGCTTTCTCAGCAGTGACTTAATTTGGTATATAAATTTTAGAGACCCTGAAGGTTTACTTGACCCTAATATGGTATTTTAGGCCACTATATCATTTGATATTTTAAAAATTTGAGTAGACATTAGGGAAAATAAGCATTGTTCCAGTTCCAAGACATTGTTGCCCTTGAGGATGAGAGACTTGAATGAGGGAGAAGGAGGGAGAAGCTAAGGAGCTGATCATAGTCTAATAGTGTCCAAAAGTTCATGTTGGTTTG
This sequence comes from Hyperoodon ampullatus, assembly GCF_949752795.1. Lineage (NCBI taxonomy): Eukaryota > Metazoa > Chordata > Mammalia > Artiodactyla > Ziphiidae > Hyperoodon > Hyperoodon ampullatus. The sequence continues at coordinate 132,500,422 of NC_136914.1, forward strand.
TGTAGGCTATTAAAATTCAGAACTATAGGCTGTGACTTACCACATTATAAGGGCAAAACTTTCTCAGGGTAATTTAATATTCTGGATTCTAGCATAATGAGCTCAGATAACTCTGCTATGGATTTCTTTGTCTCTTCACGTCATCTAACAGGATCCATGATAAGCAATAGTCTCATTATAATTATTATGCACATATCTACATATATATAAAGATAGATAAACAGAGATAGACAGATAAATGATACAGAGATAGGGGAGAATTTTTTAGCAGGATTTTCTTTTATTGGGGTATAGCTGCTTTACAATGTTGTGTTAGTTTCTGGTGTACAATTAGGGCATCATGTTCATTATCATCACTGCAATACTGAAGGCTGTTTACGACAGCTTCTCCAGCGAAAGCTGTCATTCTACTCAGTCTAACAGCACATGTTCTCCCCCTTCCCCCCACAGTGGCCCCTTTTATAACCTGTGAGAATGATCAAAAAAACCATTGAATAAATATTTCAAAATAATGTATATGTCCCTCCTCTGCATTATCCCATGTCTGCTCCTACCCAATAAAATAATGAAAACCAAATCCAAGTTAGAAAGCAGCCCAACTATATGTATCAAAAGAAAGCATATATATATCCAAAATATTTCTTTATTTTATGTATATATGAAAAGATATTTATTACATGTCTCTTCAAAATAAGTTAAAATATTAAGAATAGAAGTTACAGACTAGCCAGTCCAGCAGTGTTATTTCACCTTTATATAAGAGAAAACTAACAGCATAGAGACTGTCTCAAAGCTGTGATGAAAACAAGATGGAGGTTTAGAAATTTCATTAAAGTATGCAATCTCCTAAATACAAGCTAGAAGTTTGGGTAGAGATGCTGAGGGAAAATGAACTAAAAATGAAAAATAATATAGATTGGAGAAGAATTTTTTTCAAAGGAGAATCTGGAAGTTAAAAACAGATCAGTTGGACACATCAAGTGAAACACAGTTACTGTATAACCAGCTAGCTATTTACCTTAGAGAAATAAAAACTTATGTTCATATAAAACTGGGCATGAATATATCTTAAAAGCACTGTAAACTACTCACAAAACAAAAATCCATTAACAGGTGAATGGATAAACAAACTGTCATACATCTATACAATGGAATAATACCCAGCAGGAAGAAGGAACAAACTACTGATAAACCCAGTATCAGAGGTGACTCTCAAAGGCATTTTGCTGAGTGAAAGAAACTATTCCCAAAATGTTACATACTATATGATGCCATTTTATATATTTTAGAGAAGGAAACACTGTAGGAACAGAGATCAGTGGATGTTAGAGGTTAGGTTTGGAGGGAGTGATCACGACAGATGCAGCACAAATGAGTTTTTGGGGAGATGGATCTCTTCTGTATCCTGATCATAGTGGTCATTAGACAAACCTGTACATGAACTAAAACTCATAGACTTCTACAACAAAATCAGTAAATTTTAATGCATGTATATTTAAAAAATAATAAAAATATTAGACATAACACAAAAGGAAGGAATGAATGGAGGTAAAGAGAGGAGAGAAGGAAAGAGAGGAAGAGGGGAGGGGAAGTTGGAACAAATATTGTTTTATGCTAACTTGACAAACTGTAGAAATCCTTATTTAGTTATTCCTAAGAAAACTTCTGAGAAAATGGGCACCAGTTTGCTTCATTTACAATATCCAATGATTAAAATAATTCAGTCTCCTAAATAAGATAGCAACGAAATCTGTTTTTACTTTATATATTTGATGACACCTAAAGAATGTTAGCAATTAAGTCCAATATAAAAATTACCAAATAAGTCTTGCATTTTATAAAAATTGTTTGAAATTAAGACTGATGTACATTATAAACACAATAACAAATAAAATTTAAAATTATAACCTTTTAAAAAATTGCATGTGCTTTTATATTAAAAATCCATGCCATTATAATACTCGACATTCTTTTATTAATTCTCATAAAATATCATCACAATTTTTATTGATGAGCTAATTCTTTAAATTCCATATTTAAATGTCCCACCATTACATTGAGTGCTGATATAAAATAGGTATTGAGATTTTACTCTCAGGAGACAGAAAACGTGGTGTGAAAATTGCATTTGCCCTTACAGTATAGTACATTGTCTTAAAATACAAATGCTTAAGGCTGAGTTTCCTTTGTTATAAAATATGAGTTACATATTTTAGGAAAGTAAGAACTATAGGATCAGAGATCAGTATGAGTTACAATAATGTGAATTGATCTGGTTGTTGTAAAGTTAAAAATGCTGCTATAAATAAAACAGCACAGTTCTTGTCACAATAAATTCTGTTATTATTATTATGATTGTTCACAAATACAGCTGTAGTCAATACATACTTTAAAATATGAATAAATTCCCTAAAATTACTAAATTCTCATTATTTCATCAATAATTCATAGCCCCCACAATGAAACATGCTCAATAACCTTATAACCTATGCTTAAGTAGGTGCTGTATGTATGTAAAAATTGAGTGTATCTTACTAAGTGTTTATTTGCATAAATGAATTGAGAGTAATTATTTCAAAGATTACAATGCAACATGAACAACTTGTGCATGAGATTCATAAATTTTATTTTAATTAAAAAATATTTTTATTGTTATCGCTTTGAAGATGTAAGCATTGGTGTTTTTTTTCTGTACCACTAGAGGCCATTATACCCTTTCTTAAGTAAGTACATACACAAATCAAAAGCTTAATTTGAGAGGCATTTATAAATAGTCTAGAAGATTTCATATGTTGTGTAATAGGATGGATACCATGCAGATTCAGGGTGGATTGTTCTCTACTCCACTGCTCTGCATACTTGATTTGATTGGTAGCTATAACTGAAGGTAACTTGATTTTCTAGTAGGAAGACTGACTCTTGTTACAGCAAATCGAATAAATTAAAAAAAAAAAGTAAAAATAGCATGAGAGTATTTCAGAATTAACCAAAGATTTTGTCATATAAATTATTTTTGGTTGCATTCTTTGTAATGTAACTTTGTGGTGTAACTTTGAAGGATAAGATTCCAACTGAGTGAATGAAAAACATTAGAATTCTTGAAGTATAGTACCTTATAATGTGAAGTGATGATAACCAACAATGTTATGGCATTTATTTCTCTTAGGAAAAACTGTGTGAGATATTTTTAAAGAAATACATAATAATATCATGCATATGTGAAGGAAAAAAGTATGAAAATACTGAAATAATTCCAAAAGTTAGCATGTGGCTTTATCATAAAATTTCCATCTTATTTTTAATTTTAGTGAACTTAGATTGTATGGTTTGCATAATAGCCTCTCAAGCTGTTTTTCTGAGGTTAGAACACAAAATCAAAAAGTTTATTGCTATTGTGCCTTTATCATTAGGTGATCTTAAGAGTTAATCTAAGAGAAATTTTTATAAATTATTGTCATGACACATTATTTATTTGTATGAAGTTAACTCTTCCCAAAAACTAGTAATGGGAAAACAACATTATTAAAAGCGATATCCATATTAACAGAATATATATGGAGTATGTTTTGAAGATCAGGTATAAGAATTAAACCATAAAATAACTCTTGCAATAATTGCAACTATCTTTTGAACATGATCTATATTATTGCCAAAGTATAAAAATCATTTGAAATCATGCTATTATTTTTAGCAGTTTAAGAGCAGTGTTTAACCTTAATGACCCTGATTAAGTGATACAGAAAAATTAATTATCTCCATGATAATTTTATATTTAATTTTATATAGAACCACTGATGTAAAATATCATTGCAGCCTTCTTAGATAATTACAGAGAGGTAGGAGATTTTTCAGAGGCAAAAAGTCTTGCTCTTGAATTTCAGAAAATAGAACCAAACCATTTAAAAACAAAAGCTGAATCACATGTTCTTGGGTTGCATGACATATTCAAAAAGCCATATCTGTGTTAATAGAGAAAAGTCTATTTTAGTTTATTTTACAGCCCAAAGTAACAAGACTAATGCATGTTATTTTATTAGCTGGTAGATAAAACTTTTTAAAATGTAATCAATGCTTGTTTATAATGCTAGAATTTTTCATTAAAATGGAACAAATATGTGAAGGTATGTCAAACTGTGAAGTTATGACTTCACTGAGTTTGATATGTCTAAATCTTAGACACTAGCAAAAGTAGTCAATTTAAAATGAAGCTAAAAATTATGAAATTACATCAGATAACTTTTGTTTCAATTTTTAAAAAATATCCAAGATAAATAATGTAGCCAAATTAGGTTGTAGTATTTTGTTACTATCAAGAGATAGGAATTTATTATTTTACTGTTTTCCTTATCCATTCATTTGTTGATGAACACTTAGGTTGTTTCCATATCATCTGGAATGAACATGGGATTATAGATGTCTCTTGATATCCTGTTTTCATTTCCTTTGGATATATACCCAGAAGTGGAATTGCTAGATCATATGTTAGGTCTATTTTTAAATTTTTTGAGGAATCTCCATACTATTTTCCATAGTGGCTGCACTAATTTACATTCCCAAGAAGAGTAAATGTGGGTTTCTTTTTCTGCACATCCTCCCCAACACTTGTTACCTTTCTTCCTTTTAATGATAGTCATTTTAACAGGTATAAGGGGATATTTCAATGTAGTTTTGATTTTTATTTCTCTGATGATTAGTGGTATTGAGCATCTTTTCAAGTACCTATTGCCTATTTGTATGTTTTCATCAGAAAATGTCTATTCAGTTCCTCTGCCTATTTTTCAATCAGCTTGTCTTCTTTTTGCCATTAAGTTATGACGATTTTATGTATTTTGGAAATTAACCCCTTATCATAACTGTGATTTGTAAATATTTTCTTTTATTCCATAGGTTGCCTTTTCATTTTTTGATGGTTTTCATTTTTTGATGGTTTCCTTCTGTTGTGCAGAAGCTTTTCAGTTTGATGTAGTCCCACTTATTTTTGCGTTTGTTGACTTTGCTTTTGGTTTTTAATTCAAAATATTATTGTCAAAACCAATGTCAAAGTGCTTACCCCCTATTTTTTTCTAGGAGTTTTATGGTTTCAGGTCTTATGTTCAAGGCTTTAATGTATTTTGAGTTGATTTTTGTCTATGGCGTAAGATGGGAATCTAGTTTCATTATTTTTGTATGTGGCTGTCCAGTTTTTCCAACACCATTCCTCATTATATATTCTTGGCTCCATTGGTGGAAATTAATTGACCATATATGCATGGGTTTATTTCTGGACTCTCTATTCTGTTATATGGATCTATGTGTCTTTTTTAATGCCAATACTAAACTGTTTTGATTACTATAGCTTTGTAATATAGTTTGAAATCAGGACTTGTGATACTCCAGCTTTGTTATTCTATCTCAAGATTGCTTTGGCTATTTGGAGTCTTTTGTGGTTCCATATAAACTTTAGATTCTTTTTTATATTACTGTGAAAATGTCATTGGAATTTTGATAAGGATTGCATTGAATCTGTAGGTTGTTTGGGGGAGTATGGACATTTTAACAATAATAATTCTTCCAATTAATGAGCATGGGATATGTAGTTGACCCTTGACTAATACAAGGGTTAAAGTCACCAACCCCTGAGCAATTAAAAACTCATGTATAAATTACAGTTGGCCTTGCGTATCTGCAGTTCTACATCTGCAAATTCAGCCAACTGCAGATTGAGTAGTACTGTAGTATGTATTTATTGAAAAAGAATCCACAAATAAGTGGATCCCTGCAGTTCAAACTCATGTTGTTCAAAGGTCAGTTGTATTTCCATTTGTGCATTCTTCAATTTCTTTTATTAATATCGTATAGTTTTCAGTGCAAAGAACTTTCCTGGTTAAATTTATCCTGGTTAAATTTATCCCTAGGTACTTTATTCTTTTTGATGCAATTATAAATTAGTTTCTTTTTCTGATACTTTATTGTTAGTGTATAGAACCTCAACTGATTTTTGTATATTAACTTTGTATCCTACAAATTTACTAAATTTGTTTATCAGTTCTAGCACTTTTTTGGTGGAGTCTTTAGGATTTTCTATATATAATATCATACCATCAGCAAATAATGACAGTTTTATTTTTTCTTCCCAATTTGGTGATTCTGGTTTTTTGTTTGTTTGTTTGTCTTTTTCTTGTCTAATTGTTGTGGCTAGCAAGCACTGTGTTGAATAAAAGAGGTGAGAGTAGACATCCTTTTCTGCTTCCTGATCTTAGAGGAAAAGCTTTCAGTTTTTCACTGTTGAGTATGATGTTAGCTGTGGACTGGTCATATGTTGTATTCTATCAATTGCCAGTTTGTTGAGTTTTTTATCATGAAACAGTGATGAAATTTGTCAAATGCTTTTTCTGCATCTATTGAGATAATCATGTTTTGTATCCTTCATTTTGTTAATGTGGTATATCACATTGGTTAATTTGCAGATGTTGAACCATCCTTGCATTCCTGGAATAAATCCCACTTAGTTATACTGTCTGATTCTTTTAATGTATTGTTGAGTCTGGTTTACTAGTATTTTATTGAGGATTTTTGTATCTATATTTATCAGATATAAAGGCCTGTAATTTTCTTTACTTGGGGTGTCCTTGCCTACTTTTGGTATCAGGGTAATGCTAGCCTCATAAAATGAGCTTGGGAGTCTTTCTTTCTCTTTTGTTTTGAGAGGAGTTTGAGAAGGTTTGGTGTTAATTGTTCTTCAAATATTTGGTAGAACTAACAAGCAAAGCCATATGATCCTGAACTTTTCATTTTGGGGAGGTTTCTGATTACTGATTCAATCTCCTTACTGGTAATTGGTGTTCAGATATTCTAATTCTTAATGATTAAGTCTTGGTAAGTCATTTGTTTCTAGAAATTTACCTAATTTGTTGGTGTATAATTGTTCATAATAGTCAATGTTCTTTTGTATTTCTATGATATCAGTTGTAATGTCTCCCTTTTCATTTCTAATATTATTTACTTGTGTTCCCTCCCTTTTTTTCTTAGTAAGCCTAGCTAAAGTTTTGTCTATTTTGTTTATCTTATCAAAAAAATAGGTCTTAGTTTCATTGATCTTTTCTATTGGTTTTCTATTCTCTATTTTATTTATTTCTGCTCTGATTTTATTATTTTCATTTTTCTACTAAATTTGTGCTAGTTCCTTGTGGTGTAAAGTTGGGCTGTTTATTTGAACTTTTTTTTTTTCTTAGTGTAGGCACTTATTACTAGAAACTTTCCTCCTAGAACTGCTTTTGCTTCATCTCATAAGTTCTGGTGTGTTGTATTTCCACTTTCTTTTGTCTCAAGATATTTTTAAATTCTATTTTGATTACTTCTTTGAACCATTTGTTGTTTAGTAGCATGTTGCTTAATCTTCATATATTCGTGAGTTTTCCAGTTTTCTTCTTGTAATTGATTTCTAGTTTGATACCATTGTGCTCATAAAAGATACTTGATATTTCAATATACTTAACTTTTTAAAGACTTGCTTTGTGGCCTAACATATGATCTGTCCTGGAGAATGTGCAGGGTGTGCTTCAGAAGAATCTATATTCTGCTGCTGTTGGATAGAATGCTCTGTAAATGTGTGTTAAGTCCATCTGATTTAATGTGTAGTTTAAGTAGAAAGTTTTCTTATTGACTTTCTGTTTGGATGATCTATCCATTATTGAAAGTGGGGTATTGAAGTCCCCTACTAATATTATATTGCTGTCTATTTCTCCCTTCAGGTCTATTAATATTTGCTTCACATATTTATGTGCTCCTATGTTGAATGTACAGATTTTTGCAAATGTTATAACTTCTTGCTGGATTGACCACTTTATCATTATATAATTATTATTCCTTCTTTGAATTAATCTTTTATATCTGTGATAGCTCTGAATAACAAAATCAACTCAATGATAGCTCTGAATAGTAAAATCACATTAAATATCTTCTAGAATTTATATAGCTCAAATAAACATCACTCTTTTGCTACTCTAATACAATCATCTTTATTATAAAATACTATATTTTATGTAAGCATAATGAATTAATATGCTCAAATCAATATATGAGATATTTCAGTTTAAACTTATTTAAATTTAAATTATGCTTTAAATATTATGTTCTTAGTACTGAGCCAGTCAGTTAACACTATAATATACTAACTAAATATATGCATTAAATATACCAAGAAACAAATTTAACAGGCAATAGATTTGGAAATCTATTGAAAATTATATAAAAATAAAATTAAATAAAGCTATAGTTTTAGCACACAAAAGAGACACTTGCATATAATAAAAAGCATAATTTATACACTAAAAACTAGCTCTTGGCACAAGAAATAAACAGGTGGACGATCTCCTAAAACATTTTAAAATTTTTTCTTTATTTGTATGCACATATGTTTCTGGTTTGTGTCCTCCTGAATTTCTTCTAAAATTATCAAAATTGTACTTTAAAATTATATTATCTCTTATACACAGTCTCATTTAAATCTCTATGCTCTGAAGTGAGAATTTAAAGTTAACATACCTCATTTTTTAGTTTCTCTATACATAAATGATAATAATTATTATTAAATAAGTATTTATAACTGAGCATACTGGGTTAGTGTATTTAGAATATAATAAGATATATACCTTAGGAAGATTTTTTTACAGCTCTTTCACATGACTGATGAATAGATTTTCACAAATCTAAACATTTGTGTAGGTAGAGTTTCAGCATACTTTTAAGCAAATTTTAATCACCACAATTACTCAATTTAGTGATTCTGAAGTGAATTTGAGAGATCCAAATGGAGGGGGGTGGGAGAGGCAGATAAAAGTATGAAGAAAAGCTCACATGTAAATTTGTCTATCTGCTTTTTAATTGAGGTATATATTTTTTTCATTCTTCCCCATATTTTTCAATGCTCCCATTTTTGGTACTGTTGTTAAACAAAGTGAAAACACAATACAGCAAAGTTACACATGATAATATGATATATTGATGCTTATGTAATTGCTATTTGCCTTGGATTTTAACTTTAGTTGCAAAAATATTTCTCTTGTGTTATATTTTCAAATGTTATAAAATGGACTTGTTGGTTAAAAAAATCTAAGATATATCTTATGTTTATCCTAAAATATTAACCTAGTACCAAGTAGTGTGATATAAAGTAAATGTTGTCTTCCTTATTTACCCCCTTTGATTTAGCATGTAGTTTCCTTATGGATTCATGTATTCATATTGTTTTTAAATGCCATCCATAAGGGTACTTTCCTAACTCTATATTTTCATTATGATAACTCTAAAAAGATATATAACTATTGAAGATTTTTTATATGATCAATAAATACTGTGTACCTTTTAAGGTTAAGGGAATTTAATTCTTAGAAAATGGGTTATTCCATTCAACATATCAGTATTATCTCCTCTATTTTTATTTATACAGTGCTCTTTAGTTTTCTTGCTGAATAATCTAAATCAGCTTAATGGGCATTCTACTTGGAAAACTACTAGCTTAGACTTTAAACATCCAAGTCCAACCAGACCAAACAAAATAACAGCAGCAAGAAAAGCAATAAACAATAAAGCAAGTACTGAAGGACAAAGAGAAGAAAATATGCCTGTGTTAAGTAGTTCAATAAAAAAAGTTATCAACAAAAGTGAAAGCAACTTAAATTTTTGTTTAAATATAATTAAACATTTCTAAAACCAGAAAAAAGAGGAAGGGGAAAGCTGATGCATGAAAGCTCACTATAAGAATTACTAATTGCTTTTATGTTTATTAGTGATATTAGCCTGTAATTTTCTTTTTTTGTGATATCTTTGTCTGATTTTAGTATCGGGGTGATGGTAACCTCATAGAATGAGTTTCTCAAAGATACCACAGAAAAATAAAATTACAGGCCAATATCACTTATGAGCATATATGCAAAAATTCTCAACAAAATACTAGCAATCTGAATCCAACAATACATTAAAGGGATCATACACCATGATCAAGTGGGATTTATCTCAGGGATGCAAGGATTTTTCAGCATCTTCAAATCAATCATTGTGATACACCACATCAACAAATTGAAGAATAAAAACCATATGATCATCTCAATAGATGCAGAAAAAGCTTTTGACAAAATTCAACACCTATTTATGATAAAAACTCTCCAGAAAGTGGACCTAGAGGGAACATACCTCAACATAATAAAGGCCTTATATGATAGACCTACAGCTAACATCATACTCAGTGGTAAAAAGCTGAAAGCATTCCCTCTAAGATCAGGAGCAAAACAAGGATGTCCACTCTTGCCACTTTTCTTCAACGTAGTTTTGGAAGTCCTAGCTACAGCAATTAGAGAAGAAAAAGAAATAAAAGGAATTCAGATTGGAAAAGAAGAAGTTAAACTGTCACCTTTTGCAGATGACATGATAGTATACATAGAAAATCCTAAAGATGCTATCAGAAAACTACTGGAGCCCATCAGTGAATTTGGTAAAGTTGCAGGTTACAAAATTAATACACAGAAATTTGTTGCATTTCTATACACTAACAACAAAAGATCAGAAAGAGAAATTCGAGAAACAATCCCATTTACCATTGCATCAAAAAGAATAAAATACCTCAGAATAAACCTACCTAAGGAGACAGAAGACTTGTACCCTGAAAACTACAAGATGCTTATGAAAGAAATCGAAGGCAACACGAACAGATGGAAAGATATACCATGGTCTTGGATTAGAAGAATCAATATTGTCAAAATGACTATACTACCCAAAGCAAACTACAGATTCAATGCAATCCTTATGAAATTACCAATGGCATTTTTCATAGAAATAGAACAAAAAATATTAAAATTTGTGTGGAGAACAAAGGACCCTGAATAGCTTAAACAATCATGAGAAAGAAAAACGGAGCTGGAGAAATCAGGCTCCCTGACTAGAGACTATACTACAAAGGTATAGTCATCAAAACAGTATGGTACTGGAACAAAAATAGAAATTTTGATCAGTGGAGCAGAATAGAAAGCCAGGAAATAAACCCACACATTTATGGTCAATTAATCTATGACAAAGGAGGCAAAACTGTACAATGGAGGAAAGACAGCTTCTTCAATAAATGGTGCTGGGAAAACTGGACAATTACATGTAAAAGAATGAAATTAGAACATTCTTTACCACCATACAGAAAAATAAACCCCAAATGGATTAAAGACCTAAATGTGAGACCAGATACTATAAAACTCTTAGAGGGAAACATGGGCAGAACACTCTCTGACATAAATTGCACAAGATCTTTTTCAATCCATCTCCCAGAGTAATAAAAATTAAAAAAAATATAAAAATAAACAAATGAGACCTAATTAAACTCAAAAGCTTTTGCACAGCAAAGGAAACCATATACAAAATGAAAAGACAGCCCACCAAACGGGAGAAAATATTTGCAAATGATGTGACCTACAAGGGATGAATCTCCAAAATTTACAAACAGCTCATGCAGCTTAATATCATCAAAACAACCCAATCAAAAATGGGCGGAAGACCTAAATAGACATTTCTCCACAGAAGTCATACAGATAACCAACAGGCATATGAAAAGATGTGCAACATCACTAATTATTATAGAAATGCAAATCAACACTACAATGAGATATCACCCCACACCAGTCAGAATGGCTGTCATCAGAAAATGCACAAATAATAAATGCTGGGGAGCGTGTAGAGAGAAGGGAACCCTCCTACATTATTGGTGGAATGTAAATTGGTACAACCACTGTGGATAACAGTATGGAGGTTCCTTAAAAAACTAAAAATAGAGTTACCATGTTATCTGTCAGTCCCACTCCTGGGCATATATCTGGAGAAAAACATGGTCTAAAAGGATACATGTACCCCAATGTTCATTGCAGCACTGTTTATAATAGCCAAGCCATGAAAGCAACCTAAATATCCATCGACACAGGAATGGATAAAGAAGATATGGTACATATATACAATGGAATATTACTCAGCCATCATAAAGAATGAAACAATGCCATTTGTAGCAACATGGATGGACCTAGAGATTGTCATACTGAGTAAAGTAAGTCATACAGAGAAAGAGAAATATCATATGATATTGCTTATATGCAGAATCTAAAAAAAATGATACAAATGAGCTTATTTACAAAACAGAAACAGACTCACAGACTTAGAGAATGAACTTATGGTTACCAGGGGAGAAGGGTGGGGGGGGTGGATACTTAGGGAGTTTGGGATTGATATGTACACACTGCTATATTTAAAATGGATAACCAACAAGGACCAACTGTAAGGTACAGGGAACCCTGCTCAATATTATGTAACAACCTAAATGGGAAAGGAATTTGAAAAAGAATAGAAACATGTATGTGTATAACTGAATTACTTTGCTCTACACTTGAAACTAACACAACATTGTTAATCACCTATACTCCAATATGAAATAAAAAGTTTTAAAAAATTACTAATTAACCACATTTAGAAATTAACTCATTTGATCAAGTCAGCAAACATTTATTGCATGCTACATTTAAGTCAATGATATTTCAATGAGATTGATTCATGAAATTATTTTGTCTTCAGTTATTATATGCAGTATGAATTGTATTTCTCCCTTCACTCACCCCTTTATTTTAGTGAAAGCTAGGTATAAACAGACATTTTGCTCTGCTAAGCTTATGCATTTAGATAAGTAGTTTTGACTGTTGATATAGATGATCAAGCTCTGTATGAAACTCATAATTATTCTGTGAATCAGGTTGCCAATTAGCTGTTAATAATTTCTGTAAGTCTCTGTCCTTCCCATTCTCATTATTGTAGTTCTCTTTAGAGAACTGGAGAAAGTGTTTATTTTTGACCTAACTTGCTATAAGACTTCATTGATTTTTCTCCTCAATATTAAGAAATAAATCTGATTTTCATCAGTTGGCCCAACTAAAATATGGTACAGAAGTCAATGGTAGATTCAATAGAAGTAATTTAGAATGTTCAATAGCAATTGCATTGATTTCCATCATCTTCTTTAGCCATGCATGTGACTTTGTGTAGACATTTCTGCATATTGCTCTGAGTTGGTCATCCTCAAGCATAAAGAATAGACAATATATTTTATGATATTTTGATGTTTTCTAATCTAGTCAGGTATGATTCCAGATGGAAAAAGAAATGATCTAGTCACCATCTGATGCCAGAGCCTTGTCATTCATTATCTCGGGGGATGGAGTGGTCTTTGCTCTTTTATGGATTTGTCTACATGACAACAACTAACACTTTGGAAATTAATTAATGTGAACATATGGAAGTGGGTGTTAGTTTCATAACATACAAACTGGTTCAGTTTTACAAAATGTTTCATCCAAATATTTCTTCCAGTGTAGATAAAATAGGCTCTTAGAATCATTTGGAAACTTGAAGGAAAATGTGCCTTAGTGATTCAGACTCACTAATTTCAATAGAAGACAATGTGTCTTCATGGAAATCTTTTCTATTTTTGAAGTTAAATAGGAAATTCTAAGAGAAAACTAGAGTTTACCTTGAATTACCCAGATTTGTTTTCTTTCATTTTTTTATTAAAGTATATTTGATTTACAATGTCATGTTAGTTTCAGGTATACAGGAAAGTGATTCAGATATACATACATATATATTTTTTTCAGACTCTTTTCCCTTATAGGTTATTACAAAATATTAAGTATAGTTCCATGTGCTATACAGTAGGTCCTTGTTGGTTACCTATTTTATATGTAGTAGTGTGTATATGTTAATCTCAAACTCCTAATTTATCACCCCATTTCTCCTTTGGTTACCATAAGTTTGTTTTCTATATCTGTGGATCTATTTCTGTTTTGTATATAAGTTCAATTGTATCATTTTTTCTTAGATTCCACATATAAGCGATATCGAGATATTTGTCTTTCTCTGTCTGGCTTACTTCCCTTAGTATGATAATCTCTAGGTCCATCCATGTTTCTACCAATGGCATTATTTCATTCTTTTTTATGGCTGAGTAATATTCCATTGTATAAATATATACCCAGATTTACTTTTATAGACCAACTCTCAATGTTTATACTGATAAATTCTTTTCATGGCAAATAATCTAAATTTTGCTTTTGTCTATTTTAAATAGTCAAAACTGTTAAATTGAATTAAATAAAATATTTTAAACTTGTGAATTAACTATGACATATTTTTACAATTACATATTTCCAAATAACTGATTTGATTAATTTTTCATTTGGCCTGGGTATTTATTGGTGAAATTAATAAATGTGCAAATGATAGCATTAAAGTTATAAAACCATCATAGAATATAATTTAATTGGACACCAGTTCTGCCTGTAGTACAGTTAGATCCAATTTACCCACCAACCTTCCTTTGAAGTGGGAACCAATCAATATGATACCTCTGCATGAATCTAAGCTACATTTCCCCATATTGATCCATGGTCTGTCCAAGACAAGTTTCGTAACAAAGATTGCACTAACATGATATTATTTTCAGATAGATTTCAGAGATTTGTACATAAAAATATAAAATTTTTAAATGGGATATATATTGATACAGAAATTTGTTTTTTAAAAAATTCATTACTATCTTCATATATTTTGTGTAATATACTCCTTTAATGTGTTTTCATTTGAAAATAGAAAAACGTGTTTTTTAAAGTGGCTATTTTGTCTCAGAAGTAACATATTTTAAGTTCACTGTTAGGAAAAATGTTTTTCATATTAAATTCTAAAATCCTAATTTTTTCAATGCCATTAAGGATGAACATAAATAAACAAGCTTTAAAAACACTTTTTTGACACTTGATTATTTTGTAGCTGCCACAATCTGTGTAATACATAAGAATAGTAGTATAAGTAGTACTGGTAGTTTTCTAGAACTATCAAAAATGGGATTAATTTTAAAGTAGTTAACCTGATTTGTTTTGTAGGGTATGCTATCTTTTATGAATAACAATTCTGTAATTGTGCATACATAATATACTTATCTCTCATTTCATATAAAATTAATGTAACTGTTGCTGCCTGACCAGCATAATTATAGCAAATTGCTGCCCCAAAAGAAATTTTCAAAAACAGATTCACTTTTGTCATAATGGTGACACAATGAACCTTTAACAAAAGTTTGGTCCCATAATCACTTTCTGTGAGAAAGAAGATATATGTATGTAACAAAATGGAAATGCAGGTTCCATTATTAAGGGCAAATATCATTGAGCACGTTTACCAAGGAAGAATAATTAAAAAGATGGGGAAGCACTTATTGCAGGTAGAACTCCCTTACTATTCTAAAGCTGTAATCTGATGGACTGCAGGACACCAAACCCTGGAGCTTCCATTTGTGCTAGACTGAGCATATCTGCAGAGACTGGAGGAATTTGTAACTGCAGTCTGCAGTCGGGCAGCATATACATCACTCTACATTTCAGATACATGCGTATCTTCTGTCTCACTCTATTCTCCCTGATTTTGTTTTAATTAATTGTTAAATGCTGGTTGTGTTCCTTGCCATAGATCAGTACATACATACATAGGCATATATAAAACATACTATTATTAAGCAAATATTTCTACTGTGTATTTTAAAAGTCATTTTGTTTGAAATAAACTTTATTGTTTAGCACAGTTTTAGATTTACAGAAAAATGGAAAAGATAGTACAGAGTGTTTCCATCTACCTCACACTCATTTTTCCCTATATTAACATCTCATGTTAGTACAACATATTTGTTACAATTACTGAACCAATACTGATACATGATTATTAACTAAAGCCCAAGCATTTTTCAGATTTCCTTTATTTTTGCCTAATATCCTCTTTCTCTTTCAAGGTTGCATCAGGGATACTTCATTACATGCAGTCATCATGCCTCCTTATGACAAGTATTCTTGGCTGTGACTTTCTCAGACTTACCTTGCTTTTGATAATGTTGACAGTATCAAGGAATACTGGTCAGGTATTTTGTAGGTTAGCCCTGTATTAGAATTGGTCTGATATTTTTCTCATATTTAGACTGGGGTTATGGGTCTTTAGGAGAAAGAACACAAAGATAAAATCTCATTTTTGTAACCTCATATCAAGGGTAAATTCTATCAACACGATTTTCACTACTTATGTTGACTTGATCACTTGGCTGAGGTAGTGTTTGACAGATTTCTCCACTGTGAAGTTACTGTGGAGTCATTTTACTCCACATTTTCCACTGGAAAGTTAAATGTCCCATTTCCATAGTGTACTTTTTGGAAGAAAATTACTATGTGTAGCCTACATTTATGGAATTAGAAGTTATGCCATACCTCCTTGAAGGTAGGGTATTGAAATTATTTACAGTCCTTCTGCATGGGAGATTTTGTTTCTTCTTCTGTGATGTCCTTATTTATTCAATCATTTATATCTATGTGGACTCATGGATATTCATTTTATCTTTGGGTTATAAATGAATACCAATTTATCTATTTGGTTGTTCAAACTTTTCTGGCTGTAGATATTAGCAGTTCTACTCAGTTGTCTGCCTTTGACATAACACCATCGATGTAGAATAATCATGAGTCACGGTGGTACAGAAATTATTGAATAAGTAAACAAGTGAGGGAGAAGAGACAAACTTCCTGGTCAGAAGAATTCAAAATAATTCATATGAATATCTACCTTCAAGGAAATGCAGAATAAATCCCCAGTTCTTAAGTATGGACTGTGAATAGTGACTTCCTTCGAAAGATTCACTCTGAAAAAGGGAATAAAACTAATAATTTTACCATGGAAAACCTGAAAACACTACTTCATCCAGATAACTAAGGTCAACATTAACAATAACAAGTAATGCTGAATAGTATGTACCCTTGAAATTATATGATAAAGACAGTACTTTATTTCTGAAGTCCTCCTCCTCAAAATTTATAACCTAGGTCTGAACATGAGAAAAGCTTCAGACAAATTCCAGTAGAGGGTCATCCTGCAAAATACCTGACCAGTATTCTTCAAAACTGTCAGTATCATCAAAAATAAGAAAAGTCTGAGAAACTATTGCAGCCAAGAGTTGCTAGCCTATAGAAACATGATGACTAAATGTAATATGTCATCTCAGATGGGGTCCTAGAACATGTCCTTTAGGTATACGATTTACCTAATATACCTAAAGGACATTAGTTTTTACCATGTTCTTCAGTTAATAATGTATCTACATTATTTCATCAATTGTAACAAACTTTCTCATGAAATATATTAATAATAGGAAAAAGTAGTGTGCAAAACATGAAAATTATATAATAAATTTTTTCTATAAATATACAATTTTTCCAAAAATAAAGTTTATTTAAAAAATAATACAGGGCCTCCCTGGTGGCGCGGTGGTTGAGAGTCCGCCTGCCGATGCAGGGGATGCGGGTTCGTGCCCCGGTCTGGGAGGATCCCATATGCCGCGGAGCGGCTGGGCCCGTGGGCCATGGCTGCTGGGCCTGCGCATCCGGAGCCTGTGCTCCGCAACGGGAGAGGCCACAACAGTGAGAGGCCCGCGTACCACAAAAAAAAAAAAAAAAAAAAAAAAATAATACAGTGTTCTTTAGTCATAACAGAGTTAACATAGAAGTTTGAAATAAACTGATACCTGAAAATTTCTTAAATATTTGGAAATTTAATAACATACTTCTAAATATGATTAAAAGAGGAAATCACTGAGGAAATTAGAATATATTTTGAATTACAAAAAAATTGAACACTCAATGCATTAAAATTTGTAGGGAGCAGCTAGAGACCTGCATAGGAGGGTATTTATAGCACTCAAAATTCATATTAGAAGAAAACAATGGTGTCAAATCAATAATCTAAGCCTCCAACATGGAAAATATTTTTGAAAGAGCAAAATAAACACAAAACAAGCAGAACGAAAGAACTAGTAACTAGAAGAATAGATTTCAATGAAATTCAAGACAGAAAAACTATAGAAAAAACAATGAAACTGAAACCTGAAGTTGTTTTTTGTTTTACTTTTGGTGCTGAAACCTGGGATTGAAAGAAAGCTGAAGTTTTGAAAGGATCAGTAATACTGATAAGCCTACTCAAACTGAATAAGAAAAAATAGAAGCCACAAATTACAAAAATCAATAATGAAAGAATATATATTTAAAAAGTATACATATTTTATGTATATTTAAATATATATAGAAATATAACAAATATAAAAATATATTTAAAAGATATAAATAAATAAAATATATATTTAAATATATAAAATATATATGCATTCTGGTATATAGTTTTGAAGCTCTGACCAGAAGCAGGTCAATTCCCCTTAAGAAGCTGATTAAGTCAACAGATGTATAGGGTTTTTCCCCCACACTGACTGATTCTCTGACACCAGCTGGGTCTCCTACAATTTATTTTAGTTCTGACACTATCTACTTGCATCAGATCCCACAAGTTAAGGAAGGGCTCAGTCCCACAACACTGCCCCCACTTCAGATGCCAGTCACGAGTCTCAGGTTGTCACTTACACTTTGACTGACTAGGTAAATCCAGGTTCCCATGACTCCTTCCTTGAGTTCAGTCATTTGCTAGAATGGCTCATAGAACTCAGAGGAAATTTATTTACACTTATCAATTTGTTATATAATAAAGGATGTGATAAAGGATACAAGTGAGAAGCCAAATGAAGAGATATATACCACAATATCATTAGCTGTTGGGAAGATAAAAATTTTTTTAAAACATCACAACTACTTCAAACCTATGAAAGGGGCTAATACACACAACACCAAAGGATGATCCATAAAATAAATAATTGATAAGCTGTATTTAATTGAAATTGATAACTTTTGCTATTCAATAGACATTAACAAGAGAATTAGAAGATAAGCCACAGGCTGGGGAGAAAATATTTGCAAAAGACACATTTAATAAAGGACTATCATTCAAAATAAACAAAGAACACTTAACCCCAAAATAGGAAAAGAGACAACCCAATAAAAAGTGGACCAAAGACTTTAACAAATACCTCACCAAAGAAGATATACAGAGGCAAATAATCATATGTAAAGATGTTCCACGTTACATGTCATTAAAATGCAAATTAAAACAATAATAAGATGCCACTAAACACTCATTAGAATGGCCAAAATCCAGAACACTGACAACACCAAATACTGGCAAGAATACAGAGCAACAGGAACTTTCATACATTGCTATTGGGAATACAAAATGGTACATCCACTTTGGAAGAAAGTTTGGTGGTTTCTTACAAAACTAATCATACTCTTACTACAAGATCCAGCAACCACACTCCTTGGCATTTATACGAAGAAGTTGGAAACTTATGTCCACACAAAAAACTGCACACAGATTTTTTTTTTGAATTTTATTTTATTTATTTTTTATACAGCAGGTTATTAGTTATCTATTTTATACATATTAGTGTATATATGTCAATCCCAATCTCCCAATTCATCCCACCACTACCACCCCTCCCACCCCACTTTCCCCCCTTGGTGTCCATATGTTTGTTCTCTACATCTGTGTCTCTATTTCTGCCTTGAAAACCGGTTCATCTGTACCATTTTTTCTAGATTCCACATATATGCATTAATATATGATATTTGTTTTTCTCCTTCTGACTTACTTCACTCTGTATGACAGTCTCTAGGTCCATCCACATCTCTACAAATAACACAATTTCATTCCTTTATATGGCTGAGTAATATTCCTTTGTATATGTGTATACCACATCTTTATCCATTCGTCTGTTGATGAGCATTTAGGTTGCTTCCATGACCTGACTATTATAAATAGTGCTGCAGTGAACACTGGGGCACATGTCTCTTTTTGAATTGTGGTTTTCTCAGGGTATATGCCCAGTAGTGGGATTGCTGGGTCTTATGGTAATTCTATTTTTAGTTTTTTTAAGGAACCTCCATACTGTTCTCCATAGTGGCTGTATCAATTTATATTCCCACCAACAGTGCAAGAGGGTTCCCTTTTCTCCACACCCTCTCCAGCATTTATTGTTTATAGATTTTCTGATGATGCCCATTCTAACTGGTGTGAAGTGATACCTCATTGCAGTTTTGATTTGCATTTCTCTAATAATTAGTGATGTTGAGCAGCTTTTCATGTGCCTCTTGGACATCTGTATGTCTTCTTTGGAGAAATGACTATTTAGATCTTCTGCCCATTTTTGGTTTGGGTTGTTTGTTTTTTTGATATTGAGCTTCATGTGCTGCTTGCATATTTTGGAGATTAACCCTTTGTCAGTTACTTCATCTGCAAATATTTTCTCCCATTCTGAGGGTTCTCTTTTTGTCTTATTTATAGTTTCCTTTGCTGTGCAAAAACTTTTAAGTTTCATTAGGTCCGATTTGTTCATTTTTGTTTTTATTTCCATTACTCTAGGAGGTGGGTCAAAAAAGATCTTGCTGTGATTTAAGTCAAAGAGTGTTCTTCCTATGTCTTCCTCTAAGAGTTTTATAATGTCCAGTCTTACATTTAGGTCTTCAATCCATTTTGAGTTTAGTTTTGTGCATGGTGTTAGGGAGTGTTCTAATTTCATTCTTTTACCTGTAGCTATCCACACACAGATATTGATAACAGTTATATTCATAATTGACAAAACTTGGAAATAACCAAGATGTCATTCAGTCAGTGCATGGATAAACTGTGGTACAACCAGACAATGGGATATTATTCAGTACAAAGAAAAAATGAGCTATCTAGAGATGAAAGACATGGAGGAACTGTAAATGCATATTTCTAAGTGAAAGAAGCCAATCTGAAAAAACTGCATACTGTATGGTTCCAACTATATGACATTATGGAACAAGCAAAATTATGGAAATAGTAAAATGATCGGTTGTTCCAGAGGTTGTGAGGGGTGTTTAGGATGAATAGGTAGAGCAGTCAACTTTTAGGGTAGTGAAAATACTCCATCTGACATTACAGTGATGGATATATGTCATTATGCATTTGTCCACATGCATAAAACATTGAGTGAACCCCAAGGTAAACTAGGGACTTTGGATGATTATAATCTGTCAGTGTTGGTTCATTCACATAAAAAATGTACCATTCTGGTGAGTAATGTTGATAATGGGGGAGGTTATGCATGTGTGGGGTGGCAGGAAGTATGTGGAAAATCTCTGTACCTTCTCCACTCAATTTTATTGTCAACCTAAAACCTTTCTTAAAAAAGTAAAGTCTGTATAAAACAACAACTCCAACAAAATGACTGCAAAGTACATTATGCTGAGAAAAATAACTTTGTTAGAAAGTGCTAAAACTTGCAGTTTTAGAGACCTTTAGCTCACAGACATAGTAATTAGAAATGCTGGTGTTAATTATCTTACTAATGTTCCAGATATTCAATGTCTGACCCAGATCCTTTGATAAGCACTAGCAGTAATAATAGGTGAATGACCTTTTCAATTTTGGAGCCACTAGTAAGATATAAATTGTGAAAAATTAATAAAATATATTTTAATGAGTACCTGATTGATCATGATTATTTATTTAAATTCAGATTTATTTAAATTTATGTTTGATAATGTAATAGAATATAATAAAGAACTTATTTTTGCTAGATTTTTAAATTAATAGCAAACAGAAATTACAGGAAGGAAAGAATTATTATTTTATCTTTGTTAACTTCATCTTGTAATACAATAGCTCCTTACACTTTGACTATATAGACATAATATATATTTATATATTATATATAATATAAATCTATATTATACATTTTTTATTTCCAAAGCCAACCTTACTCCTTTTGTCAACAAAGCCATGCTAAGAAACACTTTCTAATTTATGAAGTTGTATTTTTCCCAATAATATTGTGACACCGACACCAATGATCAATTGAATTGCTTACCTGAAAGTCATTTTAATAATTTTATTTCCTCAAAAAATTGGTATTACAATATAATATTAGAGAGTGTATGACTACCATAATAAGCTGGATTTTAAAAGGCTACTGCTTATACTGATAAAATAAAAAAGGTAATCTACCTTACCATAGCTACCATAGCTCTCCAGAAATTATTCTAACATCTTTAAAGAAAGATGGCTAACACTAAGGTCAAGAATATATTTTTGAGGGCTTCCCTGGTGGCGCAGTGGTTGAGAGTCCACCTGCCGATGCAGGGGACATGGGTTCGTGCCCCGGTCCGGGAGGATCCCACATGCCGCGGAGTGGCTGGGCCCGTGAGCCATAGTTGCTGAGCCTGTGCTCCTCAACGAGAGAGGCCACAACAGTGAGAGGCCCGCATACCGCAAAAAAAAAAAAAAAAAAAGAATACATTTTTGACATTAGACTATTATCATTTTATTTTTTTTTCTTTTTACTGATCTTTTAATGTTAAATCCTCCCTTTTAAATTCATGATGACAAAAGTAGAAAGTAATTTGAAAGAACCTCAATGTCATTTTTAACTAAAATGATAATTTACTTGAGTTTTAAAAAGTTGTTTAAAATGCTCAAAATATTATTAGGCATATCATTTAAAGAACTCGAACTTTTAAAGTGCTAAGCTTATGAGATTTGCAAAATTAACTTTGTAATTACTGTGTGTCATAAAACACAGCACTGACAGGCATTTTCCAACTGAATGAAGCTCACCTTAAAGCATTGAAAGCTATGCACAGCAGAATATCAGTAAATAATTTTGTCATCACCAAACCTTGTTTGTATGAAGGCATCAGAAAATAAATATTCAAAACTTTTGTATAAAATTTATAAAATTTATTTATTACCTGATTTGGTATTCCACTGAAATATCTACAGTAATTAAATCAAGTTTATAATGTGTTCTTTGAATAACAAAATTAATTTCATTTCCTTTTTGAAATTTATTTTTATTTGAATTATGACACTAAAACTGTCTCTAAACATGCTTTTGTCTGTATTGATTAGTGTATTATTTATTTATTAAGCAAATGATACAAATAAACAATTACAGTTAAATGAAAGTTTGCTTCACTACTGTTTGTTTAATCCTGTAATAAACTTGAAGCAAACAAAATATTATAACTTGAAAGGTAAATATTTTATGCTTTTAATACATTTTATTGTTTACTGAAAAACAAATACCCACTTTTTCTATATCATTGTGCAATACTACTTATCTTGAAAATGTCATAATAGAAGAGCTATTTTCCTATTTATATTCTTGATTTCTAATCTTATAACCTTACATATTAAAATTGTAAATCTAATAGCATGACATGAAAATAATATAAATTTTAAAAATTAGTCATGAAATACAGTTCAAACTGGGTTATTGAAGTGAAATAAAGTGATTCAACATTATTCTGAAGACTCAACTTACTTTACCTTGCTTTATTTATTTATTTATTTATTTATTTATTTGCGGTACGCGGGCCTCTCACTGTTGTGGCCTCTCCCGTTGCGGAGCACAGGCTCCAGACGCACAGGCTCAGCAGCCATGGCTCACGGGCCCAGCCGCTCCACGTCATATGGGATCTCCCGTACCGGGGCACGAACCCATGTCTCCTGAATCGGCAGGCGGACTCTCAACCACTGCCCCACCAGGGAAGCCCCGCTTTATTTTTGATGTTTCAAAATAAACGGTAAAGAAAGTGCTCTCCATCACATATTTTTCACTATCCATTTCCTCCTAATCAAGTCAGACTTCATATTTTAGTAATGGTTGCTAACATAGGTAATATCTTTAAAATAACCTTCAATTAAAGTTTATGATATGAGCTCTGTAGGTGTGTTATGTGATCCTGAAAACTTTAGGTATCGGAAGGATTGAAATAAGATACTGATGGGTAGTTATCATGAGAACACCATAAATAATGCTATCCTATCCTGACTCACATCAGATAAATCCAAATATACCACGTCTTTCACTAAAAGCTCAAGGCATTTCTGGAATAGAGCAATGTGGCTAATATAAAAAGACTTAAAATATCCTGACTAAAACTTTAATTCCTCAGGCTTTTTCCATTACTCCTTGCCATTTACAGACCTAAACTTTTGTAATTGGTATAATAATGATTAGAGGTATGTGGTTCAAAACTGAGATAGCATAGGGTTATTCTGAGGACGTAGTGTGATTTTTCTCTGACTAAAATGTACGTCTTATTTCTTATGTAAAGATGACTGCTAAAAGATCATGTTGTTCTCAAGTCCACAACCTGCACATTCAAACAAAAGCATGTGGAGAAAAGCTATATTTTCAAAGGGGGAAAAAGACAGGTGGACATTGTTTATTTTATGCCTTTGACATAAACATACATGTGTTCTCTCAGTGTGTGGCTCTCCCTACATTTTATAAAATGAAGTTCCTTTTGACATATGCCTTTCCACTAGGCAATAATTACCTCTAGGGATGTTTTCTTTAGAAAATACTGCTACAGAATGAATTGAATGAACTGTAGAATTAACTAATTTTAAAACATTCTTCTAATTCTTCTATTTTGTCAAATCCTTCTATTTTTTGAATAAGCCCTAACAGATGCAAAGTTGCAAAGAAATGTTCTTCAAATAGATCTATGCAAAATTCAGTGACTGAAACAGTAATTCATCTACTTAGAGAAACTTTTTTATTACTTGAGATTTAAAATGTGTTCTGGGTGGTTCCCTTCAGAGCTGCTGCTAGGACCGGGACTCAGGAAGACTTCTACAAAGTCAGAAAATGTGGGTTAAGGAACAGAACTTATTGAGATGGGAGAAAAATCACAAGTACAGAATCAGCAAGACAAAGCAACATGTAATGCCTCAGGCTCCACATCATTCAATAGCGTATTGTACCAAGGCCAGAGTCTCAGCTGCAGTCAGCCATGGAGGAACCCCATTTCCCTCTGTGTGTCTCCTTTTAGAGTGTGAAAAAATGGCCTACATGGCTGATTGGTGCCATTTAGTGTGGATTTCTTTTTTTTTTTTAACATCTTTATTGGAGTATAATTGCTTTACAATGGTGTGTTAGTTGCTGCTGTATAATAAAGTGAATCAGCTATACATATACATATATCCCCATATCTCCTCCCTCTTGAATCTTCCTCCCACCTTCCCTATCCTACCCCCTCTAGGTTGTCACAAAGCACCCAGCTGATCTCCTGGTGCTATGCAACTGCTTTAGTGTGGATTTCTTGCTATTTATAGGAGTTGTCTGGGAACTTGGCTACAGTGCATCTAAAGAACTAGGTCCTGTGGTGCTTGTGTAGTGTCGCAGCCCCACCCATGTTAGCATCCTTGTGTAGTGGTGGGGATGCACAACTGCGAAGATGTAGCGTTGTGCAGACCACCCAGGTCATTCTTAGGCAGTTCCACTCCTGGCATAATCAATGTTTTTCCACAGTTGACTAATTAATGCAATGACTGTGTTGCAAATTGGGGCTTCTAGGGCCATTTACTATGACTCTAAATTTTAGTTAAGAAATTATGATTCATGAATGACATCATTGCAGTTTTATACATGCTACAACCCCTGATTCGGAAGTCAGTATTTCATCTGATACTCAGGGCGCCACTGGTGCTTGAAACCTTTCTTAGACAGCATATCCTCCTTCTTTTACATTTAGATTAGTCTCTTGCTCTGCTTCTTTTCTTCCCTGGACAGTAGGTCTATTGGCTCTCCATGTACTATTTGGGCCACAAAGGAGCTGATGCACACCAAAGAGAACAAATTAGGCCACCTTTCTGCCTGGTCATATTAACTGCACTATCACTTCCTGGAACTCACCTGCCCAGAAGTCTCTGATCAGAGACCCAGGTCAGGAGTGGGCTGGGAACTCCTCGGCCTTTCCAGAATCTCCTCTTCTCTTTTTGCTTCTCTCTTTCCTAAGCACAATATATATATTTTTTCTTTCCCAGATCTCCCTCTATGCCTTTAATATTCTCTTAAGTCTTGAGAATTTTTTCCAAAAACTTTAATGAAATGCCAACGTTTCACATGCACTTAATAGAAGCAGAAAAAAAAATTTAGGAAGAAGATCCCAATGTTGAATTATATTTCCTCTGATAGAAAAACTCAATTTAAGAGAAGTCAGAGAAAAATCCAGTCTGGTCCAATCATTTTAAGTTAAAAAGAAATGAAGAGCTAATGGGTCAACTTCATCAGAAAAGTAAGAGATAGGCTTGAAATCTATGACTTTTTGACTACAGGACCAATATTTTTCCCTGGTTCTCAAAAAGTTCTAGGATCACAGTATAGGGAACACACTAGTAGTTTCCAGTAGGGAGAGGGAAGAAGGAAGGGGCAATATAGGGCTAGGGGATTAAGAGGCACAGACTATTTTGTATAAAATAAGCTATGAGGATACATTGTACAGCACAGGGAATATAGCCAATATTTTATAATAGCTATAAATGGATTATAACCTTCAAAAATTGTGAATCACTAAATTGTATACCTATAACTTATGTAATATTGTACAGCAGTTATACTTCAATAAAAGAAAAAAGTTTGATAGAGTATGCTAATAAAAAATATTTTTATATTTAATTTTAAAAAAAGTTCTAGGATCCTGTAGACTATGTAGATCTCAGGTTAGTAAACGTTTGGAAGACATTTATATATGAAGTTTCAGCTAAATACTTTCCCACAGAGGTGAGCATACTTAAAAAAAAATGCTTAAAAAATGCTTTGCAAAGGTCGTGTGTAGCATTCTGAAGTTAATATTTCAGAAAACAGCAACAAAATCCTAGGCAACATGACCAGAACAATGGAAAACTGGAAAATTCATGGGCATCAAAGGAAACCCATTTTTCTCTGTTGAGAAATCAGAACTCTAGAGCCTTCCCTGGTGTGGGAGGCGTGAATGTTTTCACCATACTAGTAAAGTAAATAATGAAAAATCCGTTCTTACCTATAAGATTGCAGATGTATAAGCCTTAGCATTAAGTGCAAAATACTAAAATTCCAAAAAGGAGAAGCAGTTAATCAACAACACATGTTTTCTCACACTGTTTTTAAAATCTCATGATGCATTGTTCATTCATATTTGAGAAATGTCCTATCAAATATTTTTTTTAATTCTAATAAAATAAAAACTAAGGTATATAATTATATTAGTAGTAAAATACACACTTCACATTTTCACTCCTTGGAAAGATTTTTTTGGTTTCACAGTTTGACATATTCATGATTTTTTTATTCCTACTAAGATCCATTGAAATCCATAATTGTCTCATTTGAGCTCAGCATGGTTACCATTTAAAAGCTTTTTTTTTTTTAAGGTGTCCATACTGCTCTAGTGCATAATAAGCTGTATGCAATCTTGTGATAACATGATGAGATCCTCACTTGAGCCTAGAATGATTGCATCTTAGCTCGGTATGAATGCTGTAATGATGCTTTGTATTTCATGCTTTGAAAAGAAGAAACAATAAATTAAAATAGCAATTGAAACCCAATATATCATTTCAGATTTCAAACCAGAGGTGCTCTATGTGCCCTAGATACACCATGCTAATTGAAAGCTTATTTCATGTGAAAAAATGATGTAATTAGAACATGTCTTTCATTAAGACATTATAGTTATTATTTGGTTATTTGGTTTAATCTCAAGTAATTTATTGGTTATTCAGTTAAGTATATTTGAAATGTTAACTGTAGTTTCAGAGTATTTTAATTAACTTTTTCATGGAATTTCAAAGTAAGTATATTATTAAAACAAATACATGTAGTTAATGAACTGTGATAGTAAAAAAAGTATTTTGTGTTCCCATATATCATTATAGCTACATATTGGTGTCATTTTATTAATCTATATTTTTAAATAATTTTAATTTTTCACTAAAGTATGATTCTCAATTCAAATAAATTTCTTAAAGTCTATTTCACTTTAATCAGTGATTTTAAAAAACCCTTTTTTCTGTATAATTACTATTCAAAGGATAGAAAAAATGGGCAATGGGAAAGAGCATATTCATTACTACTACTTTTTGACACCTTTTAGTTTTGTAGTTGGCTTGTGTTTTTTGAGTACATACTTTTTCAGAATAGCAATATCTAAAAGCACCTAAATAACATTATTTTAAGACTATGTAAAGATGTCATACAAAGGAAAAATCAGAGTTCATTATTTAATATATTTCTTTTAGATCATTAAAGTGAAAAGTAAATGGAGCATCTATTTAGGTAACTTTCTTTATCTGGACCTTATTCATGGTATGACTCAGTGCATAACTAAGAAAATAAAGATCACCTGAGGAGGCTTATTTAACCCAAAGGACTGTTTTTGGAGAGCATGTATTTGTCTCATACAAGCACAGAATATAAAAAGATACTTTCAAGATATAAATTTACACATGTAAAAATGTTTCAGCTTATCAAAACAAGAGTATTTAATCTTCTGTTTTAAGATATTCAACATATTCAGTAATTTGGCATACCTTTATACTGCATAATACATCTTTTTCTCCTTTAATTGCCTGATATTTACATTTTTATAACTCATAATTCACTCATCCTCCATTGTACCCCTTGTCTTATTCATCATTAGGTACATATAACTGAACTCTTCTTATTTATGAGACATGTAAAGTGCTAAAATCAGTTATGAGGGGAATCTCATTACATAAGTAATTAATAGTTGTGGTTCTAAACTATAAATAATCAAGTGATATTTTATGAAATATATACAAATAGTATAGGGATATGTTTTGAAAGTAATTTATAATCTAAAATTTCTGAAGGCTAAGGATATTTAAATGAAAGGAATACTCTCGTACATTTTTTTTTTTTTTTTTTTTTTTTTTTTTTTTTTGCGGTACGCGGGCCTCTCACTGTTGTGGCCTCTCCCATTGCGGAGCACAGGCTCCGGACGCGCAGGCCCAGCGGCCATGGCTCACGGGCCCAGCCGCTCCGCGGCATGTGGGATCCTCCCAGACCGGGGCACGAACCCGTGTCCCCTGCATTGGCAGGCGGACTCTCAACCACTGCGCCACCAGGGAAGCCCTCTCGTACATTTTCATGGAAAAAAAAATAAGATAAATAGTAGTAACCCATTCTTACTTTTCCTTTTTTCTTTTCAAAAGGTTGCTGTTAATTTAAATGCAACATTGAAGTACTTTTGAAAATTATTGAATGAGACTGTACATTTTCACTCAGTGTGAAAATAAAAGATGCTTCATTTAAATTTCCCTTGCAATTTCAGAAATGTTTATAATGGTCTTCATTCTAAATTAGAGATCACATTGATTAAGTAATTGTTTGACATTAATACTAGAAGTATACAAATTTTAGTCTTTCAGATACGTAAGTTGGACCACAACTTAAGAGATAAAAGGAAAATAGAGTTTAGTTAACATTCTTTCAAAATACATTGGTAGCAAAAAAAAAAAAGAGACATTTTACTATGTAGTGGTTGACTATTTTATCAGGGTGTTTTACAATCTTGTTTTCATTAAAATCTGTTGACAGTAAAACAAACATGTCATTATTTCTGAAAACAACACTAACCCCCAAAAGTCCATCAATATGCTCCAAGCACAAAGAACCTATTTGCAGGCATCACTTGAAGTTTTTTTTAAAAGAAAGTGAAATTAAAAAGAAAACCAAAATTTCAGATGAAATTGAAACAGAAACATTTCTTGTTTCAATACCTTGTAAGTAGAATTATTGTCATTTTCGTGAGAGCAGCTCTTATGATATATGAGTAATATTTAAAATGAAATATATTATTAAATTATTTAAGATATAAAAAGTTAAGACTTTATTTCATAAATTTTGGAAACATTTTATATGTGTAAAATATGTATATACAATAGTTTAGATGTCATATTTTCCAATGACATCTCAAATAAAATAAGATCATTTTTAACTACATGACTCATTATGCAGTTTAATTTCAATTTTAGTCCACGGTTGGTGTGAGTTTCTTACTGTGTTGCATACAGGATTAAACTGTATACCACACACCAGATGTAAAATAGCATTTTTCCTCAATAAATCATAGTTTATATGCACATTTTATTTCCTGATTAATGGAGTACCAAAATTACTATGCATAATTTCTGCATAATATCTACAATTATATTATTAAAATGTAACTTAATTCCATTTTATGACTAAAATAAAATATAATCCAGTTATATCAGTGGGAATAAATAAAACTACAGATATTACTTTAGGTGATTTTAGAAGGGATAGATTTATATAAAGTCATATTAAAATGTATATCTATATTTGTATTGAGAAATGTTTTTTGTTTGTATTTAGAAGTATATATCAATACACCAATTTTTCCATCAAAAATGGGATGCCCCCTCCAGTTAGGTTTTAATGGTTGGTTCAAAACTGTGTTGTGCTTTTTTATATCCCACAATTTCTGAAATAACAACATGTAGTTACCCAATATCTACACTTGGAATGGGTGATCATTTTCTTTTTAAAAATACACAAAATGAAGAATATTAACTTTAAATTAGAATAAATAATTGTAAGCAATTATTTCCAGACTTAGATTACTATTTTTATGTCTTAAAAATAGCAATAGAGCACATTTTTAAAGAAAAAATCACATCTATTTTTTATAAATATACAACACATAAATGATAAGTTATAACTGTAACATGTATCGTGACATAATACAGATTTTAGAAAATACCTTTGTTATGCTTTCTTACATTAAGTGGAGTTGCATTTTGAAAAACTGGATAAATGCCAATTTAAAAATTATTTAGATATATGAGAAAACTGTTAAAGGATTCTGCTTCCTGATAAGTAAAACAGAATAAAATTAAACTGAAGTGAGCTGGCAAATTAAAATTGGTTTCTTTCTGGTTTTAACATTCTATTTTTCTGAGAATAATGAAACTAAATAACAACCCAAATTATTTTACTGTTGGTATTGATTACTTTCAAAAACATATCAAGTACCACTCTGAATCCCCTATTACGTGATCTCTGTTTAGTGTTCTACACTGTTGACCATTTTCTCCATCTTGAAATTCTTAATTCCTTTGATTTCTATGATGACATTATTTCCTACTTCACCTTCCTCCTTAACTCCTCCTTTTCAGTGTTTTATGTCCCTTCTTTTACTCAAACCTTAAATGGTATCTTTTAATATTATAGTCTTCCATTTTTTGTTTTTACTCCTTTTACTTGTTTTTACTCCTTCCATGTGAGTTCCCTTAAAGATTCAGTTTCCACCAACCCTATATCATGCAACTCATAAATAAGTACAGGCAGAATCCTGCCTAATATTGAACACAATTATTTAAGGGTATATGGGACATATATATAATATTCTCCAATTAACTCAATATGGTTCTTCTCAAACATTTTCCTCATTTTATCTTATCCATTTTGGTTAATAAAAACACCATTGGATCAGTTACCCAAGTAAGAAACCCACTATAAAAATTAATTATAAAATTGCTTCTTCAATACCTACACTCAGTCACTTATTAATACTGTTGACTTGTTTCTATTTTCTTAACATCTTTCATGTCTGCCCTCTTCATTTCTAAGTCTGCTGCTTGTTTCAGATCATGACTTACTTCTGCCTTTAATAATATAAAACCAAAATTCAAAAAAAAACTGACTACCGGATAAAAACAATACCTATTATACTAGTTAAAATTTATTGAGTGTATCTTATGGCCTGGACACTGTTCTAATTGCTTTACATGGATAGTCTTGAATCATCCACAAAACTACCTATGAGGCTTTTATTATCTCCCTTTCACAGATGAGGAAACTGGGACCCTGAGTGATTATGTAATCTGCCCGTTGTCACTTGGATAACAAGAGGCACAGCAGAGATGGGAAACCAGAGACTGGGATTTCAGTACTGAACTTTTGAACCCTCCTCTATGTGATCTCTTATTTTAAAAAGCTAGTTCTTTAATGTGAAGATCTTCCATAATTAAATGGCTACTTCTCTCTCATATACCATCTGACAATATTCTCTTTATTAGGTCCTCATTTCAGGCATTCCATGCCCATATATTTCCCTGAATGTGAATAACATTCTTTCCTCTCTCCATACATCTTTTTATACATCTTTATTGGAGTATAATTGCTTCACAATGCTATGATAGTTTCTGTTGTACAACAAAGCCATAGGCATACATATGTCCCCATATCCCCTCCATCTCGAGCCTCCCTGCCACCCTCCCTATCCCACCCCTCTAGGTGGTCACAAAGCACTGAGCTGATCTCCCTGTGCTATGCTGCTGCTTCCCACTAGCTAACTATTTTACATTCGGTAGTGAATGTATGTTGATGCTACTCTCACTTTGCCCCAGCTTGCCCTTCCCCCCTCCCCGTGTCCTCAAGTCCATTCTCTATGTCTGCGTCTTTATTCCTACCCTGCCACTGGGTTCATCAGTACAATTTTTTTTTAGATTCCATATATATGTGCTAGCACATGGTATTTGTTTTTCTCTTTCTGACTTACTTTACTCTGTATAACAGACTCTAGGTCCATCCCCCTCACTACAAATAACTCAATTTCATTTCTTTTTATGGCTGATTTGGTGTTGCCTCTGAAACACTGTGCACTCTCTTCCCTCTTAAATACCTCTTGAACTATTCTCCACTCAGTATCTTGTTTATCTTTGACCAACTAGAGCATAGTTTATCAAGCTTTTCTTTTGCTATGCTGTATCATTGTTCTTATAGCAGTGCATTTACATCATTTACATATCTTCCTGATTCATCTACTACAGTATGGCACAGGGACATGCATATTATTTATCTTTGTACTCTTGCATACTATAGGCTTTCAATAATATTTATTAAATGAGGTCCAGATTTCTCAATTATAGTTTTTTCTCCAGGAACAGAACTAACACAACTTTAATTTTTTGATTAATCTTTATTGGAGTGTAGTTGACTTACAATGTTGTGTTAGTTTATGCTATACAGCAAAGTGAATCAGTTATACATATACATATATCCACTCTTTTTTTAGATTCCTCTCCCATATAGGTCATTACAGAGTATAAAGTTCCCTGTGCTATACAGTAGGTTCTTATTAGTTATTTATTTTATATATGGCAGTGTGTATATGTCAATACCAGTCTCTCAGTTTATCCCTCCCCCCTCACCCCTTGGTAACCGTAAGTTTGTTTTCTACGTCTGTGACTCTGTTTCTGTTTTGTAAATAAGTTCATTTATACAATTTTATTTTTTAGATCCCACATATAAGCGATATCGTATGGTATTTTTCCTTCTCTGTCAGACTTACTTCACTCAGTATGACAATCTCTAGGTCCATCCATGTTGCTACAAATGGCATCATTTCATTCTTTTTTATGGCTGAGTAATATTCTATTGTATATATGTACCACATCTTCTTTATCCATTCCTTTGTCAATGGATATTTAGGTTGCTTCCATATCCTGGTGGTTGTAAATAGTGCTGTGATGAACATTGGGGTGCATGTATCTTTTCAAATTATGGTTTTCTCCAGATATATGCCCATAAGTGGGATTGCTGGATCATACGATAGCTCTATTTTTAGTTTTTTAAGGAACCTCCAAACTGTTCTCCACAGTGGCTCTACCAATTTACATTCCCACCAACAGTGTAGGAGGGTTCCCTTTTCTCCACACCCTCTCCAGCATTTATTGTTTGTAGATTTTTTTGATGATGGCCATTCTGACCGGTGTGAGGTGATACCTCACTGCAGTTTTGATTTGCATTTCTCTAATGATTAGTGATGTTGAGCATCTTTTCATGTGCTTTTTGGCCATCTGTATGTCTACTTTGGAGAAATGTCTATTTAGATCTTTTGCCTGGTTTTGATTAGGTTGTTTGTTTTTTTGATACTGAGCTGCATGAGCTATTTTTATATTTTGGAGATTAATTCCTTGTTAGTCGCTTCATTTACAAATATTTTCTCCCATTCTGTGGGTTGTCTTTTCATTTTGTTTATGGTCTTCTTTGCTGAGACCTAGCATTATTTTAGAATGAGGCTCCCTAGACTTACTGTACTTCTGATATTTCAGTCACATAATAATCTCAATTAATGAGAGCAGAGCTCTCTAGGTGAAAAATTCAGAACTAGTAAGCTGAGTGGACCTACCCATAATACAATGAATATGTGAAATCTCTCTTCTGACACATTTCTTACTATGCATATTCATATTCTACCTTACTTCATTGTTATCTTCACTTTAATTCTGATATGACCTATTTTGAATCTGTAAGATGATTTATTCTTGTTAGTGATGATCACATTGGCCTGTTCCTCCCCCAGTAAATTTCTAGGGCTTTCGACCTCAGCCAGCAAACAAAGGTCAAAAATAGTTTCTTCTGAAATATACATCCTCATTTATAACACTACTTGAAGCATTTGGCAGTTTTATATACTAAATGTTTCAAGTTTTATGAAATCCTGAAGTAAAAGACAGAGTCCCAACAGAGAATAAATGAGTACATTATGAATAAATAAATGAATATAGAAATGCAAAATTTTATGCATTAAATAGAAACCCATTTTTTTCCAATTAAGTTATAACGAAATTATTGTGATACATTAATGCTTTTATCTCTATCATGTCAGGTATTTATATAATTCATATTGATGAGCTAGAAATTATTTTATATCAGACTATGAATACATATTAAAATTTTAAAAAATGAACAAAGATATCATTTGGATATTGTGTTAAACTACTTTCACTGTTTACCTGGAGTTGCAGGTTTGAGAGTTTAAGGAAATTCATTTCATTGTTCCATTAATTTTATAGTTTGGATGTACTATTGTAATACTTATCTATAAAATCAAATGAGTTTTTACTTTGTTATTGTTTTGGTTATTAATTACTGAATAACATACTATCCACAAAGTTTTTGAATTAAAATAATAATCACTTTACTATATGTCATAATTTTATGGGTCAGGAAATTGAGCAGAGCTCAAGTGGACAATTCTGCTCCACACAGCAAAAGCTGGATTCACTCGTGGTATTCAGCTGGTGCCTGGTGTGGTCTGGAGGGTCAAAGAAAAATTAACCCTCATGTCTGATGTCTTGATGGGACCAATTGGATGGTTAGGCTCAATAGGAACCCTCTTCTTCTCAGTGATTTTGGGGCCTCTATGTGCATTCTCTCCAGGGTACTTAGGCTCCAAAAAGCCTCTCAGGGATACAAGAAGTGAGCTTTCCAAAAGGCCCAGGGAGAAACTGAAAGATTCTGATGACCTAAGTTCTGAAGTTACAGAATATCTTATCTACCACATTCAGCTGGCCAAGCAAATCTCTACTCAAGCCCTGATTCAAAGAAAGGAATACATGCTGCTTCTTGATGGGGAAATGATGTACCTGGTTAAGAAGAGAAAGGACTGATGGCAGTCTTCTTGGAAACATTACCTTAGTCAGCTACTCACAACAAAACACCTTTAAGAACCACAACGCAATTAGTCTAAGATTCCACTAAGCTTGTCCTAAAACCTTATTTTAATTTTTTTTTGTATTTAAAACCATGCACATATTTTATCAGTTTTGTTATATACATATACATATTATATTTGGCAGTTCTATTAATAGAAAAATACCCACAAAACACATTATTGTGATTTTCTTCTAAAGAATATGATTAAAATTTAGCCCACATGAAATAAATGACATTATTTATATGTTCAATTTCTACTTCCAGCCAAACTTCATTCTTTGTTATCTGTACTTCTATTCTCCATCTCTTTCAGATACAGATGGCTCAAGTTTCAGGGACAAAAATTTTAATTTTTTTTTTCATAAACAATTGTGAGCAAATTTGGAATTAAGTCTGGAATAGCAAAAAGATATATTTTCATCTTTTCATCTACTAAATCCAAATATATTTTTGGCCACTGATAATATGTTGAGGATGGATAGAACATAACTGGAGTGGCTTCCTAAAACTCCTCTCTCTGTATGCCTTTCAAACTATATCATTTCTCATAATGTTAGGTTCCATTTGCTGTGTTCTTCAATATTTTCCCCCATGGGTTCTAGAATTTCTTTGGATTGATATTATTTCAGGCAAACAACACTTTACATTTAACATCATTTTAATTTCTGTCAGGTGAAACAAAATGTTTTGGCTAATTCCAGTGTATTCCTTCATCAATAAATTGCATGTGAGGAAAAATGGTACCATAAACAATTAACTGAAGAGTACTTTGATCTCAAACCCTAGAGTAAATCAGAGATCCACCATTCAGTAACATCACGAATTTAACTTTAAGTACTAGGATCCTTATTTTTGTGGTAAAAATGCTCACATCCACAGGATTACTTTAATAAAAATATTTACTGTAATAAATTTCCATTGTATCATTGCACTCCTTGAATAAATCCAACTTGATCAATATGCTGTTTCTTTTTTAAATTTAAATGAGTGAATTCAATATTGAACATTTTTGTTTTGAACTTTTTATCCATGCCTCTGAGTGTGATTGTTCTTATCAGGTTTAGTAACAAGTTTACACAGCCTTGCAAAAAGATGGGAACTATTCCCTCCTTTTGTTTTCCCTTCAAATGCTTGAATGATATTGAAATTATCCATATATTCTTATATATGTAATAGATGAATGGAATCCCTCTTTAGTCCCAAGTTTTATTTATGGATTTTACCTATTGATCCATTTCTAATGATTATTTTAGAATTTAGATTATTTTTAGGTTTTATTAATCTTTTATTTTCCATCTCAGTAAGACTTTTTTAAGAAAATTGTCCATTTCATATATATATAATTTTTCAAAAGTACTGAATTAAAATATTTCAGTGGATTGTAGTTTATTGTAAAGTTGTTCAAATATACATGAAAGAAAATTAACAAATAATCATCATTTAAAGAAGAAGAATAAAATAAGCAGCATGATTCCCATCACCCAGTTTAAGAAAAGGAGCATTACCAAATTGTTGGAGCTGCCTTTCTCCCCTTTTTAATTCACATGTTCTTCTCCCTAAAAAAGTAACATTTAGTATAAATATAGAGAGCTATATTGCCTTATGTTGTTTTACAATATTAGTACATATATATATGTAACCATATAAAATAACAGTTGTTTAGCTTT
This sequence comes from Hyperoodon ampullatus, assembly GCF_949752795.1. Classification (NCBI taxonomy): domain Eukaryota; kingdom Metazoa; phylum Chordata; class Mammalia; order Artiodactyla; family Ziphiidae; genus Hyperoodon; species Hyperoodon ampullatus. Next base: position 132,537,394 of record NC_136914.1, read on the forward strand.
CCCTGTTTTTGGATATTTTATAATTGGAATTATACAGTTTGTGTGAAGTCAATTATATTGCACAAAATTAGCTCTGAGTGTGTGATGGGAAGAATGCCACTCCAAAGATGTTCACAGCCTAATCTCTGGAACTGGTGAATATGTTATGTTCTGTGGCAAAAGGGATTTTGCAGATAGAACTAAGTTTATGGACCTTAAAATAAGGAGATAACCAGGATGATTTTGGTGGGCCCAGATGAATTATATGGGCTCTTAAAATGCTGAGAACTTTCTCTGGCCGGAGTCAGAGAGATGGGGGCAGAAGAACTGAGAAATGCTGAGCATGAAGAGGAGTGAATGCATGTAAGGAGTTATATGGAAAGCATGAGAAGGAAGAGAATTCTGTCAACAACCAGTCAGCTTGGAAGAGGATCCCAAGCCCGAGATAAGAACTGCAGCCCCAGCCTTATCTTGATTTTAAACCAGTTGGACCCTGAGTACCCAGTTGCGCCTACTAGGCTTCTGATCGAGAGAAATCATGAAATAATAAATGGGTGTTGTTTAAGGCACAGAGTTGTGATGATTTTTATGGAACAATAGAAAATTAATGCAGATTGATTCATGCTGATTTGTATCTCTGTGTGTATTTCATCTCACTGATGAATAATATTCAATTTTGACAATCCTATAGTGTGTGATCCATTCTGCCATTAGTATGCATTTCTTCCATTTACTTACTATGAGGAATAATGCATCTAAAAGTATTTGTATGTTTATCCATATATATGTCCATATATGGATATATGTGAGTGTGTGTGTGTATATATATATATATATATATATATATATATATATATATATATATATATGTGCGTGTGTTTGTTTCTCTAGGATATACAGAGAAAGGGAACTATTGATTGTAGATTTTTCCTCTGTTAAACTATATTTCCTAATAGTTTATAAAAGTGATGTAAAATTTTACACTCCCATATTTATACCAATAAGCTTGCATGTTCCTTCACATCTTCTGTAACAACCGTCGGTGTCTTAACTTCAACTTTTTGTGTGTGACTCTGACATCTATGTAGTGGTATCTTGCTATAATTTTAATTTAATTTTCTTGGTAACTAATCAAGCTCAGAGTATTCCTGAGAAATACCTCTATACACAGTTTAAATCCCCCACCACACACACCATTTTTGGTCTTATTCTTACTGATTTATATGTGCTCCTAAATATTCTATATTATAATCCTTTTTTTCAGGTATTATTATCTTCTCCATGTTCATTGTTTTGTGTTTTAGTCTCTTTATGAAGTATTTAATAAACAGAGAAAATAATATTTATTTTAACTTGGTAAAATGTATTTATATCTTCCCTTGTGATTTGCACATATGTTTTGCAGCAGAAAGATAATCTATAAAGTCATAAAGATATTCCTTAATAAATGTTATTAAAAAATTTAAAATTTAGTTCACAATTAACAATTCATATATCTGGATATGGGTGATTTTGTGGAACAGGGACCAATTCCCATTGCTTTGAATATGGGTAAATACTGGTCTCAATACTACATATGCAATCTTCAGTTCTTTTCCCACTAATGTCAACTGTCATGTATCAGTTTTCCATAGCCATGTGCTCCACTCATATCCATTATTCTACTTGTCTACCTCTTCATCAACAGTGCACTTCTTAATTACAATAGTTTTCTACTTAGTATTGATAGCTGGTACAGTAAGTATTTATACCTGATTCTTCTTCAAGAGTATTTTGACTATTCTTATAGACTTGCTTATTCACATAAATTTTAAAATCTGTTATCAATCTCAAGGAAAATTTCTATTGGCATTTTATAGATTTCAGTAAGTATGATACACAATCATGCTTTCCTAACTACTATATCATTTTTGTGCAATATTATTATTTTAACTTTTAAAAATCGCAGGTAGATATTATTTTTATTTTATTCAGTAATTTAAAAAATGTACCAGGTGTTTAAAGATTTATTTTGTCAACATTTCCTCATGCATCTCAGAACTTCCTTCTCAGATATCCTAGAGGTTAATTTAAGGAGATTTTGTTGTTGGAACATTCTCTGCATTTTGACCTATTTTTGAATGATAATTTACCAGAATCAAATTCTATTTCATGCAGCATTTTGAAGAAACTTTACTGTCTTGTGTGTTTCAATGCTGCTGCTCAGTTGACTGCTGTGAGTGAAACTGATACTTTTTTGAAAATCATCTGTCCTTTATATCAGGGTGCTTTTAAAATGCTCTTTCTCTTTTGTGTTTAGCGATTTCCATAAGTTGGGCAAAGGTATGGCTTTCTCAGTGGTATACTGGTAAGCTAACTCTCCAGATAAAAACCGCAGACCGGTAATATTTGTTGATTTCCATTGCGTGAATATTTCCATCATGGCCAATGCAAGTTACCAATCTTTCAAAGATCAGCTGGTAAATTCCTGAATATTTAACAAACGACTCTTGTGGAACAATATGAACTAGCTCTAGCACACCACTGCCTTTCTTCCGTTTATCCTGTAATGAGGCCATTTACTTACCAAATCCAAGGCTTCCTGAATTTCATCAATTTTGGAAAATCCTCAATATCTCTTTGTGTTTTTATCTCTGTCTCATCCTGAAAGTTCAATTAAATGTATATTAGACCTTCTCGTTCTGTCCTCCGCATTTCCCACACTCCTCCCTTTTATCAATTTTCTATGTTGCACTTTGAATAATATATTTGGATCTATCCTTCTTAAATAAATTTTTTAAATTCATCTTTTCATTGTGGTTTCAGTCTATCAATGTCCCTGGCTTGTTGTAATATTCACTATTACAACACCCCAACTAATGATAGCTAAACATTGTATCTCCAATAAACCTTTAAAATCCAAGGCTCCAAGTTACTGGTATCAGTAGAAACTTGCAGGATAATTTTTGGCTTTGGCTTAAGTGTTTTCTTTGAACTCTTTTTAGCCCTTTCTTAATTTCTCTCCTTGGGTTATTATTCTTGCTTTATTATGATCTCAGTCAAAAACATGAAAGCATATTTGTTATATCATATTCAGCATTTCCAAGTGTTTATAATAAGAGAGTTTTAAGAATATTTAACCTGACATGTTGCCAGGAGTAGAATACTAATGTATTTTTATATGCAAATAAATAACAGGTAAATTAGAAAATTACACAAACAGTAACAGTCAGCAAATATTGTCTATGACATTATGCATTACATGTAAAAAGTTAGAAATGGTTTACTGCTGCAGACCTTTCCTTTATCCATTATGTACTTATTATGGTATAGTTACAGTTTTGGTATGTCACTTGAATTCAGTCTACAATTATTTATTTAGAATAAAACATGCAAATCATTTTTTATATCAAGGTTCTTTGTGTTTTGGACATTATCCTAAAAAGTCAATGTTTAATATAGGCGTTATGTAAAGATATCAGGAAGCTTGATGTGGGACAATGTATAAGTGAGTTTGTTTCTCTTTACTCCAGGGGCAGGTTTAACTTTGCTTTGTAAAACTGTTTGCATTCATGTATATGACCACATTGGTGAAATGTGCAGGTACTTTTTTTAACACAATATATTATTCTGAAATTTTCTGCACTTGAAGAGTTAGAACTTGTCATTTGCAGTTTATTGAAACGTTTGTTCTTTATTTTTTTCTACTCTAACTGTATGTTGAGCCCCAAAACTACACTCAATAAAAAGTTATAGTAGTATTTTGTATTTACATAAATTATATATCATACAATTTAGCATTATTTATAGGCCACAAACGAGAGAAGAAGAGGGTTTGACATAAAAGTCTAATACTTTATTTCTTAATAACTTGCTACGTATTTTGACATCATTATTCAGAAACGTAAACTAGTGAGAGTAAAGCGGTATTGTGGTCTCTGTTTCTTAATTGTCTTTTATTCCTGCATGTAAAACACAGACGTCAGACCATAAATTATTGTGAAAACAAACTGACTTTATAGTGAGCTATTTACCATTGTTTCTTGAAGATAACCTAATGCTATTTGAAAAGGAAGGAAAAAAAGACAAATTAAGTTCTAGTTCCTCAAATTATTTGCCTGGACTGTATGACATTATCAAAATCAATACTCTCATTGAAAAACTCAGTACCTTGTTATATTCTGAATTATCAGCTTTTATTTAGTGGTTCTAATAGTGAACATATTTAAATGTTTTAAATCAAAATTACAAGTGTATGCATAGAACCTTTCTCTAGAAAGAACACAGAAGTACCCTATTACCAAATTAGAATTACACATCAAATCATTATTTTAAAAAAAATAACCCACAAAATCCGTAGTGAGAAAATTCCAATAGATTATAAAAGTTGTATTTTTAGTTTCTGGAGTAGAGTACATCAGTCAGATGTGGCCCTCATAATATAAATTTACCAAAGACTCAATACATCTTTTCTTGTTGCCATTTGAGCTCCTGATAAAATTCTTCTGTACAGTTCTTTTTGAAAGGGAAATTATTCTTTTCTAATCCTTTGCATTTTCTTCCTAAATATCTTTTTAAAATTCAATGGTGAAATCTGTATATTGTGGATATTTACATTGCCTTTATTAAAGATACCCTCTTCATATTTTTAAATCTCTTTTACAGTCACAATATGATTTACCATAATTATGAGTATATGAACCTCTATGAGTTCATAATTATGAGTATATGCACCTCTACTCATATATGAGTATATGAACCTCTCTGGATCCAGAATGTAGCTACATCTTACTTGACCTCACACCTTAATATATGGGGTTTCTATCCTAATTTTTTGACGCTTTTCTAATTTAGATGAAATTCACATTTATAATTTAGTGTACAATGTACAATTTTGTGGCATTTAGTGCTTCTGCAATGTTGTACAACCACCACCTCTCTAGTTTCAAAACTTTTCACTGCCTCACAAAAACACCCTATATGTGAAGCACTTATTCTTCATCCCCCTTCCCATACTCTGGCAATCACTAATCTACATTGTGTGTCTATGGATTTGCCTGTTCTGGATATTTCATACAAAAGTAACCATACAATATATGGACCTTTCAAGTCTGGCTTCTTTCACTTTGCATAGTGTTTGTGAGGTTCATCCAAGTTGTACAATGTATCAGTATTTCATTCATTTTTATAGCTGAATAATATTCCATTGTATGTTTAGCCATCTTTTATTTATCCCTTTCTCCATTGGTGGATATTTTTGTTGCTTCCACTATGTGGCTATTGTGAATAGTATTGCTACAAACATTTGTGAATAAGTATCTGAGTATCTTTTCATTTCTATTGGGTATATACCCAGGAATGGAATTACTGGATTATGTGGTAATTCCGGTTGTAACTTTTCCAGAAACCACCAAATTGTTTTCCACACTAGTAGCACCATTTTACATTCTCACCATTAATGCATGAAGGTTTCTATTTATCCACATTCTTGCCAATTATTATTATTATTTATTATTATTAACCTTTTCCTAGTTGGAGTGAAGTGGTATCTCAGTGTGGTTTTGATTTAGAGTTCCTTAAGGGTCATCTTTTCATGTGCTTGTTTGGCCATTCTTTGGATAAATATCAGGCCTTTGCTCATTTAAAAAAATTAGATTGTCTTTCTTGTTGGTAAGTTGTAAATATTCTTTATATATCCTGAATACTAAACTCATTTGATTTGTAATTGCAATATATTTTTGTCCATTCTGTAGATTGTATTTTCACTTTCTTGATAATGTCTACTTTAGGCTGAATGTTTGTGGCCCCCCCATATTCATATGTTAAAACTTGATCCCCCGTGTGTTGCTATTTGGAGATAGGGCCTTGGGAAGGGATTAGGTCATGAAAGTAGAGGCTAATGAATAAGATTAGTGCCTTTATAAAAGATATTCCTGAGAGTTTCCTTTGCTCATTCTGCCATATGTGGACACAGTGAGAAGATGAACATCTGAACAAGGAAGCAGACTCTCATCAGAGACATTATCTGTTGTGCTTTTATCTTAGATTCCCCAGCCTCTAGAACTGTAAAAAGTTTCTGATGTTTATAAGTCATCCAGTCTATGGTATTCTGTTATAGCAGCCTAAATGGATGAAGACAATGTCATTTGGGTCATGCATCTTTAATTTTATGAAGTCCAACATATCTATGTTTTGTTGTTGCTTGTGCTTTTGTTGTCTAATCTAAGAATCCATTGTCAAATCTGAGGGCATGAAGATTTACCCCTGTGTTTTCTATTAATACTTTTATAATTTTAGCTCATATTAAAGATGTTATTCTATTTTGGGTGGATTTTTGTATATGGAGTGAGGTAAGGCATTCAACTTGATTTTTTTTAGCATGTCCCTATCCTATTGGCCCAGCACAATTTGTGCAGAGAGTATTCTTTTCCCCCATTGAATGATCTTGGCACTCTTTTCAAAAATCAATTGGCCAAAGATATTTAGGTTTGTTCTAAATTCTTAATTCTATTCCATTGCTCTATATGTTTGTTCTTATGCCAGTACTGTTTCAATGATTGTAGCTTTGTAGTAAGTTTTGACATCAAGGTGTCGGTCTTTCTACTTAGTTTTTTTTTTTTTTTTCAGTACTGTTTTAACAATTTAGAACCCCTTGCAATTCCACCTGAATGTGAGAATCAGCTTTTCCATTTCCTAGGAAAAGTCACTGGAATTTTCACAGTAACTGCACTGACTGTGTAGATTGCTTTGGGGCATACTGCAACTTTAACAATATTAAGTCTATGAACATGTCATGCCTTTCCATTTAAGCATTCTTTAATTTATTTTATCAATATATAGTTTTTAGTATACAGTTGTTTTATGTCATTGGTTAAATTTATTCCTAAGATTTCTCTTATTTGTGATACTATAATAATTAAAATTATTTTCTTAATTTTCTTTACATTAGTTCATTGCTTGTGTATAGAAATAGAAACACAACTGATTGTTGTGAGTTGATTTTCTACTCTGCAACTTTGCTAAATTTATTTATTAGCTCTAGTAGATTTCTTGTGCATTCTATGGAGTTTTCTTTATAAAATCATGTCATTTGTAAATAGAAATAATTTTAATCTTTTCCAGTTTGGATGCCTATTATTTCTTTCTCTTGCCTAATTGCTCTGGCCAGAACTTCCAATACAGTATTGAAAAGCAGTGATGAAAGCATATATTTTTATCTTGTTCTTGATCTTAGGGGGATAGTTGTCAGTCCTTCACCATTGAGTATGATGTTAGGTGTGGGTTTTTCAAGTATGCCATTAATCATGTTAAGGAAGATCCCTCTATCCCTAGTTTTCTGAGTGTTTTTATCAAGAAGGGTGTTGAATTTTGTCAGATGCTTTTTCTGCATCTATTGAGAAAATCATGTATTGTTTCTTCCTTAATTCTATTAATGTGGTTTATCACTTAGATTGATTTTCTTTTATTGGACCACTTGTGATAAACCTCACTTTATTAAGATGTATAGCTATTTTAATATATTATTAAATTTGGCATGCTAGTCTTTTACATCTATATTCAATAGGGATATTAGCCTGTAGTTTTCTTCTTTTCTTACCTTTCTTATCTTTCACTGGTTTTGGCATCAAGGTAATGCTCTTCTCATACAATGTGTTAGGAAGTGTTCCTTCATCTTCTATTTTTTTTTTTTAAGAATTCAAGCAAGATTAATTTAATTCTTCTTATGCGTTTGGCAGAATTCATCAGGGAAGCCAACTGATCATGGACTTTTATTTATGGGGAGGTTTTTGATTACTGATTTAATTTCTTGTTAAAGGTCTGCTGAGATTTTCTATTTATTTTTTTTATTCAGCTTTGATAATTTTTATGTTTCTAGGAATTTACCCATTTCTTCTAGATTATCTAAATTGTTACACAATTTCTTGTAATATTTTCTTATTATCCCTTTTATTTGTATAAAGTTACTATTTTTGCTCCAATTTTATTTTTGATTCTTTAATTTGCTTCTTCAGCCTTTTTAAAAATTAGTTTAACTAAATACCTGACAGAAACCAACCCTGAGGAAGCCCAATTACTAATAAAAAATTAACTGTATTAAACATACTCAAAGAGCTGTGGTAATAATGGACAAATAGCTGAAGGAAATCAGAAAAATTATATGGATTATTAATAAAAAGAAATTACAAAAAGGAAACCAAATAGATATTATGGAGTTGAAAACTACAGTAGCAGACATGAAAAAGATCACCAGAAGGAGTCAGCAGTGGATTTAAGCAGGAACAAGAAAAATATCAGCAAAATTAAGTATAGGGAAGTTGAAATTACACACTATAGGAGCAGAAAGAAAACAATATGAGGAAAAACAGAACCCAAGGGAACTGTACAATATTATCAAGCACACCAAAATACACTTTTCTGTTATTTAGAATTTATTAGTTTTCTACTCTAACTCTACATTCATACATAAGGAATGGTTGCTGGATGAGAGTTCCTGAGTCTATTCTCTGCACTTTCACTCTATTTATGTTTACTTTCCCTTCAATCAAAGAAATACACACAGTCAACACGGGCATTATGGAAAATAGAAAAAAATTTAATTCTGTAACCTTCTGATAAGAGGGTATAGTAAGTAATTTTTCTATTTTATAAATAAACCAAAATATTCATAGTCAAATAAATAAACTGCATAATTTTTCAATATTTAATAATTTATTAAAACTATTCAATGAATATGTTTCTGAGATAAGAATCTAATATAATTAACATTACATGACAAGTGCTATATATGTAATTAATTTATTATTAATAAATTTTAATTGTTAGTAACACATTTGACATTTACCATATAAGCTACCATGCTATTTATATCAATTAACTCACTTATCTAATGTCAATTAGCAGTTTAAGGATTAATTACTTCAAAATCAGTTTGTCATAGACTACTGCTTAAATGTTAATGTGTCAAAATTCCTTGTAATTACAAGGCAAACATGCAGTTTAGACAAATGAACATTTATTATTTATATTATGTGTGCAATAACCAAGAGCAAAATAATTTTTTGAATATACATGAATCAGTTTTTAAAATAAAATATACAGAATAATCAAATTTTATGTCAGTTTTAAAGAATCAATATTTTATTGATAAATAACATTTCAGAACTTCTTTTTAATTATCAACTATATTATATGTCTTTATTACAGTAATTATTCTAAGAATATTTAGAACAACAGTAAAAACAAAAGATGGAGCCAGAAGGTAAGTTTACATAGGAATCAGTTAATAAGAAACAATATAACTCAGGATTTATTTGTAATCCTTTTACTGTGTTTATTTATGGCCTAGAAAACAGCTGCTCTGTATTGCAGTCGGCATTGCATTGAAACTATTTTAATGCAGCAAGTGGTAAGAACCCCAATTCAGACTGGCTTAGATGAAAAAGCATATGTGTCATCTTAGGTAAAATATAATGATGTCTGTGATCAAACATTACCACAGCATCAGGAGATTAGGAGTCTCTGTCTCTCTCTCCCTCTCTTCTTGGTCTGGCTTTCCTCTAGGTTGATATCACTCTGAGGCAGGCTCTCAGTCTGACAGCTGTTCTCTAAACCAGGCCTAAATTTTCCTGAGTTAAAAACTGTGCATTTCCTTCTCTGCCAATTAATTAAAATTCTCCAAGTTGAGTTTTATTAATGTGGTTTAAGTCATATGCCCATCTCTGAACAAATAATTATGATCAGTGAATAAAATATACTTATGATAAGATTTATAAGATAAATCATATGCTCTCACCCCCAGTGATCCCTGAAAAACCTGGTACTAAAAATCACAAAAATGAAGAAAAACTTAAAAAGGAAAGAGGAAGAGAAAAACAAACATACAAAAAGTCTGCTGATCATAAAACTGGATTATTGATTTCCTTCTGCCTTACATCTTTTGTCTCATGTACTAATTAGTTTATAACTCACATTGTAAATATCAATACCAATCAAGAAATATGTTCAGGAATATTTTAAATATCTTTACCAGAAAAAGGAAAATATTCTGGGCAAGCAGAAACCACAGATATCCACTATTAGAACAGATCTCACATAGGCATTTCTAAAGCCATAATCTAGGGAAAAGAACACTCAGTTCTAAACTGAAACAATAGAGAAATACCCTGTAGACTAATAAGACAGAGTTGTAGGCTGAAAACGCTGTGCTGCCTGCCAGTTTGTGATTGTGTCATAAAAGTTCTAGGAGAAAAGCATGTATATATATATATATATATATATATATATATATATATATATATATATATATATACACACACACACACACACACACACACACACACACACACTTTAGTTTTTCTTACAGTAGAGAAATAGATTTATAGACATGTACCTATTACAATGAAATAAATTAAACCAAAGAATACCTATTAATAGGGGAAACGTTTAGTAAAATGTTGATATAGATAGCAGTTAGGACATTGCTAAAAGTAAAATGGAGTGTACTGGATGCATTCTACCAAGATAGATAATCCTCACAATGATTTGTTGAATTTAAAGCAAGGTACAGAAAATGTAAAATTAAGTAACATTTGCATGAAAAAACTTAAGAGTACTATATAATTTGTATAATGATGGGACTGGTTAGAAGATTTCTTGCCTCTGGGAGGGAAAATAAACAGGAGACTAGGACAACGGGAAGTGATCAGTCTGTACCATGTGTACTATTCCAGTTTTTCAGAAGGACAGCTATTTTTGATATTTACTATTAACTTGAAGGTCATACATGGAACAGAAGATTGTGTAGACAGGGAAGAGAAGATGCAGTATAGAACCTGAGGGAAACTCTGAGTATATGAAAGTGAAAGCAGGAAGAGGACACAGAACAGGTAAGAGAAGTAGCTGGGTGGTAGAGGCGCAGGAAGAAGCAGATACTAGGGATGCAAGGAGTAAGATTCAAGAAGATGGTCAACAGTGACATGTTCTAGAGAATGAAGTGCATGAGAACTGAAGATCCAGGAGACCAAGGTAAAAAGTTGGAGTAACAATGGCAAGTCAGATTCCTGGCATTTGAAATAGATAGGTGGAAAATGAGATAGGCAAGTCAGCAACAACACTCGATTCTTTCAATAGTAAGAATGTTTTCATTTTCTTCACAACACTTCATATACGCCAGTCATTGGCCCTTGCCTTATGTATGTTTAATCCTCACACAAAATTGGGAGGTTGGTACTATTATTATCACTGTTTTTAGACATGTTTTAGACAAAGGTACAGCAAGATTAAGTAACTTCCCGAAGGTCTCAGAGCTAGTTAGTGCTAGTGCCACGTGCAAACTACAGAACCACTGTTTTATCCCTGTGTTATACTGAATAATGTCAAATGCCGATTGAAATTAGGGAGAATGATTCCTTAATTGGAGTTGGAGAGATGTAAATTCCAATTACAGATTGAAATTAATTTTGTCTTAATTTTGTTTGTTTCTTTGAAAGGAAATTTGTTTTTGGTTATGGTAGACTAAAGACATGATTCAGAGAAAAGGATAGAAGATCCAGAACATATGAGTAAAACCTGGGATGTAGAATAGGAGATGGACCCAAGCATGTAAGTGGGGCAATTAGTTTTGCAGAAGAGGAAGAATAAGTCTTGAGTTATAAAGGAGAGTAGGAGATTCATGCAGTCATGAGCTCTAAGAAGAGAAACTGAAAGTTTTCACTGCTATCTTCTTCACAAAATGGAGAGCGAATTTTTCTGCAATGAGTGAGGTGGAAAAGGGTGAAGAGAATGGTACATATTTAAAATTTGAAAAAATCTGTGGGAGCCAATTGGAGATTACTGTCATCTGTTAAGAATAAAAGCTGTGGATTGAATAGCAATGAATGTATAATGGAATCCATCATCCTGGTTTTGTTATTTTTGCTAATATCCATCCAGAGTACTACAGTGTTAATCTTATAAGACTATTCAGTGAGAAACAAAAACTACACTAAATGCATTAAACAAGAAGGATGTCATTTTAAGTAATTTGTAGGTTTTTATGCAAATGATATTACTTTCGTCTTATATGGTGTCTCTTCATTTTCTCCATTATTCAGTCTGTACATTCTGCCAGATTATTCTTTAAACTAAACACATCTTAGTTTCTTAATGTTCGGTAACATATTTTAACAAGATGGAATTAAAAATTAACCTTGCAGAATAAAGCAGTTGAAGTTTCAGCTTTAAAATAACGTGTTTAGATATAGTGAAGAAATAGATTTACATTTTAATATATATTTTTTGGAAATACTAAAAAAATATATTTTAAAATTGATTTTTCTTTTTTTCTTTTTTACTTTTTCTAATAAATCTTTTTAAAATAATTTAATTATATTGAAACAATATTTTTCAATGCTACTATGTTTTTTAAAAGTCTTCAGGAAAGCTTCACTAATATATGCAACCCTAAAGCAAATTTATGTCTAAGAAATTGAAGATATTGAGCGTGATAGTTCAAAGTAAAGATACTTATTAATAATTAATGATTAATGATTGGGGTTTACTATAACTTTAAAAATGTGCATCAGAGGGCTTCCCTGGTGGCGCAGTGGTTGTGAGTCCACCTGCCGTTGCAGGGAACACGGGTTCATGCCCCGGTCCGGGAGGAATCCACATGCCGCGGAGCGGCTGGGCCCGTGAGCCATGGCCACTGAGCCTGCGCGGGTCCGAAGCATGTGCTCCGCAACGGGAGAGGCCACAACAGTGAGAGGCCCGCGTACTGCAAAAAAAAAAAAAAAAAGTGCCTCAGAAAACAAACCAGAGACGATCAGATTGTAAACTATCTGTAGGATAGCCTTAACTTTATCACACAAGTTACTTATTGTACATCACATACAGATTATATTAAAAATAGCCAATGGTGTAATATATCGATGTATGAATCGATGTATAATTTTTCAACAAAGTGTCTATCAAATTGTGGAAATAGAAAACTTAAAGTATACAAAGATTTAATCACTGTATCAGAAGAAATAATGTTAATTATATAAACACTTGTACATTTCAGCCACTGAACAAAATATTTGATCCTGAACTTTCTGTTTGTATAATATGCTTGCTAGTGAAGTTCTGTCTCCATGGCAGATAATATGTACAAATATTTAGCATCAAATGTTAAATATATGTGTACACACACACACACAAAGGCATGCGGTTTCCTAACTGCCTTCATGCCATTACTAGATTACTCTTAATAAGTGGGTAAGCCAAGTTAGACTATTTTCTAGACTTGCCTTTCTAACTACTTCCAGCTGACACTGTGTGTACTTGACGTTTCATTTTTTTTTTTAGTTGTTTATTCTCTCAGCAATCACTGCCATGTTAAAACAAGTTGCTAAGTGCTGTTAATCCAATACTGAGTAAAAATAGTCTCCTACTGAAAAGTAAAGTCTATGATAAAATAACTCTATGCAACAATTAGAAAATGGCAGGCTTTGTGTTAAGTGCTTTGCATACAGTAATTCAGTCGTCATCATAACAAGCCTCTGAGTTGTATGCTACTATCACTGTTATTTTACAGTTGAGATAAAGTAAGTTCAGTAACTTGGTACGCTTACAGAGCCAGGAAATAGTAAAGAGGGAAACTGGGTTGAGACAGCACAAATTCTCAATGGTCCCACACAAAACACACTTTTCACCAATTTTTAAAAGTGTTTTTTCTTCGTGGCGTGATCTCTTTACTTTTATTCTCAGCACAGTCATTCTCCTCCTTTATATTGTAGGCTCAATAAATATTAACAAAATGAGTGAAATATGTTTGCTTCTCTCAATGTTTTATCTGTGCATAATGGTGAAATGAATTATCTAGTTCTAAGCAGTGACTCAGGATCCCTTGTAAGGCTGCATTTCCTTTTTGTCCCAAAGGCTCCTCATGCTTTGTGCCAAAGTATCAATACATAGTTCTCCAATGCGTGGGTCACTGAACTTCTTCAAACATTTTCCTATCAGTATGATAAATTTTGAGCACACCCACCTAACGTGTATGCTTACTATAACTTATATACATGTTAAAACTGTAGTTCAAATGCAGAGACTCATTTTCAAAGACTGAGATAAAGTTGAAATTTTTAAAGAATATATTTAAATGACTTGTGGATTGTGAAGTTTGATGTTATAATAAACTAATTCTCAAGGCGAAATGCACTTGGAATGAGGTTCATTAACAATAGTTCTTTTTTATATCAAAAAGTTTTCTTAATTCCTTAATTTTCAGAACCCAGTAGATCACCAGTGCTTTTATCTTGTAGAGAAGACTGCTTGTGAACTCATAGTTAAGTTTAGAAATGTCAGCTCTACCATTGTCTTGTTTTCTTAGACTTAGACATTATCTTCAACCCAGAGTTTATTTACAAGAACCTTTAAAATCACCTTTGCATTTTATGGAGTTTGCTTTCATGTAATTTAAAATAGATAGTATAATATATATTAATACTGGAGATGCCATTGTCAACATCCCCATTGAAGAACTCTCATTCTTCTCTCAAATTACATTGAGTACCTTGACCGAAACATGATTGTCTGAAATACAGGTCATGTGAGGACATCAGTGCAAATCTATGTATGAAATGTTGAAAAGCTTAGTTTATTTTTAATATGGAAATTACCAGAAATACAAATTGTTTTCTCCTGCATCCTCATGGCTCAGATTGCATATCCTCTAGTGTGCAGCCACTTTGAAGTCCACAGCTTCAAGAAAGCACACTTAAGGGTCTGTGGTGATCAAATACTAGGCCCATTTCTACATGTTCTGGGCAGCATCCTCATTTTGCCAATGAAAAAAATAAGGGCAGTTGATTGACCCAATCTGTACTAAGAATAAAACTGTTTGCTTACTGTGTTCATGCTCTGTGCCTTTGGGGACTATAGTTTATGTTGTGACAAAAGGTTGTGTCAGGACTATGTGTCCGGAGCCCTTGGGTCTGGCTTTATTAAGCTATGTTATACTACTTCCTTTTTGAGCTCCTGATCCTGGCACACTGGTAGGTCTGTGTGGGAACCAAAATACTTAGGTGAAGGGTGCGTTGGTGGATTAGCTGTCTAACATTGTAACTCCTGAAATATACTCTTTTTTAAACAGCCATTTTGGGTATTTGTTTTTTGTACCTATGATTAAAAGGGATTAATAGTTTTTAAAACTCTTTTTATGTGTTGTAACAAAACAAAATCTAAAATATTTACAAGTTGGCTTCAAACCTTGGAGGATTTACAGGGTGTTTACCATGGCATAACTCATTCCATTCAGGGCAATGTAATTTAGTTTTGGGGAGGTGTATAAAAAATTTGATGATATCATAATTTCATTACCAGGAAGGAATCCTTTACAAAACTGAAGCTAAAATTATTTCTATTAAATAGTCAAAATATAATTAAGTGTAAATTTTCAAAATATTTGCAACAAATTAATTTTGACCTATTTACTTACTTAGGGTATGAAAGTGTGTGTGTGTGGGGTGTACTTTTTATATATAGTCATAAAATATATAATATCTGTGTAAATAAATGAAATTAAATAATATAATTCAAATCATACATATACACATATATGCATATACATACACACATATGCATATATATGAATATAGAGAGATATATATGAAACATGAAAAATATATGAATATAGAGAAGGAGAGAGAGAAAGAGGTTATATTTTCATTTTTTAGGTTAATGTAGATTTTCACTTACCATTCTGCTCAATTACTCATGATCACGATTGTGCCTTATTAGTATATCTAATAAATTTATCTTTTATGGAGGCTGTATCCTATTTGTCTGAATTTGGTCAGCCATATAGTTTATACTGGCCTTCAAAAACTGCATATGATCCAAAGATGAGTAGAAGAAAATATGTAAGATTAAAGGCAGGATACAGGTGACAAAGAGCTGGATTTTTTTTTTTTTCTTGGACGGACCAGAAAAGAAACCCAATGTGCTTTTATATAGGGACATAGCTTTCAGGGTAGGTTAGCCTGTTAAAATAATAGAGTCAGGGAAGAAAGTCTTTTCTAAAGTACAGCATGGCTATAAGCAAAGCCTCCTTCAGGGACTTCTCTTTCTGTTGCCTGCCTCTTCCTCTATTGCTTTTCTGTATGTTAGCTGTATCTCTTCTGATCTTCCTTAATCAAATCATATCATTATTCTCTATCTCTAAATATTAAACATCCTTGGTGAGAACAGATTCTATTCCATCAAGCTCGTCAAGCTTAAGTTTATGAATAACTTCTTTTCTTTCAATAAACACTCATTGAAAGTCTTTATATGTCAGGGATACAGTGAAAATACGTTATTATATTATTGTATTTTATTTTCTTCAAGAGGGGAGATCATGCTGAATCTATTGTTAAAAATGAAAAGAGCCACATGCTATTTCCATGTTGGAAACCATTGTGTTCACAATTATGATTTGACCTTTGTAATATTCTTCAATGGAAAATTTTACTTATATAAATCAAACTCACAACTTTGAGAATTTTGGTTGCAATAAACAGGGTTTGCATGTCATTCCTCTGCAGGGTTATTGGAAAAAGAGCTAAAAGATGTGTGTGTGTGGGCGGGCAGGTGGGAGGGAACAAAATCAAGAAGCTGAACAGGAGGCTGTGATTGTGTCATAAAATATGGAAAAAACATAAAAGAAGCTGAAAAAGAGGAAATGGAGAACTTACCCATGCACTACTGAAACAGCTGAGGTAGAGGAAGCCTCCTCCTTTGGCCTTAAAGGGTGGACAGTTTGTGCATAAGAGCTGTATTTCTTCAACCAGGGTCCCAGGGAAGAACTTACTCATAGAGTGGATCTCAATTCATCACAGCCTCAGACAAGATTCAAATATTTGGTTTAAGGGAGAAATAAATAAGCATGAGGCTTAAACAGAAGTAAGACAACTTTGCTAGAATCTCAGTGTAACTAAAAGGAAGAGAAACCTTAAGACAATTTTTAGTGAACAATAAATTATAAATCTGATTGCAGATTCAAGATGCCAATTTGCTGATTCTTTGGTTCCATTGTAATAGATTAAAAATCACTTATAAAGTACTAATGTAACTTTGTGGAAATTATGTCATTCCTTCAACAATATCTTTTTAAAAACCTGTTTAAAAATTAAAAAAGAAAACCTTCATACTACTTGAATTCATATGTCTAATTCACCAGGGCCTTTAGACACATATCTAGAAAAGGAATAGAATATCTACTATGATTACTCTATATCTAGTCATTCTTAATTTTAAGATCTAAGTGAAAATATTTTTATAAAGAGTTTATCACCAATACATTTCATGGGATCAGTAGATCTTATATCCAATGCATGTTTCACATGTAAGTTTGAAGTGTTTCTCTGTACCCTGAACCTTTTGTGGACTTAGACTTTATTTATTCAACAAAGACTTGTTTTGGTGAACTGTGGGCCATGTACTGGGAATTTCTATGTGGAACATGCTAGATGTATTGCTTGCCATAAAGGAACTTAGAAACTACTTGGGGAAGTGCTTCCAATTCTGAAGTAAAAAGGCACTTACAATACAGGACACTACCAGGGCTTATAGTGCCCGAGAATCCCATTTGGTGGTTAGTAATGACATCTGGGAGGAAGTAGTGTCTAAAATAAGATCAATCTAAGATGAGTAGGGTTAGCTGATAGGTTAGGAGGAGATGAGAATATTTCGAACAAAAGAGTCAGAGCAATATTGTTTATATGTGGAATCTAAATACGACAGACTAGTGAATATAACAAAAAAGAAGCACACTCAGAGATACAGAGAACAAACTAATGATTACCAGTCGGGAGAGGAAAGGAGGGAGGGACAACATAGGGGTAGGGGATAAGGGGTACAAATTATCATGTAGAAAGCAAGCTACAAGGATACATTGTACTATACAGGGAATATGACTAATATTTTATAATAACTATAAATAGAATGTAACTTTAAAAAATTGTGAATCACTGCATTGTATGCCTGTAACATATAATATTGTACATCAACCATAATTCAATAAAAATATTATAGCAAAAGCAAAAATAATAAGGGAACTCAAGATTTTGCCTGAATAAAGCAGAAAGAATGGGCGGTCCATGCCAGAGATAAGTGAGAACCAGACTAAGAGTGTAAGGAAAAAAGAGAGAGGGATCATGAATAATGCATGAGTTTCTTGTTTAAGCAACTGGGTGCAAATAATGGGTGCCATTTATTGAGATAGAGAGTTTAGAGGAAAGACTATTTAAAGAACATGTCAACTTAAGATTTTGTATATATTATGATGAAGGATTTTGTGATCATACATGTTGAGATGTCTTGTGTGTGCTTAGACGTTTCATCCTAGAACGTTGAAGTAGAAGAAAAAATGTAGCACTCTAAGTATTGGATGTAGATATATTTCTGCATTGGTGCAATAGAGAATAAAGACAATAGGAATCAGGATATAATTCATACAACAGCAATATTTATATTTGATTTTTCTGTACAGTTTGTTTAAAAAGTAATTGTGAAAATAAGAGACTATATTGTTGACATTCAAGTATGAATTCAAACTTATTCCTTACTTTACGCTACTACTGATAGGCTCATTGTCCCACAATTTAGTACGATAACTGTACCTAGTTACTAAAAATACAGTATGTAATTAGCAAACATATATTGAATTCTAAATAAATTTTGCTTGACAATGTATATTTTCCATTAAGAATATTTTAATATTAAACAAAAGTGATTTTAGTTTAGCAAGATGTTAGTAGATCTGGTAAAAGTAAATAATAGGAATATCTAAATTTAGCCTTCAAACTCTTCTTGCAAAATGGCAGGGTAATTTCTTTAGCCTGAATCATTCATGTAATTGCTTCACCTCTTCAATGTACCTGTGTAGAAATAACTTTAGTTTCTGTGTGTGCTAGAGATCTGAGGATTAAGTCAAAGCCTCTTTCCAATTCCAGAAGTCTCTAGATACAAATATAGTTTCATTGTATCTATTAGTTTAGTGAAACAGTTTGATTGTTATAACTGTGTCAAATATATTATTGTGAAAAAAGTGCACCCCACTGGTATAAAGTTAAGGAATAATATTAAACCTTCAAACCTGCAAAGCTTTGTGTCCAGCATATTAAAAGTATGTTTCATCTGTACTCTGGGGTATTTTTTGGGAAATGAAAAATATTATGTCACAACTAAAATTAGATACGTCCAACTGTAAAGGTTCAAAACCTAATAAAGACCAAATAATATAGTGAAGGATCAAAATAGTAAAGGAAGACAGAATAAACATCAAGCACTAGTTCAGTTTTTTTTTTTTTTTAAATAGCATGGTTAATAATGTAGAGGTTAAGGCTTATGCATCTAAAATAATATACTTGTTCATGCTTTCTTCTAGAAAGAAGAATATAGAATATATATTTTTAAATTTAGGATCATTGAACTTATGTTGCTCCAAAAATATCCAGGTCTTTATAACAACTTGAGAGTATTAGCAAATATCTTATAACATGATTTAGCATACATTTTAACTTTCTATATAATTATATAGGAGTAAATAGAGCAGTACCATTTCCTTATATGTAAATTTTAAAATTTCATATAATTGGGGAATATTTAAGTAAAAATAATATCCATTACTTTGTGTCCATATGTTATACTATACTGTGAATGCTAGAATTCAAAATTTTAAATATTATTTTTAAGGAAATTATACTTCTGAGTATCATATACATTTTTCTTAGATAACATTATCTTGAGCATTCCATTAGTGAAATAAATACATGGCACTTCTAAAATGTATTTTAACTCTACATCGTAGTGGCCCATTAGGAAAAAAGATGTATGTAATTGATCAAACTATCAAGTTTGATTAATTGAATACAATTTAAAGAATCCCTAATTTAAAATACAAATTGTCTAATTAGACTCTTGCAACAAATGTCTTTCCTAAATTCCTGAGGTAAGTTGTAAACTGGGCAAGTATATTTCCAATTTCTCCTGTGTATTTTATTGATCAAATAATAAAAGAAAGAGTACATAAATTTGGTTTTAGTATAGGTTTCCTCAAAGTTATAAAAGTTTATCACTGGATTTAGTAATAAACTTCAAAGTGCTGGAGGTATAGAGAGATATCATACACAAACTCTAAAAGAGTCTGAAACTCAAACTTTTATCTTACTGTTTATTCATGTTGTCACAGAAATAGGTACAGTGGTTCTGGTGGTGTCTGTATAAGAGTCATGAAGAAATATCCAAAATAAGTTATTTATATTTTAAAAAATATTCACTCTGCAACCTACTTATGTATAAAACTGTGCTAAGTAACATTGTATATGTAATAGTTAAAAATAAGACAGATGCAGCCAGAGGACTCTAATATGTGTGTGTGTGTGTGTGTGTGTGTGTGTGTGTGTGTGTGTATAATATATGCAAAGTCATTTGTCATGAGGAAATGTACAAGAATGCAATTTTCTAAATTTCAGAGTTATTTAAAGTAAAATGATATTTCTGAAACCTGGCTCATGAGACATTATTCACACTGGTGTAAGAAAATAGGTATTATTTATGTACGAGTAGTCAACTCAAATTATTATATTTTCATTAATCTGCATTCATTACATCATGGATAATAGAAGTTAGGTTTATTTATTGAGTTTACAATTTTTTCCCATTTTTCAAATTTCACAGCTAGCACCGTTGGAGAGAAAACTGAGAATCGAGAAGAAGTACAGGGATTTCATATGAGGTATGTTACATAATGAAAATTTCATAAATTAATTGCTTTTTAGTCATTTTGCTCTTATAACCCCTTTCACACATAAATTGGAAATTTAATCTCATTTCCCTCTTTCACAAAAAGCACACAGGTCTTTATGGTCTAGATTTACTCTACTAGATACTTTATTTTAATATACTGATACTTTGTTTTACAGGCAAATATAAGCATAGTATCATATAATATCAATAAAAACACATAATATCAATAAAAACATTTAATAACTTTACAATTCTAGACTGTGTATTAAATGTTTTATATGGATAATTTCATTTAATTTCAACAATAGCCCAATATCATATTATCTTACCTATTCAAAATGGAGAAAACTCAGACTTAGAAATTTTATTAGATATAATTACAAAGGTATACTGCTTCATCATCATCTTCATCATTTTATTCATCTTCATCATTATGAAGAATGGAATTAAATCATACACTTATTTCCATGATGTAATGAAATGTATTTTTATACACAAAATGCATGCTTACCTCTCTAATAAATTGCAATAGCTAAGTCTAATATTTTGGAAATAGATGAGTTCTTTTGACATCTTTCTTGTTACTACAATAAATACTGACAAAGTGCTATGAGAGGTAAAATTTCATTGTTAAAATAAGAAACCTTCTTGGGCTTCCCTGGTGGCACAGTGGTTGAGAGTCTGCCTGCCGATGCAGAGGACACGGGTTCGTGCCCCGGTCCGGGAGGATACCACATGCCGCGGAGCAGCTGGGCCTGTGAGCTATGGCCGCTGAGCCTGCGCGTCCAGAGCCTGTGCTCCGCAACGGGACAGGCCACAACAGTGAGAGGCCCGCGTACCGCAAAAAAAAAAAAAAAAAAAAAGAAACCATCTTGAAAAATAGAGCATTTGGGCTGAATCTGAAAGACCATAATGAAAGAGAACTGGAATGTATGGAAATTGATATCTAAATGACTGAGAAGATCCAGCTGAGGGACAAAGCTTGGGTCCAGAGTTTTCATTAATATTCTTTGCAATTCAAGAGCGTGATGTTGGGGTTGGAGAGGGAGTATCGGGGTACATAAACTGGGGGGGGGCAACAGTAGTAGGTAATATAATAAATATATTTAAATATATATAATAAATAAAATAGGTAATGGGAAAATCACACTAGGAGTTTCCTAATAGTCTGTACCAATGTTCCATCCACTGGGCTGCATTTTAGGGGATTCTTTACAAAGAGCTCATTTCAACACAGAGTAATAATGTTTCTACAATAGGAATTTAGCAAGGAGGTTAAATCTTAAGGCGACAATGAACGAAATACCAAAGACACACCGAAGCTAAGTCCATCTCCTCTTAAAGAGCTTCCTTTAAGGCTTCATATGACTTCTGCACACATCTCCTTCACCAGAAGTAACCACTATCAGCTGCAAGGGAGTTAAAATGAATTCTTCAATTGGACGAATTGCTGCCTCAAAGGATATTAGATTTCTGTTACAAGAAAGAAGTACCAAAAGACACCAGCAGTGTCTACTGCAGTGGGATGAGAAGGGTCTTTATCATTCAGAAGGTGAATGAGAAGAGAAATAGAATTTATAAAATGAGAAAAACCCTGAAGTGTGACAGATATACCATCCTCAATTAAAGCTAATAAAGCTTAAATTTCAGGTTCCTCACTTGTATAGAGCCTTCCAATTCAATCTTTCTATCATAATTTTCCTCATATTTCTTTTTTGTGAGGATGCCATTTTTAGTGTTCAGCTAAAGAAAATTTGAATAAAAAACATGCCATAGTAAAAATATTTTGGAACATCTCAATAAAACAATAGGAAATTATATACTCCTAATTTGTTAATTATAAATCATTTAAAATAACTTATTTAGTCCCCTTTTAAATTATTTATGATAAAATTAAGAGAAAATCTATAAAATAGAATAAAAAAGAAAGCAATGGCGGGCTTCCCCGGTGGCGCAGTGGTTGAGAGTCCGCCTGCCGATGCAGGGAACACAGGTTCGTGTCCTGGTCCAGAAAGATCCCACATGCCGCGGAGCAGCTAGGCCCGTGAGCCATGGCCGCTGAGCCTGCGCATCCAGAACCTGCGCTCCGCAACAGGAGAGGCCACAACAGTGAGAGGCCCACATAAGGCAAAAAAAAAATAAAAATAAAAAAATAAAGCAATGGCATCAATAGATATTCTTTTGAAATCAAGCAAATTGGTATATAAATTAAGTTAGTTCAAAAGTAGCAATTTATTAAGTAGAAGAGAGTTTTTTTTTAAATATGTTAACAAGAAAGCTGGGCAGCTAGGAGATTTTTCTTAGGGCTGCCTGGAGACAGCAGCAGTTTCCATTTATGCCCACCAGGGGGCATATACATGTGAATCAAAACCTTGGACTTTGCAGATTCCAAGTTAAAGACTGCTAAACAGGGCCCAGGTGTCTGGTTGGTAGCAGCAAAAGGGAAAAAAAAGTAGCTAAAGCCAGAACAAGCTTTAGAAAACTCACAGAGTATCTTGGAGATGGAAGAATTTCCAGGTACCCATAGTGGCATTAGGTTAGCAGAAATCAGACATGAATGGGACTGCACTGTGGAGGCTGAGAGCACAGATTCTGATGCTAGACCGCTTAGATTCAAAGCTGGCTCCACTGCTTATAAGCTGTGTGACCATTAGCAAATTGCTTTAAATTTCTTTTTGTCTCAGTATTCTCATTTTAAAATGAAATCACTGAGAGTACCAACCTTATAGGGATGTTAAAGAGGATTCAGTGATTAATATTTGAAATTAAAGAAAAAAACCAGCCAGTATTGTTACATATCAAATGGCAAACATTCTATAAGTATTAGCTATTATTAGATCCACAGTTAACTTTGTGGCCTAAAGAGGGGGAATACAGTAAAATAGCTCAGAAGATAATGCATGGACAGACAACTTTTGGTACAAGATGCCTAGCTTCCACCCCTACTCCTGGAAATAAAGACACAGCCCGAAGTGAAAGAGAAGGGAAGCACCTGTACCAAACTAGGTAAAGTTTCTGCTATTTGTGTGGAATGAGGGCTTAAAAAATTCAATTCAGTATACAAATAAAATCTACTTTCATCTCCCCTTGAGCTTACCGACCAAGTTAGTATCCACCAAAAGATTTATGAGAATTATAGTATACATATGAATTGCACATCAGGGAAACCTAACTTAGGTTCAGACACCAGAGAATGTTTCACAAAGGAAATTATTATAAGCTGAGTCCTAGAGGATGAGACTAAAAATTCTCAATGCAACAAGAGATTTTTTTTTCATCAAAAGGAAACCTATAAGTTCTTGCCTACATAACAGCAAAAGCATTATAAATCCTAAGAGCCGAATCCAGAGTGTTTTGAGCCTCCAGGTATTCAAGGAAATGTCCTGTCATTTCTACATCCGATATTTATTTTAAATGCACCAACTTATTTCCATTTTCACTGCTACCAAACTGGTTTCTGACCTAGATTTCTAGAACAACTGTAACGGGTCCTCGTAACTGCAGAACTGCTCTCATCCAACCCAGTCCCAAATCACAGCCAGGCAAGGTCTTTGGGGAATACATATCTGATGCTTTTCTTTTTAAAAAAATTCAACAGATCCCCAGTGTATTTAGGATAAGTTTCAGAAGTGTTGATATGACATCAAAAGTTCTCAAAATGCTGATTTCTTGTGTGACTCTCCAGCTCCATCCCCTTGTCTGTCTCTGTTCCAGCCTCAGTAGAATGTCTCCCCATTAAGCCTATTTTCAAGGAAGCCAAGGATTGGCTCATCTGCTGTATCTCAGGGATTGTGGCTTCTGCAGAATATCATCAATATCCTGCATATTGCCTAATCTAATGACATGATGGAGAATTTTTTCTTGAATTTATGCGAGTAAGATGTTCATACCCACATGTAACTTCCTGTACTCCTCTTCATTTAAACATTAGGAACAGGGACTCTGTGATATTTTAAAGACACTGTTAGATATTTTATCTTAAGAAAACTAAATAAAGAGAATTCCATAATTTGTTAAATGCAAATAAAAATATAATAGTTATAATAAACCCAACTACCCATCCTTGCTATGAGGGGCAGAATGAAGAGAAAAAGGACTGAATTACCCATGTTTGAGCTGTGTGGTATTTTTTACACTTAATCTACATTAAATAGGAGTGACAGCAGAATTTATTGCCCTTTATTTTTCCAGTTTTTCAACGTGTTTGTAAATATTTAATTATTTGCATAAAAGTTAATTTCAACTATCAGTAAGATATTATTAATATTTAATGATCAATTTGAAAAATAATCATAGTAATTTTCACTGTAGATGACTGAATAATGTAAAACATTCATTTATTTATTTAACTAACATTAAATAATTAGTATTTGCCATAAACTAAACTATATTAAGGATATAAAACAGATAAAATAGGGATTCATTTTCCATGAGCTTATTATTTGGTATGTTGTGATCATTTTTTAAAATATCAAAAACAGATGTAGTCTACTTTGTATTCTTTTAATGAGCAGTTATTTCCTAAAGATAACTTTTTGATCTCTTAATTCTGAGTAATGCAAATGTCAAAAATTATCCAGGCTATTTGAAAAATAAGTATAAAATTTTATGGTAAGACTACCTTTTTTTTTTTTTTTCTTTTTTTGCGGTATGCGGGCCTCACTGTTGTGGCCTCTCCCGTTGTGGAGCACAGGCTCTGGACGCGCAGGCTCAGCGGCCATGGCTCACGGGCCCAGCCGCTCCGCGGCATGTGGGATCTTCCCGGACCGGGGCACGAACCCGTGTCCCCTGCATCGGCAGGCGGACTCTCAACCACTGCGACACCAGGGAAGCCCCCCAAGGCTACCTTTAATGATAGAAAATGATTTTTAAAAAGTGATAACTAAGAGCCATGAATACAGAGAAAAATGAAACTATGCACTAAAATTTTTGTTTGTTTGATATTTTTCCCTGCCTGTGATTTCAAACTTTAGCCAGTCTTTCTAATTTCATTCCTTTGGGATTTGGTACAAGCAGAAAGTTTCAATTGTCTGAAGTAAAAACTTCTTCAAATGTTACATAGCAGTCAAAGCCCAAACAGCGGGGTGATATCTTCTACACTTCCCAGGTACTTGGACACACATGGACTATTTCAGATCCTGGACTATTGAGAGTTCTTTCACCAAAGAATTACATATTCCAAATTTGGTAATAACAATAATGAAAATTCATAGAACACTTTTAGCCTGTGATGTATTTTTTTAAAGTCACATGTTCATTATATCCTTCATCCTTACAATAGATCACAAATATTGTTATTATTTCCCACTTCATGGTGAGGAAACCACGAAAAGAAAAGCTAGGAAACTTACCAAAGGGCTTAGTATAATCAGTATTGTAAGGGCCCCCAAAGTGTCCAGTAGCTTTGAACAAGGTAGAGATTCAGGGAACTGACTGAACAGTCTAACCACAGAGGCTGCTCTCGTAAACAGGGTTGAGCATCCAGGATACAGGTGAGTTCCTGGACACAATGGACCTGTGGGTTGGGAGTACGGCCAATTTAGATTACTAAGTAATGACAGCAGGGCCCTTCCCTAAAGCTTAGAATTTCCTGTGATTCTGAGATCAGGATGTAGGTGGAGAATAATTTAGATATAACTGCAGACTTTGGAAGGCTAGACAAATAGAGGATAGTCAGCAGAAGAAAGTAGGAAGCATAGCATTGTTTGACTCTGCTAGCAAATGCCATTTCTCTGAGATTCCTAAAAGATCATTTAGAACTGGAATGGACATTTAACATTCAGGTGCTTTCCTCCAATTCTTAAAAAACAAAAACAAACACAAAAAACCCTCGAATCCATCAATAGCCTAAATTTGGACATACCTCTGAAGGTTGGACAACCATGCTGAGACAGATTGTCAGACTGACATACTGCCTATGCTGAAACAGTAATCTACCAAAATTGAGTTGTTTCCTGGGAATAGAATCACTGCAGTAGAACAAAAGATGTCCCTCCTTCCTTCCCTCCCTCCCTCCCCCCATTCACCCTCTTTTTTGTTTTTCCTCTTCCCTCCCTCCCTCTCCCGTACCCTCTTTTCTCTCAATTCCTTCCTTCCTTCTTCCCTTCCTTCCCTTCCCTTCCTCCCTTTCTTTCCTATCTTTTGTTTATTCAGCAAATATTTACCAAATTCCTTCCATGCATTAAGCAACATCTTAAGTGCCTGAGATAATCCAGCCAAAAAAAAAAAAAAAAAAATTCTGGTATTGTGGAGTTCACATTCAAGTGAGTAGACACAGAAAATTTAAAAAAAAAGATATATGTCAGTAGTGTTCGAAACTAATAAAGGCTAAAAAAAACTGTAGAGCAAGTTGCAGTTCTTAAAAAAGAGATACAGATAGGCTTCCCTGTGAAAATCATATTTGAACAAGGATTAGAAGGAGATGAGGAAGTTAAGTTATAAATGGTGTTTTCAGTTTCACATGTCCACCTCACTTATCTCTCTTTCCTTTCTGATATTTTCTGATACTTTCATTCTGATCAGAAATTATTCAGAGGTAAATTTCAATTGAAATTACTACGAAGTAATTTTTTTAAAGGACTAACAAATTTTATTTTGCCATCTAACCTTCTTCTTATAAAATTACCAAGCACATTCATAGCTACAAGCTTAAGATATTGCTGGAATTTATTATGCATTTTGAGAGTACCTTTCAAGTAGTGCCAAGTACTCTGCATTATAAAGCCATATGTTCTTCAAGTTCTTTTTCTCAAATAAGATAAAAATACCTACAGTTTTCAATCTAAGTTTTACTTCGAAGACATTAGAGTGATAAAATCGATTTTCTTTTATCTAACCTTTAAAAATAATTAACTAATATACACATACACGCACACCTTTTGTTAATTATGTTTTCTCTATTTACTCAAAAGTAGTGTGGGGAGTGAGGTATATTTAACCATTGAATTTAACAATTACAAGAATCTATGCAAATGTTCTTTCAAACCTTGCCCTTTAAAATATCAATACAAAAATCTATCACCATCCCCCCCATGGTGTTTGGACTGTGGTTCTTTTATATGAGAACTTCCTGTATTACCTCATATTCAGTTTGAACTTTTATCACCAGATAAGAATCAAAGGATAGCGGAGGGAGAGGAAACACATGGCTGTAAATACATACATAACTACATATTGTACATACATAAATAAGAACTCTCACTCCATTTAGGCTAATAAGAATGTAAAATATTAAAATCTGGATTTTAAATCTATATCTCTAGTGGGAATTGATCAAGGATAATATATGAAAAAAACAATATTTTTTTTAAGAAAAGAGGATCAAATATGGGTAATTAGGGAAATGAATGATTGCAATGTAACAGATACAGCATATATAACAAACTCATGATGTTAAAATATTTACCCTTGAGATTCAAATTCAATTTAAAACATTTTGATGTAGATGATATGGTTTATAAAAGATGGAGCAGAAAACATGAAAATGTCACCTTAGAATTTTCATGAAGGCTCTGGTTTAGAATATGCTTTGTTTAGTATCTGATATTGTTTATCACAACTTTTCACTAAAATATTAATAAAAGAAGGCAAAAGATGTCAATACATAGAAATATTTAATGTTTTAGACTATGTAGAGATAGTCCTCACAGTCTAAATAAATGGCCCAAAGAATTCAATGGGTGGTTTGCTACTTGTTTGATGACTTTTTTCCAGAGGTAATACAATGAGAGGTTAATGCTCTCATTGTTGGCTACATGGCTGCCAAAAATGTAGACTTATATTTCCAATCTGTGTACACTGCTTCAGTTTAGACTGCATTATTTTATATCACCCTCTCTCCATACCCAACCAGTATTACTATTTTTATATCCATTCAGAATTCAGAGAAAACAATGATTTAAAATGTTGTGGAGAAATCAACTTTGGACATGAAATATCTAGGAATAAAATTTTAAGACAAAGAGCCCTGTGCCCACAGAGGGATGCATCTTAGAGTTATGGATTCACAGGTGTTTGATGAGTTCAAAGGGTCAGCCATTAAAACATTTGGTGTAGGAAAAAATGGAACATGAATTCTAAAGGAATTTACTGAATGAATATATGCCAGGTATTGGAAATTAGTCTAGAAATTATTCACTACAAATTTCCTTTCAGCTATCGATGGGAAAAACATGTTTAAATGGTGCTGAAATATAAAGTGACCATAACAAATACCTGAAAGATGTTAAAGCACAGTAATAAATATATATAGAATCCAGGTCAAGTAATATAACATTACTCCCTGTAAGACCCCAATATATTGTTTTTTCAATATACTAAGACCTTAGTCTCTTGGGATATCTTATCCTCTGCACTGTCATAATACATTTATCTTCCTCCCAAAAGTTTTGATTTTGTTTGAAATTGTATTGATTTATAGATCAAATTGAGGAAAAAAACTAATATAATAATGATATTATTCTTCCTAGAGATACCTTTCTATTTATTTCTATTTATTGAAGTCTTTTTTAGTGACTTTCAATGAGAGGAAAATATGTATTCATTATATTCATTATAAAGGTCTTGCATTTCATTTTCTTATTTTTCTATATCATATGGATTTTATGGTTATTTAAAAAAAATAAGGATTCTGCTTGTTGCTGTATAGAGAGTGTGTGCATATATATCATTAATTTCATATATAATGAAATACCACTTTTGATTTATCATTGCCAAATTATCAATATTATCAAATGTAAGAATTGCAAACAATACATTTGCAACCCCAACTGAGAATAATTTAGTAGTATCTAACAAGATAACAAATGCACATACCCCTTTCCTGTCTATACATATGGAATTGAGTCAATTTATTATAGTACATAATGGAATATAATGCAATCATAAAAGAAATGTAAAACTATCTTTGTATATTAATAAAAAAGGATCACCAAGATACATTATTGAGTGAAATAATGGAAAGCAGGTTTAATGATATGCTACTATTTTGTGAAAATATTTATATAGCTTTCCCTTTGTGTATGAAATGTACCTTTGTTACCTCCAGAGAGAGGGACTCAGAGACTTTCAAACAAGGGTGAGAGGGAATCTTTTCACTATATTTTTCTTTTCTTCCTAACTTTTGAACATGTGAATATTTTCCCTATTCAAAATATTTTTTTTCGGGGCTTCCCTGGTGGCGCAGTGGTTGAGAGTCTGCCTGCCAGTGCAGGGGACACGGGTTCGAGCCCTGGTCTGGGAAGATCCCACATGCCGCAGAGCGACTGGGCCCGTGAGCCACAACTACTGAGCCTGCGCGTCTGGAGCCCGTGCTCCGCAACAGGAGAGGCCGCGACAGTGAGAGGCCCGCGCAGTGCGATGAAGAGTGGCCCCCACTCACCGCAACTAGAGAAAGCCCTCGCACAGAAACGAAGACCCAACGCAGCCAAATAAATAAATAAAAAAAAAAAAAAAAAAAAAAAAAAAATATTTTTTTTCATTAAGCTTCTATTGAAATTATTTTGAAAAATGCAAAGATGAGATGACAAGCTGAAATAGGGAAGAATATAATTATATAAAACACCTGGGTCAGGAAAAGAAAAATAGTTATGGAAGAATTGACACCTTACTAGAGCAGCACAGAACAAATTAATAGTGTAAAATATTATAGGAGGGATATAAAAAACACATTTTTGCACTGTTTTAAAAAATCTAAAAGAAAAGGCAAAGAGATGGAAAAGATAAAAAAATAAAAACTGTTGAAGGTATAAACTAGAAATATAACTATAATTTGTGGACATTCACAGTTGTAACCAATTATTCTATAAAATGTTTCCTATTGTCCTGAAATTGACAATGAGGAATCAAAGCTGAAGATAAAAATTCATTGTTTATCCCATATCTATGAGAAAGCTACCAAGGAGCCACTAAGAATCAGGTATTAGAGGGCTTTGTCAAGGTCTACCACAGTGTCTTCCATTGACTTCCCAAGGCATCACCACTGTCTTCTATATACACAGGACACTGCAATGGGGGTTGTTGGGGAGATTGTTTGGAATTGTGTTATTGACCTAGTTGGGAAGGTTGTGGTTTCTATACAAGGAGCTTACCTTTCAAACACAACTTCAAGTCAGGTGAGGCTGGCTACTCTCCAAAAGAACCATTTGAAGAGATTAAAGTTGACTTGAGGAATGAAAGCCTGGCATTTCATTTCACAGTTGGAAGTCTACATACCCAATATCATTGATTAGCTGCTCTATAGCTATCTGAAAGGTAAAGAAAATTGAAGAGGGGTAACATGATATAGAGAAAGATTTTCATTGGAATGTCCTGCTTTCTCACTCATTGTCACAGCAAAGATGTACAATTTCCCTTCGGTTGTAGAGATACTGCAGAAGGTAAACTAATTGGGTTGTCCTGCTGGTTACCCAATTCAAGAAATGGCTGCTTGGTGAAAGGGGAGAATAAGTGGGGGAATTGGACCTAGATTTTCTTTTTCAGGGAATTGTGCTGTTATAGGATCCTCTGGTGTCACATGAGAGAAGTAGAATTTGAATACCTGATGCTCAGAGAACATTGACTGACAGCCAGTGTTAGTAGAAATGCAAGAATAACAATCAAGGATGTAACAAAAACCAATAGTTAAGTGAAGTAGAATTTGCTTTTATAATTAAGACCTTGAGAATGGAAGGAATATAGGTATTCCTGGGGCAGCCCATGCACACTGCCATCCCACACTCAAAAGGACTAGACAGCAAGGAGGACTGAAAAGTGGAGACAAAACTCCTCCATAACTCCAAGTCCCCAAGATTATAAGTGTAGCTGGGGCTTGGGAGGAGGAGAGAGAGGGATTGATGTTGAACAGGTTATAAATTTGGTATTTGAACTAGATGGATATTTTGACACTAAACATAATAAAAAAATATGCCATCTGCCTAAAATAGCTCTAGGGGTCAGGAATTAGCATTCTGGAGAACATGCTTGAAAGCAGTCATTGGAGAAATATAAAACTGTTTCAAGTGTGTATCCCTACAAGTTTAGACTGCTAAATAAATTAGTTACCCAAGAAGCAATAGGAACAATTGGAGCAGAAATGGTAATATAATCATGCCTGAAGAGAATAATTCAGACTTGAAAAAAATCAGATCACAAGTTTGCATTCTTGCAGGCCTCTGGGATTTCTTTAAAAACCAGTGTACAGTAGTAGAGATGCGCTTTTGTGTTGTCGAAGCCCACAGATATGGACATGAAGCCATATCAGAGAAATGTCAAGGAGGAGGCAAGAAGAGTTAAGAGAATGTGGATTAAACACAGAAAACACTTGGTAGAGACCATCTATGGGTAAATGAACACCTCTTTCATATCAGACAGTCATGCAGTGAGAATTCCCTGAACCTGCTCTGAATGCTTTGTTGAAAGGAACATAGGCCTGGAAAAGCTGCAGCCATTTTGCACTATGAGGAAAGACAGTCTGAGAATGAGGCTAAAACTTTGAAAAAGTAGAAGAGAATAAAAGAAAAAAACAGAGACCCTGCAAAACAAACAAAACAAAACAAACAAATAGCAAACAAACACACAAGAACTGTTTGTAAAGCTAATGATGTACTGGTCAGGGTTGGTGGGGGGGAAGCCTTGAATTGTAGCTTGTACCATGATCCTCAGTGTAAATATCAAGTTACCAACTTGATGTCCCTGAATATGGATTTGGAAAGAGATGAAAACAAACGGCTCTCACTAGCTGATAAGAGCTGGTTCCAGCACATCACTGCCTGAAGCTCAAATTGTTTGCAGACTTTTTCAACTGAATGGGAGACTATATTCCCATTATAATTAAAAAATGCAGCCCATAAGATACATCACTCAAAACTGAGAAAGTTTTAAAAGTGGCAGTGTTACTACTATTAAAGTGTTGCCTAAACTTGGACTTTCCAGGCAAAATGAGATGTTTGACCACCTTAAGGCAGCCAATTTGAGCCATGTGTTGTGATGATAATTACATAAAATATCTTCACTGATATTTAGAATTAAGTAATCCCAGCACAACTGTATTTCACCTGGTATGTCCATAAATACAATGCAGGAAAGATAAGAGTTGAGGACTCAGATGTGAAGCTCTTAATTCATAGCTATGTAAGGAGGTCTCATAAATTACTATGCTCTTTCAATGAAATATTTTCTAAAGCAAAAATTATAACCTGGTAGCCCCGTAGGTCACTTGTCAAATAGAGACATGTCCTCTATAGTCAACAAGGTTAACCAAGTTAAATATATTTATTCCTGTATCTCTGTTCAATATTTGTATTATGGGAAGATCAGAAGATCTAATACTACTGCTTGTTATGTTTGCTAATTTTCTCTTATTGTAGAATTGCTTTCTTGCATGTTTTGTAATTTGGGATTATGAGCTAATCTTATCTATGGAAAACCTGTCCCTCCAGAGCCAGTTTGCTTCTGCTACTGTTGAATTCCAGGCCTACCACTGGACTGGGGCCCCATTTTTATGTTGTTTTGGCTTAAGAGTTCCTTATCCATGTGTGTCATATGAATGTGAATCCCAATTTTTAGGTTTATAGTTAAAATTTCTGAAGGGTAATTTCAAGATTAGAACTGTAAATGCAGTATAAATTTTTACACTTCTTTTCTAGGTTTTTGTCTCTAGAGAGTAACTTTTATTTCTTGGAACTCAGATATTGATTTAAAACTATGTTGATATTTGGTAATTTGGGGTCTTCAGGATGTTTGTTTTTCAAAACACCAAAAGCAGAAACAGAAGCATATTTAAATGGATATCAATTAGCTCTTCATCTTAAGTAAGTTCTGAGATGGGAGGGAAAAATAAATCTAAAAAGATCTCATGTCCATTATTGAACTGATTTATATAATCAGGTAACTATCACGCAATGAATAATTAAA
Source organism: Hyperoodon ampullatus (assembly GCF_949752795.1). Lineage (NCBI taxonomy): Eukaryota > Metazoa > Chordata > Mammalia > Artiodactyla > Ziphiidae > Hyperoodon > Hyperoodon ampullatus. The sequence continues at coordinate 132,570,991 of NC_136914.1, forward strand.
CCCAGGGGTTGTCATGTTGAATCTTAATTAATCTAGATCTTCTCTTATAACTAAGAGAATACTACAAATGGCACAGAGAGGTAGAATGGGTATGGGAGTGTATAACACAATGTCTATTACATGTAGTTTGAAAATTGTGTTTTATTTTACAATATGAAAATAAAAGAGAGAATCTTACCTTTAACCAGAAAACAAATATGAACTTCTTTAACACAAAAGGAAAACAATCAAAAAGTTCTTCAAGACATAGCCAAAATCAGGAGATAAAGGGATGTCGCCTACTTTGTGTTCAAATAATTATACAAAGCAATATAGCAAATAATATACTCTGACATATTGTGATTTATTTGTGAATGCACAGAAATTTATTATCGTATATACAAACACTCAGAAGGAAAAGCATCTATACAGTCATTAAAAAAATATTTTTATTGGAGTATAATTGCTTTACAATGTGTTAGTTTCTGCTGTACAATGAAGTGAATCAGCTATATATATACATATATCCACTTCCTCTTTATATACTCATTCTTGAACAAATATTTCAAATGAAGACTCTACAACAATGATTGATTAATCATATGATATAGTAAGGTGTAGAATAAATAATCATCTTATCAGAGGATGCATGCACAGCACTTCAGACATTTATATAAAGAAATATAAATTACAAAGATAATTATAAAGGAGCCTAAAAAATACAATTCACTAAAATACTTAACAATTATGAAGTAGATTTTAAATCTAAGAATACCAATACAATGACAACTCAGCCTGAAAAAGATTTGGAATAGGAGCAAATAAAATTGTACCAATTCATTTATGCTACAGAAGACCCATGATCTGGCAATGATCAACTGATATGGACACTGGCATTATTGTTGAAGGCAATAATTAGTGTGATAATCCCTGCAAGAACCACTGGCAGTGTGATAAAAAGTCTTAGAGTATGATGCACTTTAACTCAAATTACATTTCAGATATTATATTCTTTTTTTAAATACATCTTTATTTGAATATAATTGCTTTACAATATTGTGTTAGTTTCTGCTGTATAACAAAGTGAATCAAACATACACATACATATGTCCCCATATCCCCTCCCTCTTGAGCCTCCCTCCAACCCTCCCTATCTCACCCCTCTAGGTCGTCGCAAAGCACTGAGCTGATGTCCCTGTGCTATGCTTCTGCTTCCCGCTAGCCATTTGTTTTACATTTGGTAGTGTATATATGTCAGTGCTACTCTCACTTTGCACCAGCTTCCCCTTCCCCCCTCCCAGTGTCCTCAAGTGCATTCTCTATATCTGCATCTTTATTCCAGCCCTGCCCCTAGGCTCATCAGTACCATTATTTTTAGATTCCATATATATGCGTTAGCATACGGTATTTGTTTTCCTCTTTCTGACTTACTTCACTCTGTATGACAGACTCTAGGTCCATCCACCTCACTACAAATAACTCAATACCATTCCTGTATATGGCTGCATAATATACCATAGTATGTATGTGCCGTATCTTCTTTATCCATTCATCTCTCAATGGACATTTAGGTTGCTTCCATGTCCTGGCTATTGTAAATAGTGCTGCAATGAACATTGTGGTACACGTTTCCTGTTGACTTATGGTTTTCTCAGGGTATATGCCCAGTAGTGGGATTGCTGGGTCATATGGTCGTTCTATTTATAGATTTTTAAGGAACCCCCATACTGTTCTCCATAGTGGCTGTATCAATTTACATTCCCACCAACAGTGCAGGAGGGTTCCCTTTTCACCACACCCTCTCCAGCATTTATTATTTCTAGATTTTTTGATAATGGCCATTCTGACCAGTCTGAGGTGATACTTCATTGTAGCTTTGATTTGCATTCCTCTAATAATTAGTGATGTTGAGCATTTTTTCATGTGCCTCTTGGCTATCTGTAGGTCTTCTTTGGTGAAATATCTATTTAGGTGTTCTGCCCATTTTTTAATTGGGTTGTTATTTTTTCAATATTGAGCTCCACTAGCTGTTTGTATATTTTGGAGATTAATCCTTTGTCCATTGTTTCATTTGCAAATATTTTCTCCCCTTCTGAGGATTGTCTTTTCATCTTGTTTATGGCTTCCTTTGTTGTGCAAAAGCTTTTAAGTTTAATTTGGTGTCATTTGTTTATTTTTGTTTTTCATTACTCTAGGAGGTGTTTTTCATTACTCTAGGAGGTGGGTCAAAAAAGATCTTGCTGTGGTTTATGTCAAAGAGTATTTTCCCTACATTTTCCTCTAAGAGTTTTATAGTGTCCAGTCTTACATTTAGGTCTTTAATCCATTTGGAGTGTATTTTTATATATGGTGTTAAGTAGTATTCTAATTTCATTCTTTTACATGTAGTTGTCCAGTTTTCCCGGCACCACTTATTGAAGAGGCTGTCTTTTCTGCATTGTATGTTCTTGCCTCCTTTGTCGTAAATTTGGTGACCATATGTGTGTGGGTTTATCTCTGGGCTTTCTATCCTGTACCATTGATTTATATTTCTGTTTTTGTACCAGTACCATACTGTCTTGATTACTGTAGCTTTGTAGTATAGTCTGAAGTCAGGGAGCCTGATTCCTCCAGCTCTGTTTTTCTTTCTCAAGATTGCTTTGGCTATTCGTGGTGTTTTGTGTTTTCATACAAATTGTGAAATTTTATGTTGTAATTCTGTGAAGAATGCCCTTGGTAGTTTAATAGGGATTGCATTGAATCTGTAGATTGCTTTGGGTAGTATAGTCATTTTCACAATATTGATTCTTCCAATCCAAGAGCATCGTATATTTCTCCATCTGTTTGTATTATCTTTGATTTCTTTCATCAGTGTTTTATAGTTTTCTGAGTACAAGTCTTTCTCCTCCTTAGGTAGGTTTATTCCTAGGTATTTTATTCTATTTGTTGCAGTGGTAAATGGGAGTGTTTCCATGTTTTCTCTTTCTGATTTTTCATTGTTAGTGTATAGGAATGACAGAGATTTCTGTGCACTAATTTTGTATCCTGCAACCTTACCAAATTCATTGATTAGTTCTAGTAATTTTCAATGAGAAAACTCAAATGAGACTGAAACCTGGCTATCACCTTGACTACATCTTTGTGAGACCCTGGGCAGAGAACCCAGCTAATACATATGTATCCAGATTCATGACTGACAGAATCTATAGGTAATCAATGGGGGTTGCTTTAGGCCACTAAGCTTGTAGCATTTATTACACAGAAATAGATAATTAATATGATTACCATAAAGACCTACAGTGTTAATAATTCTAAGAGTAGTAACAATACCAATGACAAGCATAATCTCTCTTTATTTTATGTACATAATGCTGTTGCTCAGTTTCTATTAGATATGCACAAATACACTGTTTGATTCACAATAACAAATAAATAATATATGCTGATTTTTTTATTAATAAAACAGAGTACCTGTGAATTGGAGAACAATAAGCCATGACTTTATTTTACTAACACATTCAGCAGATTTTCTCACATTTTGTTTTATTCTTCCCTTTAATTAATGTTGTGATTTTTAAAAATTCATTTTGCACTTGCTAAATAATACTTCAACTCCTTTCTTCTTTCAGTGTTAGAATAATAGTAATAATGAAACTGGCCTGACTAAAATTAGCTATGAACCTTTTGATTTATAATGTATCTTTCATTTACATAAAATTTACAATAGTCAATACCAATAATTTTATTACATACACACAAGGGACTTTCAGCTTCTATTTAGGAAGGAAAAAGCTGGAATGAGCATCACCTCCACCCTGACAATAGGAGAAAAAAAATCTGTAAAATCATAACTTTTCTTTAATCCATCAATGCACTGAGGTCACAGGGCAATCAGCCTGAAATCTAAGAAAAGACAAGTGCTTCCAATGAGAGAGAGAAAATAAGACAATGAACAAGAGGAAGATAGGGCTGCCATATAAGTAATGTGAAATTCAACTAAATTTTTTCACAAATTGCTAAGGGCTGAGTGTATGCTAGCATGAGTCTAGACACCCTGGTAGCCTCAGACACAAGGGGAGTCTGCATCTAGTTGTAGGTTCTTTTCCATAGTCATTTACAATGTACTCATAAGAAAGATTGAAGGCAAGATACAGGGAAGAGCTTTCATTTGTGAATTATATACAAATGTACATAGTGCAATCGTGCAGGAGGGATGCAGCAGCCGTTATAGGAAAAGCACAAAGCCCTGTTCAATACTTTTCCTCTCTGGAACTAAAGACTTAAGGAGCTGTTGAAGGGCAGCAAACTGACACACATAAAGCAAGGAGAATACTCACCATGGAAAAGAAAAGGAAAGCAACCTCTAACACTCAGGGAGGAGCAGGAAACATGCACGTAGGAGATATCCAATTGCTGGGGAAGGAACAGGATTGTTGAAAAGCTCCTTACCCCTGAGACCCAACGGCTGTTTAAGACTGAGACAATACAGGGCCACAAAGGACACCGCCTCCCACCACCCATCACCAAGCTAGCAAACATTGAGTAAAGAGCAAGAAAATAACACTGGGGTAGGGGGGAGAGTGTGGAGAGATACTCCCTCCAAAGAAAAGATATATAGGAAGGTGTAAAACTGTTGGAGGAGCAGATATTGAAAAAAGCCCATTGGAAAACCAGTCTTCAGCCTGAGCACAAGGAAACACTGGAGAAATTTTAATCAGAAGCATTGAAGGTAACAACACCCACAATAAAACAGAAACCAGTTGGACTCTCACATACCAATGGCTTAGCAGAAGGAGAATAATAACAGTTTCCAGGAAAAACACTATTTACCTTTGTCTCAAGTGCCCTACATCTGATGTCTGCCTCTCAACTAAAAATTAAGAAACACAAATGCACATACACACTCAAAAGACAAAAGCACTGTCCAAGGAGATAAAACAATCCACAGAACCAAAGCCACATGTGACCCAAATGTTGGAAATATCTGAGAGAACATTTAAAACTATGTTTTAAAGGCTCTGCATGAACTGATGGTGAATTTCAAGCAGAGATGGAACATTTAAGGGAGAATCGAATTAAAATGTTTAAAAAAATGCATTAAAAGAGAAAAGTAACTTTGAGGTATTCACCAGTAGACCTCAAAGAGCCAAGGAAAGAATTACTGAATTTAAAGATAGGTCAATTTAAATTATCCAAACTGAAAACCAAAGAGAAATAAGAGTTAAACAAATGAAAAAACAAAAGGATTAGAAGACTGATGGGCTGCAGGACAAATCTTAATGACCTAACAAATATGTACTTGGATTCCCAGAAAGACAGAGAAATCCAAGAAAAAGAGTCAGAGATTGGGCAGAAAAAAAAAAATTAAGAGATAATGGTTGAGAATTTTCCAAATAACAAAACAAAAAAGAAAAATGCCAGCCACACAAATTTGAAAAGGTCAGAGAACACCAAGCTGGATAAATACCAACAGAACCCATACAAACACACATGTCCACACTTATTATATACAGTGTACTTAAAAGCTAAATTAATAATACATATATACTGAAGGAGGGTAGAGAGAAAAACAACATCACAGAGAAAAAAGATAAGAATTATAATTATAAAAATTACAACCAACGTAAAAGAGAAATTTATAAATCTCTTGTTACCTAAAAGTTACCTTAGTTAAATGAATCTTATAGTTTTTCTTAAAAAATATAAATTGCTCAGATGAGGTTTATAATCTTTTTTTTTTTCCTGAAATTAAATTACCTTCAATGATTTCAGTAGCTAGTGGAAATTGAGCCTATACCAGAGAGGACGTAATATACCTCCTAGGAAAAAATAATAAATCTACATAATCTGTTACTGACATATTTTCTTATAACCTTAGTAAAACCAATTTTTAGTTTGTATTCTGTGACATGTACATGAAGCAATTATTCATATTATCACACAAACTCCTGTAAAATAGCAGATTAGGTTATAGCATAATTTCTATTATACAAATCAGAGAGATACAACAGGGACACAGCCTCAAATTGTAAGTGGTAGAAAAAGGATTGGATTCCTGACATTACCTCTAACATAATAATTGTGTTCCCCTTCTGCTTGTCTAACTTTCTATGAAAAAAATATTAATGTTATCTTTTTTTATTTAAATGTGTACCTTAGGGTAAAGGCATTATTGTAGGCAATCTCAAGGAACATTTTTCCTTTTTTTAAAATTATTTTTTAAATTGAAGTATAGTTCATTTATAATATTATGTAAGTTTCAGGTATATAGCATAACGATTCAGTATTTTTACAGATTATACTCCATTATAAATTATTACAAGACAATGGCTATAATCCCCTGTGCTATACAATGTATCCTTGCTTATCTCTTTTATATGTAGTAGTTTGTATCTGTTAATCCCATACCCCTAATTTGCCCCTCCTCCCTCTCCTCTCCCTTTTGGTAATACTAACAAATCTTTGTAGCATTTTGGACAATATTTCCCACTAACACTCTTCTAAATCTGTGCAATTAACAACTACAAAAACAAGTTACAAAAATAATTTTCAAAAGCACAGACCATCCTAAATCTGTCAACTTTGGATCACTTCACATATGGATGTTTCTGAAGTGGCTGCCCAAGTCTAGAAGGGGCACTAGTCCTTTTTGGGTTTAGGATGGCCTATGTGTGTGGGCGTATCGGATAAGATATGCTCTAGGGCACAGGAGGGTTCTGCAGAAGTGTAAAGGGTGCCTTGGAGTGGCATTGCTTACTTTCAGTTTGTTCAGATTACTTGGTTAAAATTTTGTGCTTCACATAGAGCCTATCCAAAATAACCATCCTAGAATTACCACCCCAGATAAGTAATTAAAAAGGGAGTCCCATTCCTATTATGTCACAGATATCTGCATTTAAAAAATGCTCCACTAGGGCTTCCCTGGTGGTGCAGTGGTTGAGAGTCCGCCTGCGGATTCAGGGGACACGGGTTTGTGCCCTGGTCCGGGAAGATCCCACATGCCGCGGAGCGGCTGGGCCCGTGAGCCATAGCCACTGAGCCTGTGCGTCTGGAGCCTGTGCTCTGCAACGGGAGAGGCCACAACAGTGAGAGGCCCACATACTGAATAAATAAATAAATAAATAAATAAAAAGCATTATTTAAAATCATAGTATATTGTACAGATTGTAACAATCATGTTGCCATGTGACATGGTAGAGATTGAGTTAGACATCTAGTAGAAGATCTATCAGTATGTAGGTATCATGGAACTGTCCAAGAGAAAAGAGTGTTACAGACTGATATTTAAGCTCTATGAAACTTTATCTATTGTTATGTTGTAATTTTTTGACCAGTTAGCTAGTGTTTCTATAAACTCTTTATTTTTGGAAAATATTTGTGGAACTAAGCTGAAATTCTTCACCATAGGTTGGATTCATGGTATGTTTATGGGATAAAAGGCTGAAATTTGTATTATTTTATATGAGAAGTAAAAACAAAGAAAGCATGGAGGTTGATGCCTATTGATGGAATTCACAGATAATGTCAATAAAAGAAAGAGAAGATGGTTTTAGAGGGAAGATAATAAGTTCAGGTTCAGACACATTGATTTTTCTATAGACTATAGGGCAATCAAGGGAAGATGCTGGATCATATTAGGATAAGACTGAAGTTATTATTGATATGTGGGCTGGTATATAGATGTAAGTAAATTTATGGTAGTTGTGAAGATTGCCTAGGGTAACTACAGTGAATATTTATGGTAAGAGCAGAAAGACGGACAAATAAACATGGGAAAGAATGCCGAGGAACAAAAACATTTCTTAGCAAAAAAAAAAAAAAAAAAATAGTAGAACTTATGAGAACATTTGGAGGAAAAGCAGGAGAGAGTTGCAGTGCTACAAAAGCTGAAGGGAGAATATATCATAAGCAAATAATCAGCTGTATCACCAGTGTAAAAACCTGGGTGTTTCCACTAGTTTAGCCATGGTTCGGGAGTCTGGACCCTTGATAAAATCACTTGCAATTTCAGTTGGTTAAGGATATGCTCATTCTTGGAGGTAAAGGCAGCATAATCATTTCACCTTTTTAAGTCTTTAAAAGAGTAAATGTGCATAATATATTAAGTCTTTTATCAGAGAAATGTGAAAAATTATGATTCTCTTACTTTCAGCTTTCAACTTTTCCTGAATTTGTTTCATACAAACTATTGACTCTGATTCTGTAAATGTATTTTAATATAGGTAAGCATGATGATGGTGGTTTCAAAAGCATATAACTTTATTTTAATAATACATTATATACATAAATAATTAATGCAGTGTAAATATCTTAGCTGAATCATTTTCTCAGCTTGCTTAGAACTCTTTATGTAGTTAGGTAAAAAACAGCAAGAATAGTCAATCTATTATTCAACAAATTGTGAAATCCCAGCCTTTTGAGATTCTAATTTAAATTCATAGGAATAAATAACAGCTATTTATAGTTTCAAATAGGAGAAGTAATAACTTCACAGGTTTAGGCGAATATTTATTTGGATTATCCTGCAAACCTATTTTATTTCTTGAGAATGAGTATAGAATAATGATAGCAGAATTTGTTTATTCATTTCACAAATATTTACTAAGCACCCACTTGTGTTCTAGGCACTATTTTAATTACAGAGATAAAATTGTGAACAGAGAAAATCCTTCATGGAGTTTATAATCCAATGTTTGATATAGATAAGAAAGAAGCACACACACACATATTCACACTCACATCCACACACATACATGTGCACATAGACTTACATATACATATGCAGTAATACATGCCATAAAGAAAAATAAGACAAAGAAATAATGAATGATGTGACCTTGTGGTGTGACAGAGATTGTCTTTGTGAAGATAGAGGTAGAAGATAGAAGAGAAGATAGAATATTGAGGGAGTGAATCAGCAAAGATCTTAGAGAAGAATGTTTGAAGGAGTGGGAACAGAACTTCAAAAGTTCCAGGTAGGAATGGCCAATAAAGAATAAAAATTGAATTATTTAGGATAGAGATGAGATAATTGCACTAAAAATAAACTTGAATAATTGAGAGAGGATAAGTATTGACTAGTACACAATTAGAGGTATTAGTTTTAGGAAAAAACAGAAAATTCACCTATAGAATAAGAGGGATTGCAAAATATATGGATAAATTATGTTATTTTATACATTATAAAATAATGTATTTTAGATTATGTTTAAGTAAAAGTTTTTAAAGGTATATGAACAAATTAATAATGTAGGAAATTGGTGATAGCAAGTTCAAGAGAGAAGAAAAAGTATAGAGCAGTCACCTCAAAGAATGAGAGGGTAAATTAACAAAGAAACCTAGGCAGTATAGACAGCTCATCTTCATACTGTGGTTTTTAGTTTAAATTAGTATTTTTTTTTGTTCCACCTACATTTAACCATACTAGGCCAAAATTAGAATAGGAAGAAAATTGAATCTAAGCAGTGTTCAAATTTACTAAGAGGGTTGAGTTAAAGAGAGAATGAAAAAGGTGTCAAGAATGCTCCAAGTGGGCGGTTATAGAGGTGGACAATGGTGTCTTGGGTGAGTAGAGAGAAGTGAGTTATAGGGAGACAAGGGAAAAAGAAAAATGGTAGCATCAATGGATTTAAGGTCCATTAGTAGCAACTGTGTTTAGAGTATAAAATACCCAGTTTTACTGAAGAAGCACAGAAGAAAAGGTACTTGGAATTTAAGAGTTTAAGGAACTGGGAGGCCAGTATGTTGAATATTGTTGTGCGTGGACAGGATGGTGAACTCACTTTTCTTGTCGGATAGGATGCTGTAAAATGTTGATAGGTAGTTTCTATAGTCTGAATGTTTGTGTCTCCCCAAAGTTCATACATTGAAATTCTAAGTCCCAAAGGTATTAGTATCCCAAAGATGGGGCCTTTGGGAGATGATTGTTTTCTGAGGGTAGAGTCCTCATGAATGAGATTAGTGATTTAGTCCCATTATAAAAAAGATCCCATAGAGCTCCTTAGCCCCTTCCTCCACAAGAGGTTACAATGAGAAGCCTGCAACCCAGAAGAGAGTTCTGACTCCACTATGTTGACACGAAGATCTTGAACTTCCTACCTCTACAACTGAGAGAAGTAAATGTCTGTTGTTTGTAAGTCACCCAGTCTGTGGTATTTTATTGTAGCAGCTTGAATTGCAGTTGGGACTAAGACAGCAGAGGTGGAAAGAAAGACAAAGAACAAGAGCAGAAACCTGCAACTAATGGTAAATGCCCTGGGGATTGGTAGATAGCAGATAAGTGTGTGTGAATCACATACACAGTTTGATGGCATGTCTTTCAGTGGAACTGGACTTTTTTTTTTTTTTTTCTTTTTGACGGAGGAGGGAAGATAACGTGGAACCAGCTATTATGAGCAACGAGGATGTCTACCTGCATCCCAGGCCTTGTGTTAATTTATCTATAGGGAAATTAGAAGAGTTAATTCCAAAGGGGACTTTAGGGGAAGCCAGATACTCAGGAGAGCCAACCTCACCAAGAATGAGGAGGTAAAGCGAACAGTATGAGAAGTAAAATGTGATTTTTTTAATGACACGATGCAAATTACAAAATGCGTGCATGAAATATTTGGGGGTGACAACTCGAATTGGATAATGACAGATGCAGATTTGTGTGATAATACTATTATAGATAATCAGCCCTCACCTGAAAGATTGGGATTTCCAATTTTGAGTGTAGAAAATAGAGTGGGGATTAAGAGGGAATTACAATTTGTAGCCTCTGTGGAGTTTGTTGGGAAAAATTCTGAGCACGTCTTCTTTTTAGGCATGTGAAGCCTGAACAGTGATAAGGCAGGTGAAGCCGGGCTCTGTTGCAGATCTATCCAGAGGCTTCCTTCAGCCTGACTATAGGAACAATGCTCATAAAATCCCGCCAAGCCTCCGTCTCCTTCTAGGGTTGAGGAAAATTTCCCAAATTTTAAATCCAGTTGCTTCCACCTCCTACCCTTAAGCTCATCCTCATTTTGCTCCTTTTCTGGGACAGTCTTGAATATTCTCCCCTCAATTACACTTTTGCCCTGGCTTCCTAACATTATTAGAAAGAAAGAAAACTAATTCTGTTAACCAATCAATGTTTATTTCATTCCAAATCACCCTGTTGCCTGTCATCTCTGTGTGTCCTTTGTATCTCCTTTGTCCATGCAGGAACTAGTTTCTGTTTTTTAATAAATATTTATTGAATGTTTGAATGCTTCTTTTCCCTAATCACTTAATATTTGTACAGTAAGCCAGAATATCTGAGTTGTGAACATGAATAATAAAATGGGCTTCATGGTAGCCAAGGGAATTAAAATATGTGATGTGGAAAGTCATTGCCAAGACAGAAAGACTGTCATATGTCAAAAAATATAGATTTTTTTTTCTCATGTAACAAATAGTAATATCAGGTTGGAAGTGGCAGTTTTATGCTCCTTTGGGTATAACATAAGTCTCTGAAGACTTTGGAATTGTCTTTGGAGACATCTTCAAGGTTCATTTTCTTCCCCAAGGTGTAAGATTTATGCAGTATTTTGGTAATAAAAGACATTTTATAATTGGATGTGTTTTAATGAAACTTCACTTGCATTTTAGAAAATAATAAAGAAAAGGCCCCACAAATGCTAATTATGCTGAGTTGAGTTCTTCCCAGGGGCTCAGAAGACTTCAATCTGTTTTAATAAGTAGTTTGTTCTTTACTCAAGCATCATATAAATTAGATTGAAGCAGATATAGTACATATTTCTCATTCATAGCATTTGAGACTTGCAGCCATTCTTTTGAACTCACATACTTATTTAATATTATAGAAACCGTTTAAATGATAAAATGTCACCCAAATATTTTAATCGACAAAAAGTATTTTTCATACGCACACTCACACACACATACAGCTTAGAATGGTAATCTGAATTGTCCTTCTCCACACAAAATCTACAAGCATGCATTTTCTTTCTGAAAATTAATTGGCAGTTTACAAAATGTTAGCTGACGGATTGAAGGCCATAGAAAAGTGGGGACCAAGAATCTTAGTTGTTACTGTATTGAGTTTATATTTAGCCAGTAGGCTTTGGCACTGCTATGCCAATTGATACAATCCTGAAATATTTTAGTAGAGGAGAGAAATAGTCACTGGCTGAGTTCTCAAATCCCCCCTTTCAAAGAGGCCCCAGCCACCCCGAATCCTACCAAAGGATACCCCAACCTTCAAACAGCCCTGCCCAATTTGATCACTACATTCACGTGCTCTAGGGTTATGCTAGCTTTGATTCTGATTGGTCAATGCTCATTAAATCTTTTGAATATCATCATTGATTATATGGGAGATGTATCAAAGAAAAGCAAAGTGATATTTAACTGGATCCCATTATCACCATTGTTTTCATAGAGATTCTAGTAGCATTAAAGTTCCTCCATTAGGTCCAGAAGAGACTCTTCAGTAACTTCATGGTACTGATTTCCCTGCTTTGTACTGTATATCATATCTAATACTCATTTCTAATGAGTACAACACCAAGAGGCAGTCAGGAAATTCTATGATTAAGGTAATGGAATGAAGAGAGCCTTTTTCTTTTTCTTCTCAGAGTTCATGAGAATAAGCAGCTAAGTGCAAGATCAAATCAGAATGTAAAAAGAAATCAAAGAGAATGTCTGATGGTGCAGTTATCAAACAAATGGAAGAGTATCTAGTACTTCCAAATGGGTATCCTCAAACATTTGTTGAGAATAGCAGGTTTTGGGTGCATAGGATGGGAGAAGAAGCTTCCCTTGACCTCATTTTGTATCATAGTGAAAAGGGAGATGGGACAGAGATATACATTCATATCACTTTGTAGGTATTGTAAACATTTTATTATTCCATTGCCTGACCATTCCACTATTAACTAAAAGAAATTCAAACAGATGTTATTATAGGATATTGTCTTTTAGAACCAGAAAAGTTTATTCTAAAATTTGTAAGAAGTTTATAAGAAAAATATTCAAAAAGAGGCAGGAAATTTATGAAAAAGAAAGGGTAACTAATGTTTTAAGGATGATTTGCCCTATCAGTTATTTAAACATGAAAACTAATCATAAGGATATGATATATATATGATATATATATCTTGTGTGCCAGGTTAAGTGCCATGCTTTTAATATTTTATAGTGCTGGTCCTTAAGGATTATCTCTGTTTGAATGGAGGTCAAGATATGATCTGCTTTAGGAAGATGTAGTAACTCCACATGCAAACAGTGACACCCCTAGGAAAAATAAAAGAGGGATGCTGCTTCTCTGAGTAGAGGTTGGATGGTTTGAGTGTGGAGTTACTTATACCAGAAAAGAAACTGAAGTATCAGCTCACAATTTTTGTTTGTTATTGTTCAATAAATTTATTATTTTGCATTCTAAATAAGAGGAATTATATTTCAAATATCCATGCATCCATGCACTTAAGAATTCAGAAATCTGTGTTCTCTTCCCAATTCAGAATCCTTACTGTCCATCTTTTTTCCCCATCAGAGGAAAAATGAAATCTTTATCTGAGGTTTAGCATTTAAACACGTTTTTTAACACATATATATATGTTAAAAATGTATTCCTAAGGAGTACATTATTCTTTTATATGTTTTAAAACTTTAGGTAACTGGTACAGTGCTCTGTGAATTCTTCTGGAAATTGTGTTCCCCCCAAAAAAAACTGACTTGAGTTACATACATGTTGATATGTGTGACTCTGTTTCATTTATTTTGCTGTTGTATTCCATTGTATCCACTCCTCTGCTCTTGCAGAGCAATTTCCCTAGTGTTCACTCTTAGGAGTAAAAATTCAGTGGTAATAAAATAAATGGTGCATTCAAATTCAATAGATCTTGTCCAAGAGTTTTCAAAGATGGCTGTATTAAATCACATTTGCATTAGCAGTATATTAGCTTTCCCATTATTGTACAAGCAGTGCCACATACACTATTTTCAGATTTTTTAAAAGCCACCCATATCTTGGGTATGAAATTTTATCTGTGTAGTTTTAGTTTCTATTTTCCTGATGTGATATTGTGATTCATTTCATGTATTTACTGATTATTTAGGTTTCTTTTTCTATATATAGCTTTGCCATATCTTTTATTTGTTTTTGTATCATATTTAACCTGTTGATTTATAGAAGTTCTTTATATATTCTTAGATGAGATAAATACATGTATGTATAATCATTGTTAATAGCATCAATCATTTGCAATATATTCTTCCTAGATGTAATGATCTTTACTCTTTTATGGTGTCTTTTGATACCCAAGGTTATATAATTTAATATGGCCAAAGTTTAGATATTTTTCTATATTATTAATACTTTTTATAAAGATGTTCCCTTGTAATTTATTTGTATTTTTGTAATTTATTGTGCTTTTCTATAGTAAGGTGTATATTCAATAGAAACTGGTTTTTCTGTATGGTGTGAGGTAGGGATTTTTTTTTCCACATGGATAATTAAACATTTCTAAATTGTTGATTAGTTAGCCCTTACCCATTGCTGTGCAATGCTACTTCACTTGTATATTAAGCCTCTGTTTAGGCCTGGGTTTGTGGGCTTGTTCTTCTGTTCTGCTTATCTGTTTGTTTATTAGTGAAGCAGCACCACCTGTCTGTAGCTCTTAAGGATAACTGGGATCCTCTTGTGGACTTCACAGGTTTGCTTTGGCAGAGACAGTTCTTAACCTGTTACCTTTGTTTGGGATTCTGGGTATGTTTGCTGGTAATGTCCTTGGGAAGGTGGGGCCTGCTATATGGTATATTTTGGAGTGAAGCAACTGTTCAGTCTATGAGGATGGTAATGGGGAGGGTGTGCCACTGGCTGAGAACATTTGGATAGGACTGCTGGCCTGATTACCTCCCCAAGTGAGGCTGTAGACTGGCTTCTACAGCTGCCTGATATCTCTGGTCAGGCTTACTAGATGGTTGGGACTGAATACTATGATCAGTGTAGATGGAGCTATGAATTAGTTTCCTTGCCCTGACTGGGCAGCAGGATGAGTTCCAGGGCCTGTACAGCTCATTGTTTGGGGACTCACATTAGTCCAGCATGTGCACTGAATTTCTTGGTCAGGTTAGGCTAGCAGTTTTTCTCTGCACGTGGGGGAAGATACAGGTTGTTCTGTCTGTTCAAGTGCCACAGTAGTAGGGATGTTGATTGGGAAATGCACCTTCTTGTGTGCTCTGGTTAGGTTCCCTGGTCAGATAGTCTGAAGATTGTATTCAGCAACAAACAAATCTATGAATTATATTCCCTACCCAGGCACAGCAAGAGAAGCAGCTCTAAAGCCAGTAAAGCTTTTTGTTATCTTAACTCAAGGTGATCTGCACCCTCAAGTTTCCTGTCTGAGCAGACCCACTGGCTTCGCACTGCAAACTTTCAGATATGCTGACCTCTCTTTTCGAGTGTCTCTGGGCCACATAGTTTCCAGCAGTTGTTCTCCTTCTTTCCTGGTCAGATGCGTCTGAAGACACTCTCCACAGTGGGTGGGGCTATGTCTCAGCTCTCTTGCCTGGGCAGGAGGGGGACTGGCCACTCCAGGCTACTGTCAATTTCCCAACAGGCTTTCAGGTTAAGAGGGGCAGGAGTTACCCTCAGCCTTGGCTATGAATGAATCCCCTTGCCTGTATGTAGCAAGGGAATGCTCCACTCCCTTGTACTGGCTTTGCTCTGGGGATGATCAGCTCTGCTCAGCACCTCTTGGCTCAAGCACCACGGGACTGCATGGCTTTCAGGAGTTGTCGTCAGTCCTTCTAGTAAGATGGGGCTGGAAAACGCTCTCCACAGAGGGTGAGGCTGTGATTCATCTTCTTGCCTGAACATGGCCAAACTGGGCCTTAGGACTAGTAAAACCCTTCATTTGAAGGTTCTAATAAGGCATGTCTATACCCCACCAAGTTCCCTGGTTAAAGTACACCCCCAACTTGATTCTGCAGATGAGCAAATCCTCTTGTTGGGATTATTAACTGAGCACTGCAGATGTGAACTCAGTCTTGTTGGTTTCTACAAACCCCTCCCCCCTTCTCCATCAGAATCAGATTCCCAGGGATTGAGTCCCACAAATTCCCCTGTAATCCCAGTGGTGCAAGATCAGAGTAGGTTCTCTTTCAAAGTGACCCACAATGCTGGAGAGGGACTGTTTGTCCCCTCTTGGTCCTCTTTTCCCACTGGAGAAACCAGAGGCTCAGGGGAGACCACTCTACATGGTGTTGCATTGGCATGGGGGAGGGGCAAGATGGTCAACTTATAGCCACTTGTCTTACCTTCTAATATGTTCTGTCTCAGTTTCTATCGTGCAGAGAGTGCCTCAATCTCACCCCTATGTTTTAGGATTTTCTCAGTGGTGTCTTGGTCTTGATAATTTTAGTTGTTCTTCCTATGAGGGGAAGCAAAGTCAGGAACAACCTATGTCACCATCTTGATGAGGTGACTCCTCCTGAAATGCCTTTTTATTAAGTTGAAAAGTATCCTTCTTGTTTCTAGTTTGCTGAGGGTTTCATTATTTATTTTAACCATATTGCATTTTGAACGTTATCAAAAGTATTTTTCTGCATGTCTTGCTTGAGTAGTCATTTTTATTTATGTCCTGTTAATTTTACAAATTACAATAAAGTGTATGTGTGTCCATGCATGTGCTTGTGTGTGTATATATAAAACAACTTGTTCTTTTTTGTAACTAAATCCATAAGTAAGATTGGCTGGTAATTTACTTTTCTTTAATACCTTTATCTGATTTTTCATAAGAAGGTATATTACCCTCGTAACTATTATTGGGAAATGGGATCTTTACGGTCTTTCCTCTCGTTATATTCCATGGCATAGTGTGAAACCATATACCAATGAATTTGATAGATAAACTCTGATTATGAGTTCTTAGTAAAGACTTTTTCCCAGTGTAGAACCAATTCTGAAACCTCAACTTGGCTTATTTTCTCCATTTTCTGACCAACAGTTTTTTTTTTTTTTAAGTCTACCCTTTCCTGAGCGTGTTTCTTCAA
Organism: Hyperoodon ampullatus; assembly: GCF_949752795.1. Lineage (NCBI taxonomy): Eukaryota > Metazoa > Chordata > Mammalia > Artiodactyla > Ziphiidae > Hyperoodon > Hyperoodon ampullatus. Next base: position 132,587,968 of record NC_136914.1, read on the forward strand.
GGGACCTTGCAACGTGCATGGGTCTCAGTTTCATTCCCCCTACCCCACTCTGTGTGTTGACACAAAGGATCCTGTCCCTTAGCTGCTTAAAAATTTAAGGCTCTGGGTCTCACTATCAGTGAATGCTACCAGGAGAGCTGCAGGTTTCTTTCTTGCTCACCCACTCCAATTTTTATGTCTTTCTCCTTTGCAGTCTTGAGAATTTATAAACATTCAAATAAAATGATGTTTGTTATATTTATACAACAACTTCAGGTGTTTTGTTTGGGGGATTTTCTCAGACATTTAATTTTTGCTATTATTAAAAAGAGAGCTGACATGTAATTTTAAAGATTCATAAATTTAGTTGTAAAGATTATTTTGAAAATGTTTTAAAGATTAAACTAGGAAAGAGTAATTTACAGATATTTGAGAAACTTCCAGCATCTTTGTTTTAAATCTTTTAACAATATAGCATACATTTTATATTATCTCATTTTGAGTGACCTTATTATTAGGGAATGTTTATATTTTTTTCACATGCATTAGGCTTTGAAAAAGAAAAGCTTTTATAATTTCAGAAGGAATAGTATTTAAATGATATTTGATTATAACCACAGCATTAAGAAATGATTCTGTAAAACACAAAATGAAAAGAAAAGAAAAATTAGAAGGTATTATTAAAATCAAAGACTCAGAGGTAATTTTAGAGATGCATATCCACAATTCTCTTTGGATATTTCTCTAGTAGAAGAAAACAAGAAATTAGTGAGTTTTTCTGGCTAGATCACTCATTACTCACTCATTTACAACTTTTTTGGTTTGCTCCTTCTACATGCCTAACTCAATTCTTGAGATAGAGCAGTAAGAATGACAAAATATTTCCTCATAAAGCTTGCCTATGTTATAGTGAGCAAAGCAGAAAATCAACTAATAAAAATATAAATACAACTCATGGAGTGATAAGTACTAGGAAGACAAAGCAGAGTAAGCAGCCAGTGAGCCAGAGGGATGAGAGCAATTTTTAAAATGATTGTCAACAAAACCTCTTTGGGAGGTTTTATTTTAGCAGAGATATGATGATATTAAGGAGAAAGCCGTTATAAAATCTGGGGATGAAGTGTTCTGAAGATACAAAAATGAGAGCAGAATTAGCCTGATGTGTTCAAAAAATATTGGCATTGGCAGTGTGGTTGGCATGTGAGATCCCAGGAGAACATGGTAAATAGCAAGCAGGGAGAGGAAGACAGGGGTCAGATCGTATGCGGGCTTTTGGGTGATCTGTCCACAGAATTCACAGCTATACAAGGACAGTTTTGAACAACAGGCATAAACCATGACTGTCCTAGGTTCTCCAGGTCAAATTGCTGCACTGACTACAAACAAGATATGGAGTTTGTATTTTACCCGAAGTGTAACAGAAAAACTTACAAATGTTTTCTTTGGAGGGGTGTTGTGAGCTGACTTAGTATCTGAAAGACCACTCTGATCCTGTTTCATCCATTTATTTTATACTCTGGAAATGAATATGTAGAAAAAGTCCTGAGGTAGCAGGAGAGGAAACACTGAGACCAATTCAGAGGCCCAGGTGGCCATTACTCAAGAGGGAGAAGATGACTATTCAGGTTAAGTGGGTCACTGCTGATTACTTGCAGATTTGGAAGTGTTAAGAATCTTTGGAAGAAGCAAGTAGTAAATTTAGTAATGAAATAAATATTTGTGTGTGTGTGTATGTGTGTCTAATATATATACATATTTCAATTATAGGTAATATTTACCAAACTAAGATATGTTAGTAAGTTATATACTCAACATTAATAAAAGTAATCTTTTTAAGATACAATAATTTTTCTGCAGGTTAAAAGCAATCATATTAATACTATGACCTTTATATTGTATAATATCATTTTTATATTTTTCCAATAACTCATAAGAAGATTAAAGATATTTCATACACTGGAAATAGTGTGACATCTGGAGTTATGATAACCAAGTGTCTGTCACTTTCTAAGCCTCAGTTTATTGTCTTTGTATGTGTGGTTAAGAGGATTTAAAGAGCTAACAAATTTAAAGATAAAAATATAGATACTGTTTCATATTAAACTCCTCAGAAAATGGTAACTATTTATCATCATCTTCATCATTATCCTCATCATCATCACTGTTACTACTCATTGAGATCTGGATCATCAGCACTGTCAGCACCAGGTTTTGAAAATGGGTATTTTATTCATCCAACTAAATGAATAGGATTTTTATAAAAGTATCTACCAACCCAGCTTCTTGAAGACTCCTAAAAATAGTATTTAGTAAATTTAAGTTTTAAATCAGAGCTATTTATGTAGAAGGAGATCATTCCAAACAAAACTTCTCCATAGAATTTTTTTAAAGGAAAATATCGTGTGACCAAAATTATCTTGCCTATTTTGCTTTTTAAATTACTAAGTGCTAAGTAGAGAGAGAGAGAGAGAGAGAGAACAAAAGAGAGATGCTGATTAGTAATTTTATTTTTCCTGTTATTATTGTTAAAGTTGGAGAATAGGTTGTTTAAACAAGTGTTTCCATAATCCTTATTGCATTGACTCTTCATTAAATTCAGGAAAACAATATATTAAGTATTATTTATTATGTAGTAATATTTCAGTTATTTTTTGAAACAGAATATGTAATCATAGAGATTAGTTGAGTTGTTCAGGATTATACAATAAATCAATGGTAGAAATTGTACTGCAATATATATCATATAATCTTACTTAAACTCTCAGTGTTATTAAGTCACAAATAAGAGCCATCCGTGTAATGAGGTTTGGTTTCTTTATAAAATTTTGTATAATTTGTTTAAAATGCTTTATCAACTCCCTTTATATATATATATATATATATTTTACTGTAGTTCTACTGTAGACTACTGTAGTTCTACTATTATATCTAAAAATACCTTTTCTTCCTTCTCAGTTTTGCTCCAATATTTGTAATACTTCAAACCATATCAAGAATTAGGCCCGATAAGAAGGTTCTAATGCTGGATGACTATAAACCTAGTGATGTAGCTTTCCTATGAATTTATTTTTAACCTTAAAAAAATTTGGATGTCTTGATTTTTCAGTTTTATATGAAAATTACAAAATGATGTGTTAACACACACACATATATATATAGATACAGATATATAGATACATGTCAAATTACATAAGGTATATAGATTGTTAGCTAATAACATAGACCTAATTGTAATTTATATTAATATTCATAAAAAGGGAGCTATATTTTTACCACTAAATATATAGCTTTAATTTACTTATTCAAAAATATTCAACAGATCACTGCTTCTGAGGACCATTCATATTTATGGGACAAATGCATATATACATACACTCTTTGCTTTCTTACTCCCATATTTGTCATCAAGTATCTACTGAAGAATTGATTTACATTTTTGAAAATCCTTAATTATCTGAATGTATATGTTCAAACATCCTTCACTTTATCTCTATATTTTAGCATTTTAAGTTCGTTGTGTTTATATTTGTGAAATAAATAATAGTACATAATCTCACCATGGAAGCTTAAATTGATATGTCTTTCATAGTTTTTATACCTTTCAAATATTAAAATAGAGAAAAATAAAATTTAAATAACAATTTTATAGAAATAACCATTTTATACAAATAAAATATTAACGTGATTATTCTTTATCAGAACAAAATTTACTCTAAAAATAAAACACATATTTACCCTAGAAAATATGGAATTGGAATTCCACTTTGAACATATTTTAATAAAATATTGAAATGACTCGTGTTTAAAGTATGAATAATATTCTATTTTTAAATTCTCTGGCATTACTCAAAAAAGCATTTTAATTCAGAGTTAGGATATTGCTTTCTCAAGATTGAATTGACCAGACCTTATCTATGTGGAGAGAATGTGTTGACAGAGCATGACGTAAAGAGCACATAGTACAGACTCTCGCATGGTTCTGAATAATCTCCTTCTTTTTGGTAAATGTAACTGTCTTCTATCATATATAAAGTTGATTTTTCAAATTGAGAGTGAAAAATGGTTTATAATAATGATATCTCTTATGGCCTTGATACCATCTTAAAGTAATTTTTAGCACATCACTTCATCTGTCATAATAATAATATCATTTTTCCTCTAATACTGACTAAAATTTAACTTTAACCTTCACATCTCAATTTGTATTATTTTTAAAAAGGAAAAGGGAGAGGAATAAACTGTATATGTGAAAAGGTACCTTGTAGAATTCTATTCTGAAAAATAATATTAATTGAATATTTTTGGCAAGTCTTCGTCTGATCAAAAATAAAATATTCTTTTAAAGTACAAACTTTCATAAACAAGATGCTAACTTGCTCAAATACAAAATGTAACACAACTCATTCAAATTTATATAATTAATTCAATGGCAAATTATATGACCTACTTTCACGTATGCGATTAGCAGTTCAACAAAATCTCTCACTCTGAATTACTGGAAATATGTTGGTGCCCATGAGAACCAGCGGGGTACTGTCTATTTTAAGTTTGCCTTAATATCAGGTTATGATCAGCTTTAGGATATTTTCACTCATTTAGTAAGTTATCAGTTTTTGAGAGCAGTAAAGCTGTATCTAATGTATTACATAAATCATCACCTCATTTCTAATTTGTAGTAAATAATAGTCAAGAGATAAAAATGATTCTTTTTTCCTCTCCAATTCCTTAGTTGAACTTAACTGATGAAGAAGCATAGAACAAATGATCTTTTTTCTATAAATGAAAAATGATCACTTCATTTTTCATATATTTTTATGATAGAAGAGTTAATTGGTTTTCTACTATAGTAGTGAAGGGTTAAGGGAGAAGATTTATACCAGTACCCAGTACTTTGTCTCATATATTAAGCTTACGTTTACATCTCAATTGCATACTTACAAAGAGAAATAGGTGAGATTCTGATTTTGGTCTTAAGTGTTTAATAACTTGAAAATGTTCAAAACATCTGAATTGGTGACAATATTTAAAAAAAGAAATTGAAATTAGATTTGAATGAGGTAAAGCATAGTTCCCAATTCTCCTTGTTACAATTTTATTTTAGTAGCTTTTTATCAGTAATATTGATGTAGTTTTCAGGAGTTTTGTAAACCATATCCACATCTTGTTTTTGTAATAAAACAAATTGGCAACAATGTTACTTTTAATGGCATGTTTGCAATTCTTAAAGATTTTATGCCTGAAATTTTCCCACTAATATCTAAAACAGGTATGTTTACTCAAAATGCAGTTGATTTATATTAAAGAATGTTATAATTATTTAAATGTAAGTTATTTGTTATTAGTCATAAATTCACCCAGTTTACTTAAGTTTTACATTAATTACTATGTATTTCATACTTATTCTTCATAAATGAGATAATGAATATATGTTTCTTCTGTGGCATTAAGCACTATCTGAATGTCAGCTAAAATTATTTATTTCAGGAAATATATTGCTACCTCATAAAACTAAATGATGGTTTATATATTTATTAAGGCTAATTAAGTAGACATGTTAATTTACTCAATGGTGGATCATTTTTCCTTCAGTGGTTTATAATCATTTTAATTCTTCATAACTAGAGGGTAATTTTTCCATTTTCAAAGGCTATTGTGATCACCAGTGTAAACTTATTAAATAGTTTGTTTTAGCTCCACCCAGAAACATGCATGCTATTCTCAGCCACTCAACATTTTAAGAGATAAAGCAAATTCAAACACAGCAGATGCATTTAACCTTTCTTACTCTCTCAAATTTTATATTTTTTCCTAATTTAATAGTTTGTGGATGTCAAACATCTAACATCCCCACCCACTACCCAAGACTCAAATTTTCTTTATGTATGTTATATTGGAGGGATAGTGTGTCTACTATCTAAAGCATAAGGGACCAGATCCATTCCCACAGCCCCACTGCCACTACCTGAGGACCAGGTACATTATTGTGGTTAGCCATCTGATGTTTCTCAGAACTAGTCTATCCCACATAGCCCCACATATGTCAGGACTTACTGAAGAAAAGCTGTTTGGATGTTAAAGGCTGTGAGGAAATGATTCTGTGCCTGGCCTTAGATATAGTTCCTGCTGCCCAGACTTTGGAGCATTCTTAATTCCTACATTTTCACCAGGCCTATATCCTGAAATGATTATCTATCTGGGACTCTGTGACAAATGCCAAGTGAATTCCACTTTTGCCTAAGGTAACATGAATTAATTAATTTTGTGTTTTACTAGTTTATCAGTAAGTGTCTTTTTGACTTGTATTTTTTCCATATTTTATACTTAATGTTGAGATATACTTTTTCTCTCATGCTGTTCTATCTCTTTGGAGCTTTGCATTTTTAGGAAAAAAAAATACAGTCCTGATTCTGCAATGGGTTTCAGACATATAAATCTGTAGTTTGAGAAGCTATAGAAATTTTTTGAGTTGTAATTACTTTGATAACCACTATTTTGGCTTCTATCAGTTATATTAGCTTTGTCTCTTGAACTTCATAAAGCAGAGCCAGACAGTATGTACTCTTTGTTTATAACTTATTTTCCTCATCATTATGCATATAACCTTCATTCATATCATTTAGTATAGCAGTAGTTGTTTCTACTTATCAATGTGTCATATTTGATTGTACAACTACATTGTTGTTCTATTATTGATTCTACTTTTAAAGAGTAATTCAGTTGTTTTGGAAATAGTTTGAATATGGTTGCTTTGAACAGTCCTGTAATTTTTTTTGGTAAATATCTGTGCTTATTTCCATAGATAGATTATAGATAGATAGGTAGGTAGATAGAGATATAATAAATATATATATTGCATAATATATATTTGAAATTTCTTAGTGAAGAAGAGAAGAAGAAAAAGCTTAGCTTCAGTGGATATTAATATAAAAAAAAAGTTTGCCAAAGAGGTTTTTATCAGTTCTCGTACTCACCAAAAATATATAATTTTATACATGTTTGGCATTCTTACCAATATTTGGTATTATTAGTCCTTTTAATTTTCTAGTTGATATCTCATTGTGATTTTAATTTGCATACTGGCCATTTGCTATTTCTTAATTGAAGTACCCATTAGAATTTTTGGTCCATTTTTAGATCGAGTTTCTTATCTTATAATTATTTATCAACATTTCAATTTTTATTTATTTGAATTTTGTAAAAAAAATTGAAGTATACATGACTTACAGTATTACATTAGTTTTGTCTGTACAACATTGTGATTTGGTATTTTTGTAACTTATACACCATACAAGGTTATATAAAATATTGACTATATTCCCTTGCTGTACTCTACACCCCTGTAACTTATTAATTTTATAATTGGTAGTTCATACCTCTTAATTCCCTTCACCTATTTCGTTCCTCCCATCACCCTTTTACCCTTCAGTAACCTCTAGTTTGTTTTCTGTATGTGTGAGTCTTTTTCTGTTTTGTTATATTTGTTTGTTTGTTTTGATTTTGAGATTCCACATCTAAGTGAAAACACACACGGTATTTGTCTGTGTCTGGCTTATTTCACTAAGCATAATACCCTCCAGGTCCATCCATGCTGTTGCAAATGGCAAGATGTTTGATGCTTTTTTGTGTTCTATGTAATAAATCTTTGCCTAATCCACCAAGCTCATGGAAATATTTTCTTATATTTTCTCCTAGAAGTTTTCTAGGAAAAAAAAAAGAGACTAACCCAGTGTGTATTTTCCCAAAAATCAAGCTTGCTATTTTAAAATAAAATTATAATTACCATGCAATTATTAATTGTAAATTGTATTAACAAACTAAATATATATATATATATATATGATCTTTTCATTTGTTAAAAGACATTCAACAAAATTCAACATCCATTTCAGATTAAAAAACAAAAAACTCTCAGCAACATGAAAATCAAAAGATACTTCTTAAAGTGCCTGACAAAGAACAGTTAGGGAAAAAAACCTATATCTAACGTCCAACTGAAAGGTAAGAAATGAATTATTTCCCCCTAAGGTCAGAAACAAGATGAAGATGTCCACTTTCATGACTTCTATTAAACATTGTACTGAGGTTCTAGTCATTGAAATCAGGCAATAAAATGAAATAAATAAATAGTCAACCAGATTGGAAACAAATGGGTAAAACTGTTTTTATCTGTAGACAACATGATCAGCTATGCAAACAATCTTTCCTTCATGATATGCTGCCCTATAAATTTCTGACTTGCTTAGCCAGCCCCACAATTGCATAAGTCAGTTTCTTATAATAAATCTACATACAGTTGATCCTTAAACAACAGGATTGAGCTGTGTGAGTCCACTAATATGCAGATTTTTTTCAATAAATACTACAGTACTACAGCGTCTGCAAATGGGTTGAATCCGCAGATGCAGAACCCCAGATAACATAAAATTTTACTGGCTCGATTCTCTGGTTGAAACCTGTCTGATACAGTCATAAAGCTTCTTCTGAAATCTGCATTACCATTTTATTTTATTTGAATATGTTCTAATGAATTAGGATTCTTATGGTAGTCAAAACAATATTTCCAAAGACTACCTCGTGTTATATTCCCTCATACATCTACTAATTCATTAATGAATTTCCTCATTTAACTTATATTTTCTAGGATTTAGATATGCTACCAAAAACTCAGACTTCAGCTAGAATTGGGGAAAAAGTTTGAGTATTTTACTACCTGTATCGCTATTTTTCTAACAATAGTCAGATTCTGTAGTCATATGTTTGGCGTAGGTGTCAAATTTTTTCAAAGAATCTGTCAGAAGATGAAACATACAGACTTTCTGATCTGACTGAGGGCAGAGAAGAATGTGTCAAGGAATTTCAAAATCAGAGTACATGTAATTAGAAGTCTCAACAATGATGGCTGGATTATTACTTATTTTAAGATCAGTTCCTTTTTAAAGGTAATTCTTGGTCTTCGCCAAAATGACAGAATAGCTAATATATATTGTTCTGAAAAAATCCTTAGTTGCTATCAAGGACCTTTCTTAGACTTTTAAAAAATGATATATGAGGGACATAACATGATTCTTCAGATTGAACCAAATCTCTGAGGTCCCCATTATATGCAAAGTTCTGCAATAAATATTGTGAAGATACCATAATATATTTGTAATGTAAGGTATAATATAAAGTGGTTATTTTCTCTGAAAGTGGTTTTCTATCTAATGCAATTGTTATTACTCAGATATACACATTGATTATCCATTCATGAATATCTACTCTCATGAATATGTTAACTACCAAAATCTCTATTACTTTCTATATCAAATATTGAATTAAGGCCTATACACAATAAATACAACAAAGTCTCTACAAAACTTAAATCATCGTCCACTAATTCATACAAAATTATGCATTGCACATAAAACCTTTCTAATCAGAAGTATAATAAATTAAATCCAAGTCAGTATATTTGGCAAAGTCTACTTTATAAACTGAATAAAAAATGTCATTATGTATATCATGTTAATATAAACTTAAATCACATCGAAAAATACATAAACTTCTGAAATGAATCAAATTATCACAATAAAAAGCTAGTGACTTTCAGAACTAACAGCATCATTGAAATGGATAAGATGTAGTACAAAGCAAACTTTCAAAATATTTTCAAAATTATATTTGATACAGCACCCAGGTAATTATGAAATATCACAATCTAAAAAAGTTTTCACACCACATCAGTAATAAAAACAACAACAACAAAAACAATCCTAAGATTAGGATGGATAAGACTTGTTATTTTGAATATTTTATCAAGAAACAAACAATACATGGAAAGAAGCAGAACTAAGAAGTATTTAAGCATCTGTCCTAATCACAGTTTACCTAATTTTCTTTTACTTCATGGACTATATGTCCTGATAAAACCTATGTTGGACTTATGACAACAAAGAAGTAGAAGAAAGTTACCTTTGTGATATGAGAGGCCTAAAAGCATTACCTGCCTCCTCACCAGATAATTTTTTGAGCATTTTTTTAAATTTTAAAAATTAAAAAAAATGCAGAAACTGACTTTTAAAATTATAAATTAACTTGGAGGAGGAAAGGATAGTGAACTAATCTTCCATTTAACAGGGGACCGCAGATTAGTTTATTAAATTAGGAAGTTGCTGGTTTTGAAAGTTAAGGGAAGGTGTGATGGTTAATGTCTTAAGGAAGATGAACAAACAGGGTGAGTTAGATCAAGAGGCAGAACAAGTTTCAAAAGATTGTACAGCCTGAAGTATGCTGATGGGGAAATAAAATGGAAGCAAACTGATAAGAGAGACTTAGTATATGTTTTACATACTTTGCCAGTTTGTTGATGCCATGTCTAAATTCCACAGTGGGCTCAGACCTTACTCTGACATCTAAAGAGCAAATGTCAGGGGAAAGGCAAGAGTGAATTTTTCATGCATATATGAGAGTCCAACTGCTGACAGTTTCTCAAATATAATAAATAAATGATAAATATTTCAGTTTATATATTACTTTTAAATACTAATCTTTCTTCCTGGAGCAATATTAATTTAATTTATGGGGAAAAAATGTAAGCCATCTACTTCTTCTGGTAAAGGTTAAACAGTTTCTTGTCAAATAAAAGCATGCTATCTCTTAAACAAAAGGGCAGGTTTGTTAATATAACTTGGATTTACTTGCACATATGTCTTAAGTCTTACTGGATGATTGGATGAGTTGACCTTTATGTCTATCAAACCCTGAGGTTTTATGATTTATGATTAAATAACTTTCATTTATTCTTATATAATAGGAAATGTGATACATCACCAAAATTTTTAATTAAGTAGTTCTTTTCTAATCATAGAGATTTCCATGCAAAGGACACAGTCATAAATAAGAACAACCAACTCTAAGAGGCTTTATTTTGATCACCTTAGTGAGTAGCATGGTTGGGACTTCAGGCACCAGGGTCAGAAGTTTACAAACTAATTGGAAGAATAGGTGAAAGACTCAAGACGAGCATGTCGAGATGGACCAAGAATTCATCACTCTTTTCCATTTATTAGTTCTGTAACCTACAGCAAATCCTTTCATAGCAAAGGGTTTTATGAAGATTGAAGAAAATATTCTATGTGTAACCACTTCCCCAATTATAAGTTTTGTACAAATTTAAACATTTTTACTCTTAAATATTATCATGAATTTATATTTACATTAAAGTTCTAGAACTATGTATATATAAATTTTCTATGTCAACTTCTGTACATTTGTAGCTCCTGTCCTTATAATACTGCAGGGAAAAAAAGGCCTTTTCTAGAGGAAAAATGTGGTAGAGGACAAGAGAGGAACATCCTTCAAGGCTTCTAATATTCTTGACCATATGCAGGTATATAAACTGATGCATCTTCTAGCTTTATACCTGTGCCTTGTTTAGTCAGCCATAAGTTTGCGATTCAAAGTAATCATTAACTTGTATAAATAAGGTCTAGGGAAAGAAACTCTGGAGAATGCATATACATACTTAGTGATTAGTTGATGGAAATTAATGGAAAAAATGGAGTCAGGGTTCATTTGAATCACAGTAGTTAAAGTCTGGTTTTTTAACCTTTCTTCAAGTCTTCAGTTTTCACTTCCTCATCATTTTAGTGCTTTTTCTATCTCTGTATCTTTTTCTTGGTGTACACCAATTAAAAGTACAGGAATATTTCTTATAAAAAATGACTTATCAGCTAGAATCAAATATTTAGTGGCTTTCCTTTTGAGCTCCATTATTTTTGTGAAGTTTGGTCCCTTTCAAATTGTACTGCATTAATAGAACCTTCAAGATAACCAAAAGGAGGTTCTAAAAACTAGGACTTAAAGCAAACAGAAAAACTTTTTACAGTTGGTGCAAGGAATTATCAAAATATAATTTATACAACCCCGTGCTGTTTAGTACAGCCCAGACTGAATAATTAAAATAGTATATTGATTTTTTTAGATAAAGTCCATAACAGTTCAAGCTGATTACTGAATAGGTCACTTAGCATATGATAGCTACTTGGTAATCAGCAGCAACTTAAATGTAGGAAAGTTTAAAAACATATTTGCACATGTTTAATAAATATCAATTTAAAAAATATTTTTCTAGCATATATGTAAATTATAAAAAATAATTATTGATTACATAGACTATTTTAATCACAAAGCCTCTGTAGACTCCTGAGATATTAGCATCCCATAAAATGTCTTTTGGGAGGGTTGCCCTGGGTTGGGGAGAAAAGTCCTTCTTATAAAACTCTCATATTCTGAATCCCTGATGTTAAATTATAAATAGACAGAAGCCACAATCATGAAATTATTATATGAAGTGTTGTCTCTAACTGTATTGTCTTGCACTTAGGAACCTTGAAAGACAACTGTCATTTCTATCTATTCACTTGATCTGAGAGATATTCTAGTATATTATCAATGATTTGAATTTTCAGTTTTAACCTAGATCAGTGTAATCTGAAAGTTTAATAATTTCATGTGTTCTGCACCTGCCGAATTACCTTTGCCACAATTTCATCTCCGCAACAAGTCATACATCTCTTCCTTGTTTTACAATTTCTCTCTGTAGTGTTTATATCTTCTAACACTACAAATTTGTTTTATTTCCCCTCTATTTCATGAGAGAGTTTCATGAGAGATTTTTGTTTGTTCTGTTCACTATTGTGTCACAGGCCCTAGAAGAATGTCAGATATTAATGGTGTCTAGAAAACATCTGTGGAATGAATGAATGAATGAATGAGAAGAATGCTAGTTTCCAGGAAATCATTATATTTACCTTTTTTACATCCAGAGTTATATTTACTCATCCCTACCCTTTGTATGATAAATGTTTCTTCTTGGAACGCGACAAAAATGAATAAATACTAAAGCAATTCGGTACTTTTATCCTCCAACTTGAAATTATACAGATTTGAAGGACAAAGAGTAAAATTTACTTCTATTCCTGGAAAATTTAGACTCACTCCAAATTTCTTCATATATAATAAGTTGTTCAAGTAAAATTCATTACATTTAGTTATTTTCTAAGTAGTAGCATGAAATGCTTAAAGCTAGAGTTGGCTTAGTTTCAACAAATTAGTTTTACTTTAATAACCCAGAAAATTAAGCAAACTTATTTTTCTCAGGGCTTAACATTGTAACTGAATTTATGTGTTCAGAGGAATTAACTTTATTTAATAAGAATTGGTTATTTAGATGTTTTGGGAGATAAAGATTTGTATTTTTACAGGCATCTCATTTCAAAATCATTACAAAATACTGTGATTTTGGTGATCAACCGTTTATCAACAATAAGATTATGAATTAAGTTTTATTTTCATACTAACCCTAGTGAAAAGGTTAAATACCCATGTACATTTTTATTTAAAATACATAAATTATGTTGCTTTTATTATGTGTTTATGTAAGAGAGTTATTCTGTTCAAGCTCAATCTTTTTGTATAATACTTGCTTGTAGTGACACATAAAACAAAATGATGATAACCTTGCATGGTTCTAATGAACAAATTAGGCAGGGCAAAAACTAATTCTAACAAGACTTTTAGCTCGTTTCCTTCACTTATACTTTTTTCCATTTTTCAAATATTTATTGAACTCCATTATGTGTCCAACGCTAGTCTAGACACTAGGAATTCAGCAAGTAGAATTTGTAATCTCATGAGAAAATAAAAATAATAAACAAATACATGCATAATATTTGGCCATTATGGGTGCAATGAAATAAACAGTGAAATATTACTGACGGCATTTCAATATTTAATCAGATTTAATGGATGAGGAAAAGAAGACCATTGAAATGTTACTTAGACATCTTGGAAGAGAATTACAGGTAGACACAATAGCAAATCCAAAATCTTTCATAGGGAATAAGGACAAAGGCAGAAGGAATTCAGCTCTTCTCAAGGGCAGAAAGAACAGAGAAAGAAGAGCATGGCTGGAGAGGGTAATTCAAGCGGGAGGATGGCAGAAGGTGAGGTAGGCGAGAGGGGCAAGGATGAGCTCTTGTAAAGCATGATGGGTGCTGTTTAAACAAGATATCCACAGGCAACAAGTAACTTCTTGTCCCTGATCTCACTCTGGTCACTTCCATAATCAATAAACCTCACTGATATTTTGTGTATATTACTATATATTGACTTTTGTTTGTAGTTGACTTCATACAAGTATATACTACATGTATATATACTAAATAATGTATGCTATATATATATAACCTATAGATAAGTATGCATATATATCATTTCATCAAAATAATTTCAAGTGGTTTACAAAATAACAGGTTTTCCACTTCTCAGGATAGGAATGCCTTTCACCTCACATTCTAATATTCTAAGTTAGATATTGCATTGCCTGAGTTTCTAAGGGGCTGTATACCAGTGCACTGTAAATGACAATCCACACAAACTTGTCTGTGTTAGAAAACCAAGATTTAGAGGTGGATAGGAGTCAGTTACAGAAAGCGCTGAATTAGTGAACACCTGTCTCTTACCCTGCACCTGCCCCATCATTCTCTTGGAATTGGCTTTGAAAGTAGAAAGGATACATGTGTCCTTCAGAATTATTTTATCTAGAAGGGAAAAGAAAGGTTAGTGCCTATTTCTTCTCAAATAGAAATATTTGAAGATGAAAGCCTTACTGTAATGTCCAATATCCAACACACACAGACCAAATGGCAACCACGGGCACTCAGAGAGGCACAGGAGGCACCCTTCCTTTCCTGAGACTCTTTGAAGGACCTTGGTAGTCAATAATGGACAGTATATGCAACAGGGAAGTGGTCAGTTGAGTGTTGGTGTGATGCACGTGAGAGGCCAAGGACACACGGCTGCCCCTTTGAAGCCCTCAGGAGTAAAGAACCAGCTGCATGAGAGTACTGTAGAACACCAAGTATGTCACACACACAGTGCACACACCTCAGTATCAACATCACCTGACTAGCTCTAAATCAGACTGAGACCACAGGCTGGCACCACCCTAATTGTCTTAATGAGTCCTAAATTGTGTGATCAGACTCCTCTGTTTTGTGCTACTCCCAGGCAGAGTCATACCCTTTGAAAATAAGCAGGGCAGGTGACCAGTTTAAGAGGGAGCTAAATATGCCTAAAGAAAAACCTTGATATTGAAATAATTGGGCAATTGAAACCCTTGACAGCAATTGGAATTGTAATACAAAGTTCGGCTTTGCAATCACTGGTCTTCACTGAGAACGTATATTTTTCTCCAGAAACAGTCCCCAGGACTAAATTCAATGCAAGTAGTTTATTTGAAAGGTGAAAAGAGAGGAATGGGGAAATGAGATGGCTACATTATCCAGCCAGCTGCCAGTGGGGACCACTGGAGTCCAGTCTCACTGGAGACACTCCTGGAGACAAGGAGGAAACACATGTCAGAATTATCTGATGGGTGAAAGAGCTGGGGCCCTTATACACCAACCCTGTCGGTTCTGTCTGGGAGTGTAGGGGGGAGGTGTTAATTCTACAGCATGTATAGTCTGCTGTGCCAGTGTTAAAGTTGGATCTAGAGGCAAGAGAGCCCAGACACAAAGTGATGCTGCTGACATTTGGAAATCTGGCTAGTGCTCAAGCACTGAAGTGCTGAGGCTGTGGGTGGGATGCTGTCAGCGTGTTGCACCAGGACTGGTGTAGGAAAAGATGACTGCATCAGGAAAATGCAGGTTGGTCCAATGCCAAAATATACATATGTCACTATGACAATAAAATAATTTCAAGTGTGCACATATTTAATGGCAACTGCCTAATCATGCTTAGTGTGCATATTATTGTGACTAACTAATTAGATTCTAGTTTTAAGTGGGGAATGCAGAAATTATGATTGATTATGAACCAAATATGTGCCAGGCATGCTACTGGACAAATCACTTCCTTTATTTTCACTGTAACCCTTAAGACCTATTCTACCTGTTGAAAAGAAGAAAAATTGAGGCCCAGAAAAGCTTTCAAGTTCATGTATCTAGTACCTGATAAATATGGGATTCCCCATAGTGTGCAGTGCTATACTTGGCACCCAACTGATAAATAAATGCACAACAACATTTTGTGCATTTCATGTTGATCATTTCAACATGAAAGAGTTAAAAATGGAAAAAAGACATTTTAAAATATGGACATTGCAATGAAAATACATTCAATGAAGACATAATAATTTTGAAAAGTTCTTGTTTATGTGTAATAACATTAAGTTCCCCAGGCCATAGTGATTTAAGATGTTACATTTTAACCATATTTGTATCCATATATAATGTTGGCTAGAATATCCTGTTCTCAAGCAAGCCCTCTCATTTGGGAGATTTTTTTGTTTTAATATCTGCATGCTGCTCAGTGGAAGCTATCTTTCTCCAATGCAAAAACTTTACATCCCCCTGAACACTGGCCCCATGGGGTGCCATCATCTCCAGCTCTATTGAGCAGCAAAATTCCACTCCAGGGTATCATTTTGTCATGTAGCAAACATGGAAATAAGATAAAGGAAATCCAGTTGTCTAGATGAAAAGAGTATATCTGCTCTTTTTATCCCATACCTCTCCTGACTTGGCTGTCTCTTTTCTTTCTTCCATTCTTATATTTTTTTCCTTGATTGGTTAAGAGGAACATCATATCTTGAATATTAACTGTGCCTTTTTTGTGTTGATTATCTTCATAATTCTTCCTTTATATACTTGTAACACTTTATAGTGTCAGAGCATGAAGTAAGAATTATTATCATATATTTGCTAATATCTAATCTCAGAAATCTGACCGAAGCATGTGATACAATAAAATTTCAAATAATAATAAAAATATTACTATACTTAACATTTTCAAGTATATACTGTGTACTATGTGTTTATACACAAATTAGCTGATATCATCTTTTAACAACTTCATAATTTGGTGTTACCCTTATGAAAGATCAAAGGTGTATCATAATCCTATTTCCTTTACATGGCCTTATGATCCTGTACAGTAGAGAGAGAGATTGAAATGATTTGGTTTGAACAGTAAAGCTCAGCTTTAGCATACAAATATTATACACCATTAAAAAAGCAATGATATCCATAATTCTCTAATCACAAAATACATACATTGATTAAAAAAAAAGAAATGGGGATAAGAGAAATGTCATTGGCTAGCCATCTGTCATGTTTCAAGTGATTAACACAGGCACAACTACCTACTATCTCAATCATTATAATAATCCTACAATAGAGGTAAAATTATGCCCATATTACAGAGAAGAGTCCAAACATGTGAAGGTTAAGTTAACAAAGGAATAAGAGTTATGTAAAGATTTCTTTGTAACCCTGGAAAAAGAAGGAAATTTATAAATATCTTCAAAGATCTTATTTAGTTCTCAATGATACATATTAACACTAGATGCCAACCTGTTCTTTTCCAAATGTGAGTAATAAAAATTTGAGGGTGACAATTAGAAGATCACAAGTAAGATATACAACTACTGAATCAATGAAGATGGGAACCAAGAAAACAAGAAAATCCATTCTATCTTAACAGAGTGAAAGAACAAAGAAGGAAGAAAGAAAGGGAGGAATAAATGGATGAAGAGGGAGGGGTAAAGATCAAGAAACTGTGGCAAATAGAAAATGTGAAATACTTTGGTAGGAATACAGAAATGTCTTAGCTCATTAGTAACCGAAATTCTTAAGATTAAAACAAACGAAGTACTATATACTGTTTCAAAGTGCCACACCTCAAAGTAAAAATGATAAAATGATAAGTGGTAATATAGTGATAAATTGTTCAGAACACAGCAAAATTTTAATAAATCTAACATCATAGTGGCTTATTTTTTAAGCTGCCTCAATAATATTTTGTAGATTGAAAGTGAATAAGAACATAAAATATGTGAATAATTTAAAATCTATGTGTTCATAATTAACAAGTCCAACCCCATATATTATGTATTACGCAGCAAACACACAGTTTTTTTCAAGCATTTAAAAATTGATTAACTTTAATTAATGCCAAATAGTTTCAATATGAAGTCCAAATTATATTCTAATACTACTATAAATTAGGATTTAAAGGAAAAATATTGTAAAATATGTATGTAATGCTGAGGAACTTTGAGGCTGTTTCTAAGTACTAAGTAAGATTCCTTAAATAATTTATTACACTTGTGTCTAAAAATTAGGTATAAGTATGCTCAGTGCAGCTGTGAAAACAACCTAAATGTTTGTCATATGGGAGAGTTGGAATAAATTATATCCCATTTAGGCTATAGATATAAAATCTAATCTATAGAATACTATTTTACAATTTAAAACAGTTGGCTAGACATAAACGAACAGATTTAGAGAGATCTCCAAAGCAAATATTAAAAAATGTCACAGATAAATATGTATAGTGCCTTTTATGTAAACCTCTTATAAATGGGCATTGATTTTTTTGTTGTTGTTATCTGTAATAAACACATTGAAACAGGATTAAAAGAATGCACAGTTACAAGAGTTCCCAGTAGTTATCCCTGGGGAAGAGAGAAGGCAGTGGAAGGGAAGCCATTAGAAAGGGGACTTTCACATTTATCTTGCTGTATTTCCACATTATTTGAATCTCTTACAACAAAAATAATTTGTGTGTTATTCAGTAATTAAAAATGTAAAACACACACACACACACACCACATAGATATATAATTGCCAACTACTTGGTAGGGACTGACAACACTAGTGTTACTAAATGGTACTCATCGACTCATATTTGGGTATCACATAATTCATTATAACAAAAACCAATTTCTTTGGGAAAGTATGTTTATTTTTACACCCTGATCACTTTTACTGCTTCTTTTTTCTATTTTTGTTTAAAATTCAAAAAAAAAAGCAAATCTAAATATGTTGCTCATTCCTGCTGTAAAAGATGACAGAAATCTAAAGCATCATGTGAGCAAGATAGGCTATGATTTGAGCTTTCAGGAGGATTAGTAAGATCAGAACTGTGGTGCCCAAGACAGGAGTAAAGTGTGGACTGGGTAGTGAGAGAACTTGTAAGAGACATGCTCTTTAGCTTGGGGCAGGAGAGGAGAAACTTACTGGGATATAGAATTGGTCCTCAAACTAGAACATTTCAGCTTGAAGGTCAATGGATATAGCAAAATTTATGCTCCTATAACACAATGGGATTCTATTGATAGATAGTAGTTACCTTTTGAGTATTATCTCTACGTGTTGGAGAACTTTGTAAAAACTATTTATGGACCTTGAGGCACAGTGAGATAAGAATTAAAGCACTGGCGAAATAGATGCCCAGACCCCTTTTCATCCAGGGCATTAGCTGCAGTGCAATTCTTGGCCCAATCCTTGCTTTATGAATCATTTCATATAAGACATCATTTTTACTGCGTCTAAATCCTCCACTGGGTATTCTTGTACCACAGAGACACATGTGTTAACTATAGCCTCACAGAGGAAACAATTTTATGCCTTTTAACTTACTCTTGTTTTCTAATACCAGACTAGAGGAATTCACCTAAATCAATGGTTAACATTGTGAGCAAATAATCTCACTTGACCATCTACAAGAGTTTGACTGATGAAAACATCTTAGAATAAGTCTATTTGTCTCTTTTGTGTTTACAGTAAGTTATATGTTCAAATTTCTTCACTTTTTAAAATTTAGTTCCACATTTTCACTCTTATACATGTATACTTGCAAACGATATATCAATTTCTTGCAGAATTTTAACACATTGTAAAAGAGATCATATATGGTCCCTTTCAATCAAATAGTCTTAACCCAATTTCATGGCAAATATTTATCCAAATAAAACATAGTAACATTAAATATAATCAAGATTTAGAATATATCAATGAATATTGAATTTTTTAAGCCTGAAGTGTTTTCTGTCCAGCGGGCTTAGTTCTTATTGAGGACAGTCATAAATAACTTTAAAATATTCCAGTGTGATAAGAAGGAACTGTAGATTAGCTCATTGTGGAATTATAGTTCCCTTGCTTAATGATTGTAGAAAATTGCCTGGCAATCGAACAAAGAGAAAGAGGGTGATATGGTGAATGCCGGCTAATTAAACCAATAATTGCTTCTTGTTGTTCTATCCAGATAATGTGCCCCTGGTAATTTTAAATGAAGTCTTGAAGCGGTCTTCTTGAATGAAGTGCTGTGCTGGTTAAAGCTCTAGTATATACAATTCTCCTTGTGCTTAGATGGTGGCCTACTTCTAGGAGTTCCTTGCATGGCTTGATTTAAAAAAAAAAAAATCAATGGCATTGAAGACGTCTCACATTAGAAATGTTTATGTCAGATAATATCTTTGTATTGATGCTTTTATTCCTTATAACCTATTCATGTCATGCAATATATATAAATTTGGGGATTAATTACTCTAATGGTAGCAATGCCACACTCATGTAATTTCCTGGGAAGAATTCTAAACATTAAAATGTGTTGATCACCAAAATCCCATTATATTAACCACAACACATTTTATATACTTCACCTTATGTTATTAACAATTAGCAACAAAATATTAAGACTCATTTCATAAATATCTTTAACTTGTTTATCCTGTAAGATCATTAATACTGTTTTTGAACCTACATCATTCAACAATTCGTGTTTAGAAATAGTACACTGGTGTCCTCAGGAAAATAAATTCAGGGTTTTCTTACAAAAGTTTATTATTTAATATATATATGTTTATGACAATGCTTCTATTGAACTTTTTCATTTCTCTACATTGATTTCCTACAATAACCACATTTTCCCCATTTACAATGATAAAACCAACATTAATTTTAAAAAAATTTTAATATAGAGGAGAGTAAAATAATGGCGGAGTGTGATGTGTAATTTACTGAATACTATACACTGTGATCCTCAGCTTTTCCAAATTTTACTATGGATTATAAACCTTACTGTTACCTGTTTGGTTACTGTGTCATGACTTTGCTTTCTTGATAGTTCATTTTCTGCCACCTTCCAAGAGTGAATTCTAATATACTTCTATATAGAAGTCAAATTTGTATGTAAAGCCTGCATAAATGGTTTTTCATGTTTGCATGTGTGTTTCTTTATATTTTTACCAGATTAATGTATAAAAAGCTTATAATACTGAATAAATGACAGAAATCTAAAACATTTCCATACAATATGTTATTTGTTACTCTTATTTTTATGTAGACATTGCATAAAAGCTTTGGAGTTTTTATTTTATTACAAACTCTCTCCTTGTTTATGACAGAAAGCCTTTTATCATTATGCTGCAGTTATGCTTAAATGAGACCAATATTGCTAAGCATGTTTTTGGAAACATTCTATCATCACTTAAAATATTTTTTTTTTTTGGTGAAACATTTTATAAGGCAGGATGAGTGCTTCCTAAGAAGCAAGTAGGTTTTCTATAAACTTATTAATTCTTTAGGAATCATAGGATATTACAGCTGGAAAATAGTTTAAAATCATTTGAGCTCAAATCTTATATTTTAGAGATGAGTAAGATTGTAACTTTGTAAAGCTTTTTGTTTAACTATAACAAAGATATTACCTTAACTTTCCTGGTTTACTTACTTAGTGTGTTACTACATTATAGTCCTCTATAGATATGCAAATTTTCCCATTTTAGGATAACATTTCACAGGTTTAGTCTAAGGACAGTTTACATCTACATGCTGTACATTCAGCACAGAACTGAAGATAGAGGTTTAGTATAACCCATTTTCCTAGCAGAGCCTACAATTCAGTCAGAAAAGTAAATCTGGCACAGTGATTCCCCACAAGGAAAATTCTTGCAACCTATTTTTAATAGAGTTATTATCCTGAAAATTCATGCAAAACATTTTCACAAATAAGTTATCATAAAAGTCAGCTTTTTAAAATGTGCAATGCTGGGACTTTCCTGGTGGCGCAGTGGTTAAGAATCCGCCTGCCATGGGTTTGATCCCTGGTCTGGGAAGCTCCCACACGCCACGGAGCAGCTAAGCCCATGCACCACATCTACTGAGTCTGTGCTCTAGAGCTCGTGAACCACAACTACTGAGCCCACGTGCCACAACTACTGAAGCCCTCACACCTAGAACCCATGCTCCGCAACAAGAGAAGCCACCACAATAAGAAACTTGTGCACCGCACCCAAGAGTAGCCCCTGCTCGCAGCAACTACAGAAAGCCCGCACGCAGCAATGAAGGCCCAATGTAGCCATAAATAAATAAATAAATAAATAAATAAATAAACAAATTTAAAAATTAATTAATACATAAATAAATAAAGGGAGTTGATTCCTAGTCTCCTGCAAGTTCCTGGTGAACCAGGCCCCTGAAGACCTCCCTGAGTCCCTAACAAAGAAGCTCCTAGGGTAGATCCCAGGATGATTCTGGTCTGAAAAAAATAGTGGCATTGTCAATTTTGTTAGAGCAAAAGAAATAAAACTATTTAAAAATAATAAAATAAAAAAATAAAATATGCAATGCAACTGCAGACTTTGAAAGTGACATATACACATTTATAAGTTGTGAAATAGAATTTCAGAGAGAAATACACTCAATATGCTTGAGCTTGCAGAAATTCATACAGTGAGACACAATTTGGCCATAAAGAACTTATTTTTGTTCTCTGTCTTTATAAAAATTTTTGATATAAAAACATCTGTTTAAAACTTGTAAAAATAGTCTACCCATGCATGTAATCCTAAGCATCATAAATTACTTGAATACTGAAAGTCTGAAGTGTTGTGCAGACATAGATGATTCCTGCTGATGAATGAATGTATCGAAAGACAAAGCATGCCTGTTGAGAGTGGGAGTAATTGTATACCATTAGTGATTTATACACAAATCATCCTACTCATTTCACTTCTAATTTATACAATAATCATTTTAACATATCAAAGTGTTTAAGATTACCAAAACCACCATAAGTATTGCTCCATTTACAACACAAAAGCTCAATATAATGAAATATTAAGTTAATGTCAGGAAAAATAAAAAGAACCTGAGAAAATAAATTTTACCCAACACATTATTAGGTTAAATATTTTTCACATCACCAAACCAACACATAGTATATTAATGGTATAATAACAACTGACTCAAAAATCATAACTTACTGTTTTAAAAAGGAAAATTTCAATATTATATGTAAAAAGTAGCAACAGTTTTCAGTATGATATAAAAGTCAAAGTGCTAAGCAAAAATGCTTAAAATATGAAATGAATATATATTTAATAAATCACCTATGTCGATGCCAAATATTTGACTGTCAACCATAAAACAGAATAAGAACATAGACATTAGTAATCAAGGCTTCTGAGAAGCTCAAACACCAGTCATAAACTTTCATTGTAGAAGCTCATCCATTTCAGAGGAAAAGAAACATTTCTTGGGTCATATACTGTCATCCTTTACTGTGAAGCAGAATTGCTCAGTGGTGTCCTACGTGAGCCCTGGGTTGAATCCTGGCTCTTCCAACTTCCAATTGTGAAATCTTGGCTATCACCCAGTTTCTCCATTCTTCATTTGTTAAAAGGAGATTTCATACTATCATCCTCATAGGACTGTTGAGTGAATTAAGAGAGTTAATATAAAAATGGTCGGGGGCTTCCCTGGTGGCGCAGTGGTTGAGAGTCCGCCTGCCGATGCAGGGGACACGGGTTCGTGCCCTGGTCTGGGAGGATCCCACATGCCGCGGAGAGGCTGGGCCCGTGAGCCATGGCCGCTGAGCCTGCGCGTCCGGAGCCTGTGCTCCGCAACGGGAGAGGCCACAATAGTGAGAGGCCCTAGTACCGCAAAAAAAAAAAAAAAAAAAAAAAAAAAATGGTCATTAAGCTTACTGTTAGTTTATGCCTAAAGACATAAAAATTGTTTTCTTTTCTAGTGACATAACATTAGATAGAGTACCCTCTCTTGGACTGAGCCTCCTTCCCACCATCTCAGTATTACAACCTACATTCTTCACTTACTGGGGAAATTGTGTATATTTATAAATCTTTCAAACATGGAAAAGCTAAAATCTTGACAGCACATGTGATCTCCTATGTAAGATGTGGAATATAAATATTATTTTTAATTTTCAGCAATAAAAATATATTTGAATTCAGTTAAAAACTAAAATAGCTGTTATAGCAAACATAAATTACCCTTGTAAAAATAAAGAGCATTGGTCTCCCTGGTGGCGCAGTGGTTGAGAGTCCGCCTGCCGATGCAGGGGATACGGGTTCGTGCCCCGGTCCGGGAGGATCCCATATGCCGCGGAGCGGCTGGGCCCGTGAGCTATGGCCGCTGAGCCTGCGCATCCGGAGCCTGTGCTCCGCAACGGGAGAGGCCACAACAGTGAGAGGCCCGCGTACAGCAAAAAAAAAAATAAAATAAAATAAAATAAAATAAAGAGCATTAATTAACTTAGAAAATAGCAATCCTGAATTCTGTCTTTTAAAAAGATATACATCTGTGAGGAAAAAAAATTTAAGTAATGAAATGTTTGAAAATAAGCAATCAACAGAGCAGTAGAAAATACAAAACAAAAATCAGCATGAAAAATGGGTGTCAGAGCAAGTAAAACAAGGCTACAAACACTGAGTGATGTAAATATAGTACTCTATAAAATATATCATTCTACATAGCACAATGATAAAAGTTATGCTAAAAATAAAGTAGCACAGATTTAATTTTTTTTTCAATATTGTTAAGCACAGGAAAGTGTTTGTACTCCTCATACTCAAATCAAAAAATTTAATCTTAACATTTTATAAATTATATTGTATTCTATTGTTAAAAATATAAGTATCTGTATTATGGAACATGATGTGATTGACTTCCTTTCTCAGAATACTATAAAAGAAGTAAGCAGTGTAAATTTTCTGTGAAGGCAACATAAGTGAGAGATGCTCTCCTATAAAGCAATACAAAAGTCTCAGAACTTCTTATGCTCCCAAAATTATTTTGAGGCCAAAATTAACAAAATAAGGGAATTCCCTGGTGGTCCAGTGGTTAGGAGTCAGCATTTCCACTGCCAGGGGCCAGGGTTCAATCCCTGGTCCGGGAAGTAAGATCCCACAAGTGGTATGGCGAGGCCAAAAAAGAAAACAAAAAGAAAAACAAAAAAACATATAATAAAAGCAACAGCATTTGATCTCACCCTAAAGATTTTGTGATAATTTACAAACTTTTCATAAAAATGTTTCTTAAACAAATGCAACTTATGATTCCCACTTCTTTTTCCACCCTTCATCCTTCTCTTGGCATCAATCATAAGACCCATCAATTATATCTTCCAAATATTTTCTTCTTTTTCTCTATTCCCACTGCTCTCATCTCAGTTCAGGCCAAATCATCTTCAAACATATCAGAGAGTGCTGAGATAAACACATGACATTAGTACATCTACCTCTATTCTAGATTTTTTCATCTACAGCCACCTACTATGTAGATACAAAATAAATATCTATGAGTTTACCTATATTAAAAGAAAAAAAAAACTTTCCATTCTTCTTCTCCAAATGTGCTTTACCCAGTTCCCCATCTCAATAAGTTGAAACTCCATCCTTTAATTCCCTGAGACCAAAATCCTTGAGGTCTCATTGATTAGACATTTCTTTTCTTACCCCACGTACAATCCAGCAGCAATTCCTATTAGCTGTCTTTAAAATATATCTGGAATTCAAACATTTCACCTCTGTTTCCCAACTCTGAGCTATCTTCCTCCCTCATCTGGATTAATGTATTAGTTCCTTACTGAGGTCTTTGCCTCTGAATGTTTCTATTTTCAAAACATTCGACAAGACTGGTGTTTTAAAAATAAATGACTAAGTCATGTTGCAACTCTTTCCAAATCCCTGCAATGGATTATTTTTTTTTTTTAATAATAAAAGTCCAAATCCACTCACTCTAAACAGAGAGTTACGTCTGTGTTCATGGACATGTCAAGAAGGTTTCATCCTCCAGTCAGAGGCCTATGTTCCAGCTTTTGCTTCTGCTTGCAAAGATTTTCTCACAGATCATATGAATAACTCCATCTCCTTCAGTTCTTTGCTCAACTATCAAATTCTCAATGAACACCCTAAGACTCTATTTATAGCACCATGACATGACTGACCAGTGCTAGCTGATTCCACTTACCATCTGTGGAGGTTCACATCGGTTCTCTCATTTGTTTATTCTTTCTAGCCAATTTCAATGTAATTTCTTCTACTTTTATCTAGTTACATAAATTTATAACTTTTATTACCATAAATGGCAGAAAATGACGTCTTGGTTAGAGGTATGAGCTTTGGAATTAACTGCCCGTGTTCAAAACATTGGCTTTCAGATGGCATCAGTGCAATGTTAGGAAAGTTAATATACCTGTATGTGCCTCAGTTTCCTCATCTCCAAAATATGAATGATAATAGTACCTATTTCAGGTTCTGATATCAAGATTAAATGAATTTATACATGTATAGTTCTTAGAACTGTACCTAGTCTATAGTAAGGACTCAACTCCTATTAACTTTTATTATTAAAACATAAATAAAAGGTGATAATAACATTTCTTTACTTTAGTGGGATTGATGGGTGATAAAATTGCCAAATATTAAGGAGTTCTCAATTTTAAAATTCGAACCATGCAGTTTTATTTTACAAAAAATGAGTGTTCTAAATTTTTTGACATTTCCTATTTTGGAAACTATGTCAATATTTTGCTACCTAGCAGACATAATATGAAAGACAAGGGGATTATTGTTCCAAAATTCATCTGTTCTTACTAACAAAGTTTGTTACATATATTATTGTCTTGCCTTCTCAATTTTATTTACTTTGTGTTAGTTATGTACAATTCAGTAATATCTTACAATAGCTTGATTCTAAAATTGAATATAAATAACCAATATTTAAATATAATTGTGTGAATATTATTTACAGTAATTGCAATATGTTATCACATGTAATTAAAATACTTTGCTTAGGTGGCTCTACTAAAAACCGAGCTTTTATTAATGCTGCTTTACTTCATCTGGATAATAATCATTTAAAATAGTTTGTCTCCTGCATCATCCTCCTCTTTTACTTTTTTACTTTGTTGAAATAATTTAAATATTTACTTTCAACTGGATATAGATAGATAGATAGATATAGATATCTAAATTCTTTAAAGGCCAATATGCTTTTAATTGGCTCTCACACTCAGATAATTTTTAGGTTTGGTATGTAATTGTTTCCCTTCATATTTGAAGGTGCTGTTCCATTACATTTCAGAATGTTGTATTGCAGATGAAAAGTCTAAAATCAGCCTGATATTTTTCCAATGAAGTTAAGCTGAAATGTTTGTCTTTCTTTTATTTTTCTCCCCATTCTGAAGGCTTTAAAAATATTTAGAAATGTCATTTGGTTTGTACTGAATGTGGATCTGATTTCAATCACACTTATTGGATCTCAGGTGGAATTTAACTCTCTCAGGTATTCTGAGTTCTGTAATGAAAGACCTAGTACAATAATACTCCTTTGGCCTTCTTTCAGTAGTTTCTATTGACTACAGGCTTGGAATGTCTTAGCCCTCTTATATTAGTGGAATGAAGCATATTTTAAAACAAAAAGTAAACCTGCACTCAGAGAAATTATTATGACGCTTGTCACATACAGTATCATTGCCTGAAGAGCCTAAGAATACAGATCACTATAAACTGTTTTACAGAAAAATTGTTTCTTAGTATAATCCACCTGGTCAAACATAATTAAGGTGTAATCTGTAAGATGTTAACATACTTAATTTATCTCTAAGTTTGAAGTTATATAAACATATAAAGACGTCATACATTCTATCCCTTATCCTAAGACACATAAGATAGAAAAAATAATTGCAAAATGGTGATAAGTAGAAGAGTGGTTTTCTAAGTGGTGCAAAGTTTCCTGTGAAAAAAAACAAGAATGAACATTAGATCCATTAAAATCTAATCAATAATTTGTTCTCAGTAATGTGTTGCTGAAATCTATTTATTCCTGTCCACTTATTCATGCTTTCCCCCCAACAATAAAGCAGTTAGAGTTGGAGAGTGTATACTATCTGTAAGTCTTACATTGGTGACATATTATTGTTCCCTACAACCACTTTGCAATTTAGTAAAATAGATTGTACTCTAGATTCACCAAGGTCAGATAGTTTTGGGTTTGACTCTCCACTACTTAAAGCTTAACACCTTGATCTACTTAATCTCACTAACACCAAGTTTGACATCTTTAACTGGGGAGTGAGGAAAATGATACCTTATCGCCAAATGGCAATGCTAAAATGAAATGCCCTTCATAAAAAGCTTGGCATTTAGTGGTTGTTCCATAAATGTTCGTTCTCTCCATCCCCTTTTACCTGCTTTCTCTCTGCATCTACTGCGCCAATCCAAGGGAAAATTTGTCTATCATCTTCGTAACATTTTTTTTCTTTTTTCAGTATATTAATTTACTTCTTTATGTTTATTTTTCTTTAGTAATTTTTGGTTTATTTTCATGAAATGAAAGAGGCATATGCGTGATGTTAGGTTATTAAATAAACTTTGAGATTTATGTGCCTGGTGGCTGAAATTGTGGGCGAGTATAATTGCAGAAAACTTCCTGAAGATGACGAGCTCTGAAATGTAGTAGGTATGTAAAGATGTTGCTTGGCAATGGGAGAAGCTATTAGGATGTGTATTAATGAAATGTTTGTATGTCCTCAATGTCTCACTTTTTAATTATTCAAGGAAGCTATGAAATAAAAATGCTAAATTGGCAAACTGCAGCATTAGTGATCTAATACAGGATAGAATGCTAAGGATCTAAATTAGAGCATTCTTTTTTGTCTGTATACAAACACTAATAGTCTGAAAGAAAGAAGCTGAGCTTCTCTTAGGTTAAGCTCTTAGACCTGAAAACTATTATAAATTGTTCCTCATGCTGTTCAACACATTACTTTCATTTTCTTCTTTGCCCAATGGACATTTTATTTTGTTTCTTGTAAATGTATAATGTGTGTGTATTATGTATGAGGAAGGTCTATAAAATTATTTTAAAAGATGGCAGAAATATGATAGGGGCAAACATTTATAAATACCTACTATGAGCTGGTGATCTTATAGTCTGTCTGAGAAATAGGTATTGTCATTGTCGTAATTTTAATATGAGGGAGTGGATGCTTCTGAGAGTTTAAGAGACTTCCTCAGAGTCACACATTTGATGAAAAAAAAAAAGAAAGAAAGTAGTAATCATTTGAAGACTTTTCTAAAATGTTATGCTGTTAGTTCACTTGGAAGACCGCTCACATTATTTTTGTTTGCCTCTGACATACACTAAGTGTTACTTTTAGAAACTTTGCCAAAGTACCAGAATAATTCCCTTCTCTTTGCTAAGACCTATTTAATAATTTGGTATTATATAAAGCATGATGTGGACATCCATAACAAAGAGAAACAGAGACCAGTCCAAAGAGTTTTTAGTATACCTTAGATTTTATTTGACAAGGCTCTTTTTTATTTTCTACTAAAAGAAATATTAAATAATAGTCAAATATCACCTAAATTGGTTTATTCTTTTAATCTCAAAATAGAAAATCTCTGTCATACAACCTGGAGTGGGGAAGGAAGAAAAATACAGTTTGCTTATGCTATATGAGTATTTCTATATGATATAAATGTGATTAGTAATTCCTTCTAAAGTGAGGAAATGCTCTGATACTCTCCTTTATAATCTAGATGATTGAAGTTATGACATTTCAGTGAAACTTTTCTCCTTTGGGACACAAATGGTCAACTTTATCTTCTACCTGACTGAGCCATTACAAATAACCAAGTATGTGTATCTACTACCCCACCACTCCATCCAGAGAATAAGACATACAATTTTTGAGGCACATTATATGTTTCTACTTACTATTTTCCCTTGTGGTGATTATAATACTGTGAGGATCTTACAGTGGCAAGATCTAGAAATACTGTGACAGCCTATCACACACGTGTTTTCCCTGGAGAAGATTAAAACCCCTAAAATTGGCAAAGTGGAAGAACTGGGATTCAAGGAGGATTGTCTGCATATAAAAAATATTTGCTGTCTAACAGTGCCATACCTAGCAACATTAAATGACTAAGTGTCATCATGTGGTTTCCAGGGAATGAGCAAAGCAGAAAACATTTACACTTTAATCTTTTACTTTTCACTGAGTCTCCTACTTGGTGATATTGAACCAACATCCCCACCAATCATTAAATGTCCTTCATCCTTCTTTACCTGCCCATAAATATGTCCTCCTCATCATCATGATCAAATATATTGATAAAATAGTTTGTTTGCCCATCTCTTTTCTTTCCATTTTTTCATCATTCCAAGCAATTTTACTTCCACCATTAGCTTTCAACAGAAAATTTTCTGCAATACTCCTCAATGATCTCTTACTGCAAAATTAAACTTTATACACATCCTTCTCTACTTACCTGCAGTATTTCATCTCTATCTAATACTCTCTCACTCTTAAAACTGTTCCCTGCTTTGTTCTCTCTTTTCCTTTCTTTGCCAAGTGTTCTTCTCCTCTTTCTCTGATGAAACTTTCTCAGCCTACTGAAAATATTCCTCATCCTCCACTTGCTTCTTAAATATTGATGACATTCTGTGTTCATAATCTTTACTCCAACTCTAAACTTTCGTAAGGTAATTTCTTATATACACATACTAGGATACAAATGTTCATATTTTACATTTTCATAAGAATAATTTTGTAAATAGGTATTTTCATTAAAATAATTTTGTAAGTAGGTCTGTGACCCATACCTATGCACAAACCAAAGGCAAGCTTCTCCTTGGAAAGATTGCCTCTTAAATTGCTTACATTTCACAGTGTTTAGGATGGTGCATACACACAATCACTTCTAAAAATATAGGTAGTCAGGTGAATATAGAGAAAGCTACTTTTCTATATTTTTATCTTTATCAACCTACACATAAAATATCTGTGGATTTCTTTTATTATTAATTTTTATTGAAGTATAGCCACTTTATAATGTTGTGTTAGTTTCTGCTGTACAGCAAAGTGAATCAGTTATACATATACATATATCCACTCTTTTTTAGATTCCCTTCCCATCTAAGTCACCACAGAGCACTGAGTAGACTTCCCTGTGCTTTATGGTAGGTTCTCATTAGTTATCTGTTTTATACATAGTAGTGTATATATGTCAATCCCAATCTCACAATTCATCCCACCTTCCCTTCCGACCTTGGTAACCAAAAATTGTTTTCTACATCTGTGTCTCTATTTCTGCTTTGCAAATAAGTTCATCTGTACCATTTTTCTAGATTCCACATATAAATGATATTATACAATATTTGTCTTTCTCTTTCTGACTTACTTCACTCTGTATGACAGTCTCTAGGTCCATCCACGTCACTGCAAATGGCACTATTTCACTCCTTTTTATGGCTGAGTAATATTCCATTGTATATATGTACCACATCTTCTTTGTCCATTCCTCTGTTGTTGGACATTTAGGTTGCTTCCATGCCCTGGCTATTGTAAATAGTGCTGCAATGAACATTGGGGTGCAGGTATATTTTGAATTATGGATTTATCCAGATATATGCCTAGAAGTGTGATTGCTCGATCATAAAAATTGCTGTATTTTTAGTTTTTAAGGAACCTCCATATTGTTCTCCATAGCAGCTGTACAATTTACATTCCCACCAACAGTGTAAGAGGGTTCCCTTTTCTCTGCACCCTCTCCAGCATTTATTATTTGTAGATTTTTTGATGATGGCCATTCTGACTGGTGTGAGGTGATACTTCATTGTAGTTTTGATTTGCATTTCTCTAACAATTAGTGATGTTGAGCATCTTTTCATGTGTTTTTTGGCCATCTGTATGTCTTCTTTGGAGAAATGTGTATTTAGATCATCTGCTCATTTTTTGGTTCGGTTCTTTGTTTTTTTGATTAAAATATCTGTGGATTTCTTTAGTATTCTTTACCTTGACTAATTCTGTAAGGTAAGCATGACTAATTGCCAGGGAGAATAAGGTTCAAGGTGCAAATAAAGGGTTGATTATAATAAAGAATCATAGGATTTCAGTGGAATAAAAAAAGGAACAATGATACAAAAAGTGTGATGGATAGTAAAAAAATTTGGTAGGATTGACAATTTTCCATGTCACCTGCAGTGCTGAATAATTTGTAGGAATAGGAGTACTGGATAGAGTGAGGTGGGAATTAAGGATGTTGTCTGAGAATGAGATATTTTGAAGTTGAGATTAAGGTGGAAGGGAAGTTATTGGTAATGACAATATGTAGGATGTAACCATGGGAGAAAGTGGCTAATAGCAGAAGACAAGGTTACCTGCAAAAAAAAATTAAAAAAAAAAAAGAAAGTAACCGAAGTTAAAATTCAAGAATAATCCAAGGCTTTTGAAAACAAGAAATATTATGACTGGAGTAGTGAACTAAAATACTTAAGATCATTTCTCCATGTATTCAAACATCAAATGATTATGCCATACACCTGAAATTAATATAATGTTATATGTCAATTATACCTCAATAAAAAAATAAAAATAAAATGCTCAAGAAATAATCCAAGCATCATTTGTGATTAACAATAACAAGGAAGGGTAGTGGAATATATATATATAATTTGATGATATGAAATTCAAAGATTAGGATTCTTATGGAAGGAGGGAGAATCATATAGAAGTTGCCATGTGGCTCAAGGAAGATAGATACCACACAGCCAGGTCCAGGTTACACTAAGATTGAGAGAAAAAAAAGAGCTACCACTTGGGACGACTTGAGAGGACTACGCCAGAAACATACAAACTTCTGGAGCCCTCCTATTCATTCTTATGTATGGTGAGGTAGAACCCTAGGGAAAAGAGTTTTTCAATTACACTAGACTTAAATATATTTCCAAGAAAGTATGGGGACTTGGGAGCTACAGCCTGACCCAGGGCTATCCAAATTCCTTTCTGCACCTGCACCCATGTAGCAGAATATGACTGAAGAAACAGAACAATTTTGCAAATAAGTCTCACTTTAATTTTAAGGTCACTTATCTCACACAGTTCCCTAATACTCCTGGGTAATCGTTACTCTAGTACACTTTTTCCATCTCCTAGGTAACTACTTAGTACCTTTTCTCGACCTTCAAAATCTTCCCATCAGCCTCATTCCAACTGATGAGCTTTGAATTACATTCAGATTATAGTAAGCAATTAGAAAAATATTTACACAAGCTCCTGGCAACTTATCCATATGTCAAAGGGCACCTATGCCCACATACTCCATTCTTATCTGGTGGCATTGAATGACTCTCTACTTTTAGCCAAATCTAAATTCTGCATTGTATTCTAGAGTCCTGCCCTAGTCTGGGTTTAAACAGGAGCAGACTGTGAGACGATGATTTGAATGAAAGAGGGTTTTAGACGAGGAGAGTGTATGGTATATGATTTAAAACTGAAGAAGTGATAATGACAGAGAAGGCATTCAATAAATTATACACTATCAAACCAGATACCACAGTGAATGACAGCCATTAGTCTGGGGAGTTTCTAGGAAATAGTATAAAATGCATACTTTTGAACTATCCACCTGAGGGATAAATGAAATGAGTATTTTATACATAAATATTTAAGGCCCTTGGTTAAGGGTTGTTCTTAGGAGATGTTAATTCCCTGGACCTTCCAGTCCATCTTATAGATGGTCTTCCAGGGCTCTACAGAATAAAAGTGTTCAGGCATAGAAATGAATATCGGGAGAGAGGGAAGTTGTTTACCTGAGGCACAGGAGTGGGTTGTTCTGAGGCGTATGGGTTGGGTCCTGACAAAATTGGCCACAAGCCCACTCTCTTCCTTCTACCTTGTATTCAAGGGAGTCACACCAACAATCCTCCCTTCATTCTCTTTCTTAGACATTTCTATTTCTTTCCATTAGATCTTCCTTATGAGTCTATAAAGAGTTTTAGTTCCTCATTATTAAAGAAAAAGAGCCTCTCTTCACTTCCTTTGCCATCCAGTTTCAACCATTTCTCTTCTTCTTTTCAAAGGAAAAAAAAGCTTGAAAGACTTATCTATCCTTGAGGTTTCATGTATTCTCTACCAATTCTTTTCCTAACAAAAATCTGCACTGATCTCCACAGAGCTAAACACAGTGTGCAATTCTCAGTTCTTATCTTACTCCACCCATTGTTATTTATTGCAGTTGTTCACTTCCTCCTGCTTGAAGTACCTTCTTTATTTGAAACTCAAGATGTCTCACTTTCTTGGCTTAACTCATCATGTACTCTTTTGCAGTGTCTTTTAAAGGTTTCTCCTCCATTTACAATATTTAAAGATTGGAATTCTTCACTTCTCAGACTCTGAACCTCTTCTGTGTTCTATCCACACTTACTTGCTTGGTCATCTTAAGGATTAAGTGTTGTCCATACAGGAATGTCCCAAAAATTGTGTTTCCCTGGTTTAGAAAACTTCATTTTGATGTTTCATATGTATTTAAATCTTAATATGCTAAACCTTTATCTGCTGACCTTAACACTACACATACACACTTGTGTAATCCTACCCCAGCCTAATAAATGGCCACCCCATCTTACAGCTGCTCAGGCCAGAAACTTAGAGTCATCCTAACTCTTTCCTTCACACTCCATATCTTACCTCGTCTGCAATTCCTGTCATCTCCACTAATAAAACATATTGAGGAACACTTGACTTGTCATCATCAACACTGCTTTCACCTATTTCCAAGTTGCCATCTCCTCTCCTCTGGTTTAAAAGTAGCCTCCTAATTTGTTTTCCTTCCATTTCTGTCCCCCTGATACTTATGCTATACACAGGAATGAAAGTGTTAATTTTAGAAACATGTATAATCTCTACTCAAATCTTCCAATGGTTTTCCATCCCATTCAGAGAAAGTAAGAACCCTCGACAGACTGTTTCTGAAGCTCTAGAAGGTCTCAGTCCTATATTATCTCTGAGCTACAACCATATTTCCTCTTTCCCACACTCCTCCAGCCAGTTTTTTGTCTTCCTAGAGCACTGCATACATGCTTCTGTCTCGGTCTTTGTATTTGTTGTTTCTTCTGCTTGGAATGTTCTGTGAGATATCTACATGGCTTACTCTTTCATCTCTTTTAGTTCTTTGCTCAACTTTTCACTGAGATCTTCCTTGACTATTCTATTAAAAGTTCCACCTCATCCCACTCTCTCATCAGGGATCTCTGTACCTCTTACTCTGCTTTAATTCTCTACATAGCCCTTACCATCTGACATACGCTGTACTTCATGTTTATTTATTATTGCCTCTCAATGTCTCCACTACAGAAGGAAAGATTTACAAGAGCAAAATTTTTGTCTGTTCAGCTAGCAGTGCATGACACACAGGCATCCCATAACCATTGACTGAGTGAATAAAAAAATTAATGAGTAAACACTAGTAGACACTCTTATTGATGACTAGGTCTCTACAGTAAATGTCTCTAAATATCATAGTACTCTGTTAAACAGTCTTGGTGCAATGTTTCAAATCTGGGAGCACAATTAGTAAAAGATGAAAAAATGTTATTTACATGTTCAATATCACTGCAGATTTTATGTGCCTACTTGGATAAATTTGCTTGATTCTTCTCAGCTTAATTTTGGCTTTGTTTAGGGCAAAACATTGGAGAAAGCATTGACAGATATTTGTCCATATGATTCAAAACAAATTGTTGTTTTAGGTGTGTAATTTCAGGTCCTCTTAGAAATAGATACCACCGTGGGATTAAATATGCAGAAAGAGTTTTAAGGGAAATATTTGTGAAAGAGAATGGAAAGTGAGCCTGGAAGGCTGGGAGAGCCATGAAGCCACAATTCAGGCTGGTCACCAAGTAAGGGAGAAAAGAGAGGAAGGGAGGAACAGAAGAAAGACAGAAGGAAGGAAGGAAGGAAGGAAGGGAAGAGGAAAGAAGGGAAGACTGGGTGAAAGCATCTTAGACTGCTATCAGCTCTAAGGAAATTTTAGCAAGGCCATTAGAAAGCCCATGCTACAGTGTCATCCGTCAGAGGAGTCCTGCTTCTCCAGGCACAGGCTTGCCACAGTATCCCTGCTGGCTGAGGCATCAGAGGGAACAGACTATGGGAAGTTTGGTCTCAGCCCTCAGGGCCAAACGTAGATTCCAGAGAGCAGCAGATGGAGCCCTTGGTCAATTAACTTACCTGCCTTCAGAGATGTAAGAAGCCCATTCTCATAGCCACCACATTTGGTAAAATCTTTTAGATTAACTTACATTATTCAATCTTGTAGAAACCCTCATCTACATTCACTACCCATGAACAAGAAGATTCATATGCAGCAAATAGCCTTAAATAGTCATTTAAATAGATCCATACTTTGTGAATGCTTAAGTGCCTCTCTGCTTGCATTTTTTTTTTTTTTTTTAGGCTGTAACTGTATGCAGATCTAGTAGTAGAAGGACTAGGGACTATTTTGAGGGACTCTTTGGAATTCCCTGAATATTCCTGTCTGTAAGGAACAATGTAAACTGTTTCAAGATTGTGTCAACATGATGTAAAATTGTGGAGGTAGATATATCTTTACTTTGGGGAATCTCCTTTACTTAAAAAAAGTTTGCATTCATATAGAATTATATTATACATGGGAATTTTTAAATGATTTTGATTCCAGAGCTTTGTCTATTCTGCTTTAAGAGATTGTAAGTATTGTAAAATATTATTCTAAGTGATCATAGTTTAATGGGGTTCTGTTTTCAAAAATAAAAAAAGTATGATCTTAATTTTCTGATTCACGGGCATGCTTTCCATCTGCTTTCATTATGTTGATTTAAATATTATATAAAGTTTGATGTATAATTTGTTGACTTAAAATTTATACATTCTGCCCTTTAAAAATACAAATTTACTGAAAGAGAGGAATGACTACTTCAAGTGGGGAGAAGAAAACTTGGTAGCTTGCTAATAACTTTTTTTTTTTTTTTGTACTAAAGCACTGACCTGGATTTACATCTTTTATCTAGTAGCTAAAATGTGCTCTGCTGGTAGGAACAGCTGTTATGTTCCTACCATAGCAATGCTATTCACCCATGCAGAATCTTCAAGCCCTTGAATCAGTCTGCCCCACAGTAGCTATATTTAACCAGCTTCTCAAGAATAAGCTATACTATTTCCTATAAGAATATCTGATTGCTGCCTAAGGATAAACTAACACAATAAGAGGCAGATTTTTTTTGTAACACAGTACCTCACTTATGGGAGAAAAAGAGAATTGCAAAGAAAAAAAATCTATATTTTAAAGTTTAACTCATCCAAAATTCCATTTAGGTATTTATATTACTAATCTGTCATTTACTTTTGTATTATGAAGACTTATTATAGCCTATATAAATTAGTGATTTTAGCTACAAAATGATTGTCTCATGTGTGTAGTATACAAGCTTGCAAAAATATTTTGAAGTAAAGTGATGGGCTTCTTTTTCCAGCTCTGCAGAATGTGAATGACTTGGTCATCTTTTAAGCCTATTATAGATGTTAATTTGCATCTATTAAAACAAATGTCTAAGCCTTGATGTTCATTTATATTGAGATTTCACATATTTTTCTCATCTTCTTTCTCTCTATGGTGATACAGACACAAAGTCTCTGAGGAAATTTCTCTTAACGGTATTTGGTCACTCATCTGTGACGGTCGTTTTTATTCTGCTACAAGACTAGTTTCAATGCAGAAGAAGGACAGTGTTTTCCAAAGTGTGAGCTGTGGACACATAATTCCCTACACCGTAAACTCCAGGGGCGTCTTGTTAAAAATACTGTACAGATTTCTCGAAGTCACTTCACATGTACTAAGAAAGGAATCATGGTGCAATCCAGGAATCATCATTTTAAGCCAGCAACCCAAGTAAATCTTTTGCCCAAGACAGGTTGAAATGCATCAATGTAAGGTCTGAATTCAAAGCTTAGATAGTCGATAAAATAACCTTTTCAAAATATTCATTTCTTTGCTTAGTTGTTGGTCTGGCACCAATAATGCTAAAATGTCATTAGAATATTTTGGTTATATTATTATACATTTGTGAATCATTATAATTGGAACAGCTGTAATTTAAATGGCCTCTTTCTTACACATATTACCTCTGAGAACATGCAGTGATATCATTTTTAAATATAAAACGTTTGTATTACAGAAATTCATTGCAAACTTGACATTTGGGAGGAGTAGTTTAACTGGTAAATTAATCAGTATTTTTGCAAAGTTTGGAGAAAGAGAAGAAGTATTCTACTGAATGATAAGGAATATAGCAGACTCAACATTCGGCTCAGCTGCCACCTACAAATTTTTTTTTCCATGTCATCTATAATAGAGTCATACCATATAATAATTTAATCATTTTTGCCTCATCTAAAATATCATTAAAATTAAATTTTAATAATTTCCAGATTTGAATAACCAAAGACAAATATTTTAACATACCATTTTAAATTAATTAATGGAAGTAATCTCTCTTTCATTTTCTTTGTAGTTAGGTTTATTTTTTCTGGATGATGAAACTACCCCTATAACTGCTGTTTGTGTAAATGAATACTTAGGGATGTCAGCAAATCAGAACTCACTACAAAGAAAAATCAAATACAGCATTTGGGTCAGTTGCTTGCATTTTGGGGTGGTGCTTTGTGTAGGGGCTCACACTCTGCTTGTGTATGTTTTCAAGATTTCTACTGCTTCTATAGGACCCACCTTCACCTTCACTAATATGCATACAAAAATAACCTAACAGTTATGTGCAAACATGTGAATAACTAAAAAGTATTTCCAAACACACTTAGCCATTTTTCCTTTATATTCTTAGAGTAATAGCTAGCAAATAGTGAGCAGGAAGTTACGTGTAAGTACACATTTGAATTCATACACATTTGATTCATTGTTTTACTGCTCACAACCAAAAGAGTGTAAGATTATTTTTTATATAAATTTATTTTATTTTTGGCTGTGTTGGGTCTTTTGTTGCTGCTCGTGGGCTTTTCTCTAGCTGTGGCAAGCAGGGGCTACTCTTTGTTGTGATGCGTGGGCTTCTCATTGCGGTGACTTCTCTTGTTGTGGAGCATGGGCTCTAGGCGCACGGTCTTCAGTAGTTGCAGCACGCAGGCTCAGTAGTTGTGGCTCATGGGCTCTAGAGTGCAGGCTCAGTAGTAGTGGTGCATGGCCTTAGTTGCTCTGTGGCATGTGGTATCTTCCAGCACCAGGGCTCGAACCCGTGTCTCCTGCATTGGCAGGCGGATTCTTAACCACTACGCTACCAGGGAAGCCCCAAGAGTGTAAGATTTTAAACTGTTTCATGATTTTTGGATTCCAGAAGTACTTTGCAAAGACTAAGAAGTTGAGTGAAATTCCTTATATCATAATCATGAATAGCAAAATCATCATAAATATCATAAATCATATCTGACTGATATAATTTTTAAAAACTATGTGGATAAACTAAAATTCATTGAGAATTTACCATGTGCCAGGCACTGAGTTGTTCATGCATGTATATATCATCCCATTAAACTTCATTAAAGAAACACAATCGTACATATTGTACTATAACATTTTACCAAGAAAAATAACTTCTAAAAGATCATTTGTTCATTAAAGCACTGATCCATGCATTACTTGGTCTCCATTAAACTCACTTAAGTATATTTACATAATGATAATATAGCAAGGATGAAAGTAAAATTATTTATATACATATTATCTATAAATATATCACCATAGATGCAAATACATATAACATTTAGTTAAGGACTTTATTAAAACTCTGTTGGTTTACAAGAAACTGGAATAATTTTTAGGTGAAACACATCATGGAATCAAAATAAAAATAATTCAAATGTACCCCCCAAAAGAAGCAAATTTTGACTTTTTAAACTGTTAATAAATGTCCCCAATAATAAATCTTGTCATGTTAATTCAGTAGCACAAAAATTACCAAGTTTATGAAAATATAATCCATTTTTCTGCTTTAAACAGTCCTTTTGCAACATATAAACTTATCTGTACAGTTTCAATAAAGAACACTTGTAAATATTACAAATATTCAAAGGCAAATATAGTCAGCTGACGTTGATTACCCTGATTAAATTTTTAATGTCTAGGGTTCTACATAATAAACACAGAAAATAAATTAGCCTTAATATTTGTGAAATGAGTTATTTTAATAATTTTAACAAATCACATTAGAGACACATAAGAACTTAAATAAAATAATGATGCCAATATAAATACAGCTGGAAGTTTGGATAGGAAAATCAGGATAAGTGATGACTTTAATAGGATTAAATTTTAAAGTAACTGAAAGTTCATTCATTCATTGAGTGCCTATTATATGCTGTACACTTTTGTAAATGCTGAAGATAGAGGAGTCAACAAAATAGATCAGATCTCTATTCTCATTATTCCTTGGAACATACATTTTACTTAGGGGCAGTTTTGTAGAAAAGATATTTTTAAATTAACCAGTAAATATGGAATATGTTAGGTGATAGGAAGTGTTTTAATGAAAAATAAAACAGGTAATGCAGTGGTAATCTGGAGGTGTTTCATGCCAGCTCTCTAGAATTGATTATTAATTATTATGTTTTTGGGAATTTTGCAAGCTGTTTCAAGTTTCAACCACTTGTAGCTTGAAGCAAGTTATAATGAGAATATTTTACACTGTAGAAATTGGAAATTGAGAAGTCTACAACAGGGGGCTCTCTTTCCTCTACCCTACCCCAGAGGCTGGTAAACATTTACCATTGGAATCAGATGTACTGGCTCCGGGTGGATATTAATTAAAAAGAGGGAGCCATGCAGGCATTCTTAAACAAAAATCCAATAAAAAGTTTTCCTCTTTCTCAATCTGTCATATAATCACTTTAGTTTCCATACTGCTGTGTGTGTGTGTGTGTGTGTACATACAACTGGTGAGCTGAAGAATAGTATAGTTGTTAAAACCAAGTCCTGAAGAAAGTTTTTCTAAGTTTTTAATTCAAATTTCTTTCCCCTTTACTATTTTGTCTCTGAATTTCTGTAGTCTTATCTGTGAAATGGGGATATTAACATAATCTACTGCAAAAGTTGGTCTGTAATGATTCAGTGAAACGAGGTAGGTAACTAATTGTTTAGTAA
The DNA here is from genome assembly GCF_949752795.1 of Hyperoodon ampullatus. Classification (NCBI taxonomy): domain Eukaryota; kingdom Metazoa; phylum Chordata; class Mammalia; order Artiodactyla; family Ziphiidae; genus Hyperoodon; species Hyperoodon ampullatus. The sequence goes on from NC_136914.1 coordinate 132,629,048, forward strand.
AAGTTAAATATTACCATCGTTATTAATGATATTACCATTCTAATTATCACTCTTACTAATAGCAAGAAAACAATTGCATATTTGAAAGTTGCTAACAGAGTATATTTTAAAATTCTCATCACAGGAAAAGAAATTGTAAGTACATACATGAGGTAATGGCTGTTAACTGAACTTACTGTGGTAAACATTTCTCTGTCTCTCTCTTTATATATATATACACACACATACACACACATTAAATCATTATTTGTACACCTTAAATTAATATAATGTTATATGACAATTATATTTCAATAAAACTGGAAAAGATAGCAAAAAAACACATGTTCAAGGATGTAGATTGATTTTTCTATTGTTGCCAATAGCTACAAAATTTACTTAACCAATTTTTCCAGAATAAATAGAATAATAATATAAATATTTAATTTGATAATTGATACGTTAATTTGATAATTAATAATTTGATAATTAATAATATTTAATAAGTAATTATTTGGTGCCACTGTATGGTCAGGCAATTCAAGATGGCTGTTTTCTTGCTCTCTGTACATCCCCTGCTCAGCCAGGGCCTGCTTCACCTACACCCTAGTCACATGACTGACCTTCGTGCATACATGCCCCACCCTAACTGGTGATTGTTCTCATCAAAGGGGCAGGGGAGTGCATGCCCCTCTTCCAGTTTCCCTGGTAACTAATGAGTCAACTTGACTAATTCCCTCTATAACTGGCATCTCCCCTTCCTCCCAGGAAGGAAGACTGCTGTCCTCGTCCTCCGCACACGGTGGGGAGTCGCCCCAGGACCTTGTTTCAGACACATAAGCTCCCCCATCCACTAAACCACTGATGTCTCTGTCGCCAACTCTGGGTTCTTACTTCGGTCTTAAACCCCAACAGCCACCATGCAAAGCGATTTACTTCCATTAACTCATTTAGTTCTTACAACCACCCAACAAGATAAGCACAATTGTTATCTTCATTTTAAAGATGAAGAAACTGAGCTTAGGAATGTCAAGTCCGTATCCAGAGAGAGAATCCCAAAGCAGTCCTGAGGGATTTCAAATCCTATGCTCTCACAGTCTGCATGGAACACTGGCTGAGAAATTTAGTTGCAACAGTACTTAGTAATATTTCCTAAAATAATTAGAAATATTAACTGTTGGAGTTAGAGTAGAGAATTAACCAAAATTAACTTTTTTTAGTATTTTTCACTTGCTATTAAAATGTTATAAACTTGTGGGAGAAAAATATTTCGTATACTTAGCGAGAATTTTGTATAGTGTATTAATGAGCATTTACCAAAGGATAAGGAATTTATTATCTAAATGTTTTAAATGTATTCCAGATCTGACCTAAATTCAGAAATGTTTTCTTTCAAGTCAAAAGGAATTTAAAGGACAATATTAGATTGATTGGGCTGATTCCCAAAGCTTTGCTTTCCTTCATGTTCTTTTTTCAGGAGAATTGGCAATATTGTGAATCAATACCTTAAAGACTGCAGCCTTAACTTAAACTGAAAAGTTATTTTTAAACTGTTTGTGCTTAATGTTTCTAAATTGTAAAATACACATAAACAGAAACATACCACATAAATCACTATTTAAATATCTTAAATTAAAATGTTTACTTCACAAATCATCCTATTCTATAGGTGGTCTTCTAAGGCCAGAAGATGCATTTTGACATATTTTAAGAAAATACTCAAAAATTCAGAAGACATTAAAGTAAGATTTACTAATTTTTATACTTGTTCTGCCTTGTTTTATTTAAATGTATATGCGTAGAAACCCTTGCACAAAACCACATACAACTTTACTATTTACCGTAGTTTTGAAAGATGATATTTTTCACGTTGAATTATTCATAAAATCCTAAGGCTAATTTATACGTGGAAGAAAAGAAAAATGTAACTCTTGCTCATAAATCTTTAGTTATGAACAGAAATCTAAAAGATTTATAATCGCTACATTATGGCGAGTTTCTATCATATGATGTATTAACTTGCAATCAAACTCAAGTAGAGAAGTCCTATAGTGGTAAATAAATCACAGGATATTTGCTTTGGAGAAAACCTGTGGGGAGTGGTCATATTCACAACACAGGTGGTAGCATTGAGGGATCCCAGTACCCCTAGAGTTTTTAATTAGGCTGAATGAGCATTCATTTTATTGTGACGTAGCCCCACCTCAACACTGTCCTTAAAAAGATATCTCATTGTGAGCCAGTGGTATAGATGTACAAATTTAACACTTAAAACCATAAATCTGGTATTGACATATCACTCATGTGTATGAATTCCTCCATGATATTTGGGTCCAAGAAAAAAATGCAATTGTTTATCTTTCTAAATCAAATTAAATCCCTTAGCTTATATGACCTGAATTGTTAGAAATTTTATCCATATGTATGTGGGGTTGCTTCTCTTTTCCATTACAATTAAACAGGAATACTGTGTTTTATACCATCAAACTAATTTGAAGAAGAACATCTTGTTTGTAATTTAGTGTGATTCTTTGAATAGATTCAATGCCTCGGTAGTTCCATCACTTACTTGCTATGTGATCTTGAGCAAATTGTTTTAACTCTCTGTGCCTCAATTCCATAATTTTTCTAATGAAAACAATAATAGTCATTACTTTATAGGAATATTGTAAAGATTAATGATTTAATACATGTAAAGCATTTAGAAAAACTTTTTGCACAAAGTATGCACTGAACAAACATTTGCTTTTACTCATCAAAGCTAGGCCAACTTACTGGAAGCATCCCTATCTGTCCTTTGGATGCAAGCTCATGGGTTTATGATGCTTAGACATCATCTGTCAAGCTTCCACACAGTTTCCCTTCATGGTTTCTTCCACAGTTTGGATGGAGAATATTTGTTGGGTCTAATTTTCCACTTCTCAAAAATCTTCCCCCTGCCCTCAAGACTTTGCATTTTTATAAACTTTACATAGTTTCTCAATTATTTGCTCAGTTCTATAATATGTGCAATATTATGTATTAAGAATTTTAAGAAAGATGGGACTTCCCTGGTGGCACAGTGGTTAAGAATCCTCCTGCCAATGCAGGGGACATGGGTTTGATCCCTAGTCCGGGAAGATCCCACATGCCACAGAGCAACTGGGCCTGTGCACCACAACTACAGAGCCTGTGCTCTAGAGCCCTTGAGCCACAACTACTGAGCCTGCATGCCACAACCACTGAGCCCGTGTGCCTAGAGCCCGAGCTCCAAAACAAGAGAAGCCACCACAATGAGAAGCCCGCACACTGCTATGAAGAGTAGCCCCTGCTCCCCACAACTAGAGAAAGCCCATGTGCAACAACGAAGACCCAACACAGCCAAAAATAAATAAAAAATTAATTAATTTAAAAAAAAAGATTTTTAGGAAAGAAAGCTTCTTACACTGTCAGTGAGAATGTATTATATATAAAAATTTCAAAAATATAATACAGTTGAATCTTAAGGAGATGATAGTTCATAATTATAAAAAAGTACTGAAGAGGTGTTGCTAGTAAATCCTTATTAATGTATCATCTATATATATAAGTATATGAGTATAGTTTTTACACTAACTATATTAAATGTACACAGGTACTTTTTCCAATAGAGTTACTGTATGTAAAACTATGTCTCAATATTCTAGAGACATTGTTTAACATACAATAACATACATATAGTCTTTTCTCATTTCCCTGGTCTTTGAGAACCATCATTTTTACAGTTCTTTATAATGTAAAGATAATAAAATACCCATGAGTATTTTATCATGGATAAACAGTTTCATTTTCTTGAAAGATGAAACTCACTAATCCATAAAGAGTGTTCAGGAATATGTTCTTATCATTGTTCTTGTCTTGAGTTTCTTCTCTGCTCATGAACCACACAGGTGTATGCTGACTCTGGCCTTCTGCTTCCTAGAAGCCCTCAACCCTTAATCTCCAATCACCTTCAATTGTTGGTCTATCCGTCTTGCCATGTTCCCCTGGAGAAAATTCCATAACTGCAATGGGAATTATTCAGAGTTCTTTATTGAAGGGCCAGGTAGCTTTCAGCATAGCTGCACAGTGATGGGACAGCAGTTACTGAAGTGGGTGTCACACAGGGTGAGACCCTTTCTGATTATGGACACCCCTTATGTCTTTATTATCTCTCCCACTTACCTCAACCAAGTTCCATCCTCCTCTTGAATCCCATTAGTCCCTCGCCACTCTTTGTCTCTTAAAAATTAAGCTTCCTAGGTGTTGGCCAGAAGCTGCAGGAAGCCCTCTTCTAATCATCTGCTCAGTCACTGGGGCATGATGGAGATAGTAATTATCATTCCACAGTTAAGGCAAAAATGGGTGCTCAAAAATCACTCCTGAAACATGCAGAAGTATCTTCAGGATAGAGATTGCCTTCACTGTACAGAGTGTGAGAATGTTAAAGGTGGCATAGACACATTTATAGATTATTTATTTTTATATTTGATGAATCCACACCTATTTCCCAGGCAAAAGAATCAGGATCTCAAATTGTTTTCTTCTCCTTTTCCTAGTATTCCAATTTGTATCTTCCTGCCTATTTCTTCCTTTTTTTCTAAACTTACTGTAGTTATTACTGGCTCACTTTGATCTCTTGTAAATTATCTTTGAAGTCGATACACAGTTGTCTGTCAACATGTGGTAGATTTTTTTCTGTCTGAGGTCAAAGATAATCTACTGGTTTTGATAAATGATTTCCTAACATTTTAAAAATTGTAATGCAATCCATAGGAAGGAAAACATTTTATGTTGTCTCTATACTTACACAACACACCATCCCCACACACAAATGTATGTATGTATGTATAGTGTGTATGTTTGTGTACATACATATATAAACTGAAACAAAAAGTAATGAATCTGTATTTACTCTTATATTCAAACACTATCTTCTTTGTTTTTTAGTCAAACAGACTCCAGTTTAGTTTAAACTAGTCGTTTGTCTACTGGGAAAAAAATGTACAACTTAAAAGTGGAGAATTATGTTTTATATGGGGCATTGCTGAGGCCTGTAGCCTGGAAACAGCCTCTCGGATAGCTCTGAGGAACTATTCCAAAGAGGTAAGGGAGGAACCAGGATATATAGGAGTTTTTGAAAAAAAAAAAAAAAAGAAAAGAACCCACATGTAGTTGAACATCAAAAGATTATTGCTGGGACTTCCCTGGTGGTCCAGTGGTTAAGATTCTGTGCTTCCACTGCAGGGGGCACGGGTTTGATCCTTGGTCAGGGAACTAAGATCCCACGTGCCATGTGGTGTGATAAAAAAAAAAAAGATTATTGCTAATCACAAAAAATAGACATCTCAAGGTTAGTGATTTTAGTTCTTTACTATGTATGGGAAGATTCAAGAATGCAAGAGTCTGGATTTATTGAATTTAGTCCTTTGATATACACCTTAACTATCCTAGGTCAGTAACCTGTTTTTCTCCATCCTGAATTCCCCTCAAGCACACACTCTGGAGGTAGGGGCTTTACAGTGGCTGATGGCTTTATGGCTGAAACCTTTTTGTTTACTGAAATGCCAGGTGACGTTCTTTGCCCACACTTTTCTAGTCTAGTATATTCTTTTACATTCTATCCTATTTTTTATAATATTGGTCAAAATTCAATACCTTGATTCCAGAACCCACTATTTCTTACAACCTATTTTGAGAAACACTATTCCTGGTCAAATCTTGTAGAGAGAAAAAAAATGATAATTTCTGTTTAAATATTAAGTATTCAACAAAAACTTGGAATCAGTAACTTTAAATTCTCTTAGGAGGATGATATGTAAAGGAGTGAATATTATAAAATAATAAATACCATAAAGAATGGGTATATACATTTTAAAATTCTTGTCACACCAATATAGTGAGAGGAAAAATATGCAATGTTTTTATCTCACAAAACAAACAAAAACTATTTGGAGTACATCATTTTATGAAAATTTAACTGTGAGATTTATTAATAAGAGGTGAAGAAATTATACAATTTTGATAACATATTTCTCTTACTTTAAGGGGTCCATAAACAGCTCTGTTGGTCACCAGATTAGGGTTTGTAACAAAGCAGAGTCCCATTTCAGGCCAAGACCTAATATTCTTTTCCTCTGACACAAACTCCTTCCTCAATGCATATTCAAGCCACTATGATGACATGACAGCAGGAGAATGTTTCTGAATTTTTTGCAGGAAGGGGGACCCCTTCCAGGGCCCGAGAGTCAGCTCTTGTCTAACACTTGGAAATGAATTGTCCTAGGACACACACGTGCTGACAAAGCAAGAGACTTTATTGGGAAGGGGCACCCAGGTAGAGAGCAGGAGGGTGAGGGAACCCAGGAGGACTGTTCTGCCACGTGGCTCACAGTCTTGGGCTTTATGGTGATGGGATTAGCTTCCGGGTTGTCCCTGGCAAATCACTCTGACTCAGGGTCCTTCCTGGTGGCACATGCATCGCTCAGCCAAGATGGATTCCAGCGAAGAGGATTCTGGGAGGTTTGGTAGGACATATTGACTGATGTCTACTTTTGACCTTCCCCAAATTCTTCCGGTTGGGGGTGGCTTGTTAGTTCCATGTTCCTTACCAGGACCTCCTGTTTAAGATAATTCATGCAAATGGTTACTGTGGTGCCTGGCCAGGGTGGGCGGTGTCAGTCAGTGTTTTCCCTAACAACTTCATTGCTGCCTAGAGCATTAGGAGATGAACAACTAATTTAGAAAAACATTTTGACAATAAATATAAGATACTGACTTGTAAGAGTTGTAAAGAAGTTAGACTTCAGAAAGAAACATCAGGAAACATAGGTAATTTTTGCATTATTATTTGCAATTGCTAAGATATGGAAACAACCTATCTGTGGACAGATGAATGGATAAAGAAATCGTGGTATATACATACAGTGGAATATTATTCTGCTTTAAAAAAAGGAGGAAATCCTGACATTTGCAAGAACATAGATAAGGCTGGAGGACATTAGGCTAAGTAAAATAAGCCAGAGGTTGGGGAGTGGGGGAAATAGGGAGAAGTTGGTAAAAGTGTACCAACTTTCAGCTATAAGATGAATAAGGTCTGAGGATCTAATGTATAATATAGTGACTGTACATAGTTGATAACACTGTATTGTATAATTGAAATTTTCTGAAAGTAGAACTTAAATGTTTGTTGTAGAACTGAAGTTTGTGTCTCCCATGCACAGTGAGGCCAAACAAACCAAAATGTTGCAGTTTGGAGCAGAGCAGTTTATTGCAGGGCCAACCAAGGAGAAATAGTAGCTTATGTCCAAAAGACTCAAACTCCTGGATGGATTTTGGGGAAGAGATTTTGTAGGCAAAGTTTGCAGGTAGGTCTGCAGGATGTGGACCTTCCTCTGATTGGTTGGTGGTGAAGTAATAGGATGTTGCTCCTGGAATCTGTCATTAACCTTCTGGTTCCAGCCAATCTGGGGTCTACATTCTTGTGCTCAGCCTGAACTTACCATCCTCCACCTGGGCGGGGGGCCTTTGTTCCTATAGAAGAATTCAGAGATATGTGTCAGATTTCTATGCACATCCCTTGAGGAGAAACCAGGCCCCCGCCCTATCACTGCACTCTTGTTTCTTAACAGCCTTTCCTTTGTTTTTGCATCCTCTCATCCCTCTAAATCAGTAACTGAATCTGCCCTTTGGAACTCAGGGGAGGTCTAGGAAGCTAAAGCCTTTTTTCTACAAACAAGAAATGAGGGACCCAGAAAGGCTTTTGTGCCTGGGAGGGCCCCACAGGGGTATAACATATGCTCAATTTAATCTTAGTGTTTTCGGAAGAAAGATCTGTAAATATTGTCATCTATTTAACTTAAGCATGATTATGTAAAATCAACTACAAATGACAGAGGAGTTATTGTCTTGATAAATGAAAATTCTTAGGCAGTGAGGCTGAGAGAATTTTTCTGTTCTAGTGTGGCCAAGATTCTTCTTTATCTCGTGTTACTTGAGTATTGTTGCCTCTTCCATGTTGTCCACATTTTCTTTCTCACACCAAATTATTTAAACAGAAAACGTTATTACCTTGAAACAGGACATTCACACTTATGAGTGAAAAATTCTTTCTGTACATATCTAATTCCTCAAAGAACACTTTAACCAGGGCATCTTCATCAGTATTATTATTATTTTATTTTTTGGTACGCGGGCCTCTCACTGTTGTGGCCTCTCCCGTGGCGAAGCACAGGCTCCGGACCCGCTGGCTCAGCGGCCATGGCTCACGGGCCCAGCCGCTCCGCGGCACGTGGGATCCTCCCAGACCAGGGCACGAACCCGCGTCCCCTGCATCGGCAGGCAGACTCTCAACCACTGTGCCACCAGGGAAGCCCCATCAGTATTATTTTTAAAAAGGTTTTATTTTCCTCCAACATGCTCTTCAGAATACATTTCTCCCTCTCCCCCAGTTATGTTGGTATATTGCTGCAGTAAAGTGGTTTTCGTTTTGGCTGCATATATAGTCTGTGTCCGTGGCCCTGATCTCTAGTAGGGTTATTCATTCCCTCTGAACTTATTTTATATTTCCTCCAAACACAGTAAGTGTAATTTCCAGATTGAAGTCCCAGCTAAAATCAGATTTCCTTCTTCCTCTCCCTGATGCCAAAAACTCGTCCTCTGTGCACCAGTGCTGAAGCAAATCTCGGACACAGAGTTTTGGGTGAAGTAGAAAAGAATAGTTTTATTGCTTTACCAGGCAAAGGGGGACACAGTGGGCTTGTGCCCTCAAAATTGTGTGTCCCAACCCCGGGGGAATTTGGTGAGGAGCTTTAGAGCAGTAGCTCAGGGGCCAGGTTGCTGATAAGGATTAGGGTGTGTGAAGAGCCTGAATTCCTTTAATCTGGCGTCAGGTGATCTCCTGATGAGCTTCTGTGGTTCTGGAGGTTATCAAACTGTGACCTCTCTGGAATGCAGAATGCTTCATCAAGTAGTTAACATCTTCCGTTTGTTAGAGGTTTTTGTTCTTCAGAAGAGCTCCTCAAAGATATTGTTATGTGTATCCCTTGAGGTGGAAGCAGGACCCTGTCCCAAGGCTGTACTCTTGTTTCTGGACTGCTCCTCCCTTGTCTCTATATTCCCTCCCTTCTCTGGTTAGCAACTGTTTGATCCTGCCCTTTGGAACTCAGGGAAGGTCATGGAGGCTGAAGCCTATTTCCTACGAACAAGAAACAAGGGATACAGAAAGGTTTTTGTGCCCAGGAGCCTCACAGGGTGCTGCTCGGTTTCATCCCTATATTCAAGAATGTACAGAAATATGGGTGCCATGATATTTTCTGAGTTCTCTCTTCTCAGTACTCCCTCTCAATCTCTTTTCAGTTCAGAGCCATATTATGTGCAATATCATGTGTGTTATACTTTAAAAATCCACTTTATTTTATTCATTTAGATAATGATACTCAGCCGCAATTGTTCTACAGAGTACATCTTAACCTCAAAATCTATCCATATTAAATGTTATAAAATGCATGTCTTGAAGAGTCTGAATAAATCAATATAATTCACTACAAGAATCTCTAAAAAGTGTAAATAAAATTCATATTAATATTTATGTGCATCAAGTACTTGGTAAAATTTAATAAAAGTCATGATAAAAATAAGTGTCATAAAGGAAGATGCTCTCATACTCAACAGATATTTATTTACAGATTTATAGAAATCCAATGGGCAGATAGTCAATATAAATATATTTTATTACATTGTCTGTTTGTAGCGGATTTGTTGCTAGATGATACATTTATATTTACTGATACTAATAAAAGTGAAATGAATAAACAGAATGTGAAGGGATTTTTAATAAGTTTTATTGGTTTATATGACATTTGGAATTTTAAAATTGCATTATTTTATGGGCACTGAGTGAAAATTTTCCCAACAGCATTATAAATATATAGCAAAGACTTTAAAATAAGGCACAGAAATTAATAAATATTTATGTCTTATTGAAATATAATATTTAAAAACAGTAATTAAAGAAGATAATGGTGTTCTTACAACCACTGACAGATCTTATTTCTTATTTTTGTGCTTGAATTTTGACTTACATTAGATTCTTATACAATTATTTTATAGATTTATTAAAAAACTTCAGATTTTAGGTGGCTATGAAAACATATGGAATAAAGATGATTAGTGCCTCCTGATAACCTCATTATAATTCTATATATAAGAATTTTTCATGGAGAATTTCAAGGCAAATTTCTAAGAAAGAGAATGTAGGCAAATTCCTTTTCCGAAATTTGGGGTGAGAATATGGAATGGCAGACAAGAGTTTTAAGTTTACTCAACTTTTGAGTTTGTGAGAAAAGTTTTATAACATTTTTTTGGAATAAGATACTGAAGAAAAAGTATAGTGGGTTAAAGATTAAGAGAAACCAGAGGAAAAGAAAATAAGTTTTAGTTCCTTTTGCTACCACAACCCAGAAAACATAAATAACTCCTTTACATGTGAGAGACAGTAAGATTTACCCACTAGTACTGGAATTGCATCTAAGAAGCAAGTCAGAGGACAAGGCGTCTTAATATTCACACCTTAGAAAGAGGAGTCAAGGAGCTTCCAAAAAAGTAGAGCCAAATTGCCCCCTCCCAGCCTTCCCCCCACATCTTTATCCACCAGTCTGCCAACTGCCCATCCTGTCCTCCTCATGGCAGGCCCCCCAAAATAGCAAAAAACATTTTTGTGTTTAGTAACTTCTAGAAAACAGAGTATATTTATTATAGCAGAATGATTAAAAATAATAATAATAATGAAACTGCCTTATCATTGAACTGCCCGATTTATTATCTTGTATCAGGGGAAAAATTTCCCTATTAGAAACATTTTGAGGGAATAGTGGGGTACAAAGTTAGTTCATGATCGTGCCTCACAAGTAATCTTCATCTACAACCTAGTAACCTGTGTCCTCTACAGGGAACCCACAACACCCAGAGAGAAAGCTAGCATCACAGAGGGAAACGGACAACATTGTAGATGAGACAAGGACACAGGTGCTCAGTGAAATATGACTGGTCATGTATGTAAGAGGATCTTTTTTTTTTTTTTTTTTTTTTTTGTGGTACGCGGGCCTCTCACTGTTGTGGTCTCTCCCATCGTGGAGCACAGGCTCAGCAACCATGGCTCATGGGCCCAGTCACTCCGTGGCATGTGGGATCCTCCTGGACTGGGGCACGAACCTGTGTCCCCTGCATCGGCAGGCGGACCCCCATCCACTGCGCCACCAGGGAAGCCCCGTAAGGGCTTTGTATTGCCTTTTATCCCGTTCTGCTCCACACCAGGGGATCTGGGTAGAGCTGGGGTCTCAGAGCTAGGCAAGGCCCCCTCCATGCCAGAGATGGCTGTGCTGTAGAAGCTGGAGTTAAGAAAACTCTGAAATAGATTTGACATTAGAATTTTAAACTAGTCTGGATTAAGTTTGAATAAACCACATAACCAAAAAATAATGAAATTTAAGTATTAAGAGGACCACTTCTTGGTGCAAATGAAAAGTTGACATTAGCACAAGAAAGGGATGGTTTATGGAAAATTGCATTTTTGTGATACTTCACTAAGTTGAAACTACCCAATAAACTGATTTTATATATATTGAACTTCAGAATTCAAAGTGATTAAATGGATGTCTCTATGATTAAAATTTTCCTTGAATATCATGTATGTTTGTACTCAAAACAAAAATGAACATTAAAAATTAGTGTCTTATATCTGGAGGTAAATTCCCCTGATGTTTTGCAGTCACACATTTCTTTTGACTTAAATGGTGATGTTGCCTTTGACTGTTTAAATTGAATAGTGCACTTCCTTAAATGGAAAAAAATTATGGAAGATTTATGACACTTCATATATTGTAAGATAATTCACTTCAACTTTGTAATTTTTTACAGGTAAAATTTTAAGTAAATACTTTATTGTACTTTGCCAAATTTATGTTTGAAACAGCACTTTATGAAGATTATTTCTAGTTGTGAATTATTCTGTCTGATACAACTTGCTTCAACTTATCTGCAATCAATTTTATTGAATTGCTGAATCATCTAGATATGTTATGTTTGATTGCAGATAGACAATGTCTTTGTTGAAAAATATTATTTTTTGTAAACATTACTTACTGTTTTCCCAAGAACAAGCAGTGCCATTTATATGATATATATGAAATGATATAAGCGAAAGTTACAAGCCTTAAGTTATCCTAGACATTTTACTACCCTCAAGACATCTTATTTTTGATTCACTGTTTTCATTAAGTTCCCTTTTTCAACAATAGTGTTTAACTTTAATGTCATTTATTTTTACTTTCATCTGCTCTGAAGGGATTCAATTCTAGTTGGTACCTAGTTATTTTCTTTTCAGTTCTATCTTGATGAAAAGTAAACATAAATATATTTTACCACCCAGAAAATTTTACAAAAATATACTGGAAAAAAAAAGCTGTATGGCATAGAGAAGTGTTAATGTACAATTTCATTCAATATGCAATTATTAGAAGATATTCAATGCACATAAAAATTATCTCTGTTTATGCATAAGTAAGAGTAGTGAACCAAACTGATAGAAAGTTTCAAGACCCCTATTAGGGACTTTCCTGGTGGCACAGTGGTTAAGAATCCGCCTGCCAATGCAGTGGACATGGGTTCGATCCCTAGTCTGGGAAGATCCCACATGCCATGAAGCAATTAAGCCCATGCACCACAACTACAGAGCCAGTGCTCTAGAGCCTATGAGCCACCCTACTGAGCCTGCATGCCACAACTACTGAAGCCTGCACGCCTAGAGCCCGAGCTCCAAAACAAGAGAAACCACCACAATGAGAAACCTATGCATTGCAATAAAGAGTAACCCCCACTCACTGCAACTAGAGAAAGGCTGTGTGCAGCAAAGAAGACCCAGTGCAGCCAAAAATAAATAAATAAATAAATATATATATAATATATATTTCAAGTATATTTCCTATCTATTAGAAGAAAGGAGCCATATTGAAATGGATCTTTAGATGAAAATATGTTTCAGTTTATAATAACAATATAGTTGGGGAAAATGCTGTATTTTATGTAACAGAAAACTCACATCCTATATTCATGTTCATAATTTGTAAAAGTTAAATATAACTTACAATATGTAATTGATGAGATGAGATGATTGATTACTATGATAAACTCTATTCAAAAATCAAGATGACACTCTCAGGCCCTCAATAGCCACTTCTTGTGTTCATTTCTTAAAAACTACTTGTGAGTAATTTGGAGGTATAGGAAACAAAAGAAAGACTCACCAATTTCATCAGACAGCATCAAACTGTCATTGTTACAGTTGGGAAGGCAGATTCTCTGAGTTGCTGACCCAACAGAGATATTATACATTCTTACTAGCAGAAGTGAAATTTTTGGTGGGGACAGAACTGAAATTTTTCAATGTACTCAAAAGCAGGAAATGGCTCATGATTTCTAGTCACTTTAAATTGTCTTTGGCCCCTTTGCTGGATCCTGGCAATTAGACTTAAAAGAAATTATATTAGAGGATCTGGGAAGGAATTTGCTTTCTCATAAAAGAAATGGGCTCCCAGAGAAGCAAGAGGCAATTAGAGTTCACCCTGGAGACATAGACAGTTCTGGTAGCCATTACCGGAAGTTCCTCCTACCAGGAAGACACTGGTCCCGGCAAGCACCATTTTGGAATCCTCCCTCTAGCTTATCAGCACCAGAACTGGCCCAGACCACCAGCCTGTACCTCAGAATGTGACTTTATTTTGAGATAGAGACTTCACAGATGTAATCAAGTTAAAATGAGGTTATTAGGATGAGCCTTAATACACTATGACTGGTATATTTATAAAAAGGGGAAAATTTGGACATAACCACAGACAAGCACACACGGAGAACTCATGTGAGGACTGGAGTTATGCTGCCACAAGCCAAGGAACCACCAAAAGCTAGAGCAGAGGCCTGGAATATATCCTCTCTAGTGCCTTCATAGGGAGCATAGTCCTACTGTTGCCTTGATTTTAGAACTCTGGCCTCCAGAACTGTGAGACAATATATTTCTATTATTTTAAAGCACCAGTTTTTGGTACTTTGTTATTGCAGCCCTAGGAAACTAATGCAATATTTAAGTATTAAAAGTGCAATAATTTTTATTTAATCAAATAACAGATAAAGTGAAAAAAATTTTAAATAAATCTTACTAGAAAAAATTATTTAGTTGAGCATATTACTCCATATGTAATGAGGGTAATAAATATAACCAACTTTCTAAAATAAGGCTCACATTAATTCTCAGTCTTCTGAAAGTCTATAACAGAAAATCAGCCTTTGTTCATTAGATTCCCAATAGACTTAGGTAGCAATGTAATATCTTTAAATTTCAGTCCATTCACAGTGCACCCTTTAGATCAGTTTACTTTGATATTTTTATAATGCAATCACCTAATCTATTCTTAATCCATGCTTTCTTATTCATTCAGCATAACAATATCACATGATTTATTTTTGAATAAGGTAATACTTTTCTCAAATTGTATATGAGTCACAGATTGCTTTCTTCAGCAGAGGGAAATGTGAGCTCATTTCCTGCCAAAGTAACTGCATAAAAAAGGGAAGAAGCATATTAAGATGGAAGATTTACTTTTTAAAGAAAATGGCATTAAAGGCATTTTTGTTATGAAGGTTGAAAAGGCAAAGATCTAATGTTCATCCATTTAAGGATGACAGGCTAACAGCTAAACAAATGATGACGTCGTATTCTGTTCAACGTTGGCTGGAATAAATTCTGAGGGAGTTTACCAGCAAATCATGTGATTCTATATAAATCAAAAATTTTTAGACAGATTATTTTGTTCAGTTTCCTTGACAGTGAAAAATTCTACTACATTGTGTTACTATATTAAGCATATTAAATTAATAGACACGCTTTGCAAATGAATTATTAAATTATAACAAATGAAAGAACAGATATATTCCAAAATTGGGATAATCAAAGCTACAATGATATTCATAATCATTTAAGGATTTTATTAATTGGCTATATGCTATTTCAAACTGTACTGAAGAAAAAAAAATGGCTGAACCCTCAAAGACTTTTACTTCCCTTGTAAGTTTTTTATGTCCAGTATAGTTGTTTTCTCTGTCAGATTCCACAGAATACAACACAGCATAAAGAAGACTTTGTGATTAAATAAAGTTAGAAATGCTATGCACAATATGCTGCACTGAAAATTCACAAAACATATGGGCATATCAAAAGCAAGGAAACATTCTACAGTGGAAACTTTTGTAACCTAATTTAACCCTAAGTTTTCCAAACTTACTCTATTAAGAAATACTAATTTCATGAAACACCTATCAATATCACTAAGAACTGTTTCCCCAAATATGAGAATGTGATACGAAACTTCAAGAAACTGAAGTCCTTTTTACTGAGTAATAACAGATCATCCCCATAAAATGGATTTACAGAAGAAACTTAAAATTATATATGCCATAGATAGATATTGCCATAGTATATTCTAGGCCAGGGATCAGTAATCTTTTTAGTAAAGGGCCAAATAGCAAATATTTTAGACTGTAATGGGAGCTGTTCAATTGTCAGAACTACTCAACTTTGCCATAGACAATATGTAAATGAATGACTGTGCCATGTTCCAGTTAAACTTTATTTGTGGACAGAGAAATTTGAATTTCACATCATTTTCATGTCCCCTAAATTTTATTCTGAATTTATTTCAACCATTAAAAAATTCCTTAGCTCACA
Source organism: Hyperoodon ampullatus (assembly GCF_949752795.1). Classification (NCBI taxonomy): domain Eukaryota; kingdom Metazoa; phylum Chordata; class Mammalia; order Artiodactyla; family Ziphiidae; genus Hyperoodon; species Hyperoodon ampullatus. The sequence continues at coordinate 132,644,799 of NC_136914.1, forward strand.
GTACAACAAGTACAAAAAGTAGCAACAGGCCAGATTTCACCTGTGGGCTGTAGTTTACCAGCCATTATCCTAGAATATTAATTAATGGATTTTATTTCCCATTTATTTGTGCCTTTTAGAAAGAAATGGAACGTTCTTGCATTCAGGCTTAGATTTTTTGGGCCAAAAGTTCATGTTCCTTTAGGAAGAACAAAGAAGAAAAATAGAAGGAAGAGAATGTGGTATATGTATACATCTATATTCAAATCTATATTTTGCAGTGCTATGCTATTGAAATTATAGTGTGGTTTAATGAATTATATTTATGTCTGCCTATTCTTTGCTAGGTATATATTCAGACAAGTTCTATTCTTTTATTTTCTTAACATATGTGCAGTCTCATGACTTCATGAAAAATAAAATAATACACTGTACCATGGAAAACAAAAGAAAGGGAAACATAATTTGTGACTTTACTATAATCACATTTAAAATTATGTAGAAGAGCTTTTTATTACATGCTAGAAAAATCAGTGTGGAAAAAGATGCATTCATTAAACTATGAGTCCTGTGTATTTTTCTGGGACTTGATACTTTAACTCAACCTTATGTTTTTAAAATAACCCTAGTTGAAAACTCTTATTAATAGTGTGTTTATTTTCATTCCTCTGTAGTATTCCAGTATTTTAATATATTATTTATTTATTCCTTCTCCATTACTGGTACTTGTTTGGTTCTCATTTGGTGCCATTATATACAGTATTTCTATGAACATTTTGTACATGGATTCTGGTATATCTGTGCAAACATTCCTCAAAACATGTATGTCTAGTATGAGACTACAGGATATGTATACAATCCTTGACTGTATTGAAAATAATTTAAAATGAAAGTTTCCCATAGTTGTATGAAGTTATCGTCACAAGATTAGCAAATGCATCTCTCTATTTTCCCTCACCTTGCTAACAATTGGTATTTTCATAACTCATAGTTTTAAAAATCAGAGAGTCCATCTCTCACTATACATTTTTTCCTTGCATTTAATATATAGATAGGTATTTCCTAAGTTTCAGGAACAGCTCTATGTAGAGATCTTACAAGCTGATTTCATCTCAACAACATTGTAATGAGATGTGCACTGTCCTTAACCATTTTTATAGATGTAGCAAAGGAAAATAAAATTTCAGTGAGAAGAGAGTGCTCAGCAATATCAGAGACTGTCTCTATGCCCAGAAAGATGAAGTCTGAAAAGAGTCCCTTGGCTTTGGCAACAAAACTTTGATGATCTTTATTAGATCGTTTTGATGAGATCTGAAACCAAATTGCAGCAGGCTGAAGAGGGGATGGAAAGGGAGAAAGAGAGCATGTGGGTGACACTTTGAAGTTAGGCCATGGGGAAGAGGAAGAGAGGGAGAAGATGGGCTTGGAAAAAGAGGGTGGATCTCTCTGCCTCTTAATCGAGGTATGATTCATATACAATGTTTTACATTTGTAAGTACCTATATACCAATACCCAGATCAATAACTAGAATATTGTGAGCAGCCAAGAAAGCTTCTACCGTCCCCTTGTAGTCCATACCACCTTCAAGGGTAACAATTATCCTAAACGTTATCACCATAGTTTTTTTGTTTGTTTGTTTTGTTTTGTTTTTTGCGGTATGTGGGCCTCTCACTGTTGTGGCCTCTCCCGTTGCGGAGCACAGGCTCCGGACGCGCAGGCTCAGCAGCCATGGCTCACGGGCCCAGCCGCTCCACGGCATGTGGGATCCTCCCGGACCGGGGCATGAACCCATGTCCCCTGCATCGGCAGGCGGACTCTCAACCACTGCACCACCAGGGAAGCCCCACACCACAGTTATTTTTTGCCCTGTACTTTTTGAAACTTCATATAAATGGAATCATAAAAATGCATACATTTTGTCTTATTTCACTCCATATTATGTTTAAGTGACTTGTCTATGTAACAAGTGTAAAAATTGTGTACTTTTTCAATAAATAGGCTAGATTTATTTTTAGAACAGTTTTAATATACAGAAAAATAGAACAGATAATACAGAATGTTCTCATTTTACTCCCCTGCCTTCCCACACACACCCACACACAGTTTTCCCTTTCCTTAACACCTTACATTAGTATGGTATACTTTTTACAATTAATGAGCCAATGTTGATACGTTATTATTAACTAACATCCATAGCTTATTCAGAATTCCTTATTTTTAGTCCTTTTTCCGTTCCAGGATCCCAACCAGGATACTACATTACATTTAGTTGTCATGTCTTCTTAGGCTCTTCTTGGTTGCAAAAGATTCTAAAACTTTCCTTGTTTTGGACAATCTTGATAGTTTTGAGGAATATTGATCAGGGATATTGTAAGATGCCCTTCTATTGGAATTTTTTATGCTGGCTTAGTGTTTGTTAGGTCTCTTCCCTGTAAAGTTACTCTTCCTCCACCACTCTTTTGATAATATACTCTTTGAAAGACAGTCACCGTGTACAGCTTAAGGAATGGGAAATTACGCTTCCCCTTCTTTAGAGTAGATTACCTACATCATTGATCTGGGATTCTTTGAGGCTCTCTTAGCTGACAGAGCAAGGGGATATATGTGTGCACACTAACCCGTGTATATATACATATTTATAAATATGTCAATATATAACCATCTGTATCTATATTAAGTAAAATATGAGTTCTTACAGATGTCTTCAACTCTAATCTGTTACTCTATGAATAACTCTAGCTTTCTCCCTTTGATTTTCCCACTCGACAGTGAGAAACCTGATTCTTACCATCTGCCTTTCATTTATTTAATTGTTCAGTTTCAGCATACACGTATATCAGTGTCTGAATTGTTAACCCACAAGGCCATGGGAAACAACTTTATCCAGTAAAGTGTGGTACTTGGGTGAAGTCCCTTTTGTCTTTAATCTTACTGACTCCATTTATTTCCAGAGTTAACTAGGTCAGCACATTTCCCCCGACCCCTTCAGTGAGGTTGTTTTATATATTTATAGTACAGTTAGATTCTCTCATCATAGTCTGCATTCTTTCCTGGGATCCTATAGCCTTCTAAATGATTTTTTTTTAATTTCACATATTAAGGGTCACTCCTTATGTTACAAAGTTCTATTGGTTTTTAGAAACTAATAATGTCATGTGTCCATAATTATAGTGTCATACAGAATATTTACACCACCTTAAAATTCCATATGTTCCAACTTTTCATCTCTCCCTCCCTCCCTTCCCCTGAATCCCTTGAAACCACTGCTTCTATAGTTCTGCTGATTTTTTTTACTGATTCTATAGTTTTGCCTTTTTCAGAATGTTATATAATTGTAGTCATAGCTTAAGTATCCTTTTCATACTAGTTACTTTTAATAGAAGTACACATTTAAGGTTTGTCCATATTTTTACCTGGCTTTATAGCTCATTTCTTTTATTGCTGAATGTTTTTTTGTTGTTTGGATGTGCCACAATTTTTTAAAATATTTATCTATTGGAGGACATCTTAGTTGCTTCCAGTTTTGAGCAGTTATGGAAAAAGTTGCTGCAAGCATTCATTTTAGTTTTTTGTGTGTGTGTAGATGTAAGTTTTCAACTCAATTGGGTAAATGCCTAGGACTGTGATTGTTGGATCATATGATGATACTATATTTAGCTTTGTAACTGTCAAACTGTCTTCCAAACTGTACAATTTTGCATTCCTACCAGCAGTGAATGAAAGTTCCTGTTGCTCTGTATCCTTACTAGCCTTTGGATTGTCAGGTTTTTTGGATTTTAGCCATTCTAACAGTTATGTAGTGGTATCTCTGAGTTAATTTGCAATTCCCTAATAACAAAAGATGAACATGTTTTCATATTCTTATTTGACATATATATAGATAGATAGACAGATAGATAGATATAGATATAGATATTCTTTGATGAGTTTTTACTCATTTTTAAATTTGGTTGTATGTTTTCTTATTGCTAAGGTTTAAGAGTTCTCAGTATATTTTGGATGCAAGTCCTTTATTAGATATGTATCTTGCAAATATTTTTTTGTCTTACGATCCCATGGTAAAGGCTGCCTCTCTCTCTAAATTTACTTAAGTAACAGGAAGGACTCAATAAATTTTTCCTAAGCAAAATGGTCTATTCCAGATGATTGGAACATCTACCACTAAGCATAAAATAAGGGGCAACCATTTAATATATTTGTATAGGAACTAATAGAAGTGGAAGAAGAAAATGTTTAAAATAAGTATTGATACAAATCTTTATATTGAATGCACCACTCGAGTTTTTATTAAGGGACAGGAAGAACAGCCATTGCAGCAGAAATATCACAGGCTCAGTTTTTAGGGGATGATAATAGATCTATGTGAATATGTTTAGGTGGCATTTAAATATAGAAATGAAGCTCAGAATGTGATAATAATAGAAATGTACATTAGGTAATCATCCCCTCAACGTGAAATTTTTAAACTCTCTTTTTAAATTTTTTAAATCTTAGTCTACATCTTGTCTTAAATTTCTTTCTAAGGTCTACTTAAAAAAAGAATCAACAATTAAAGCTTCTCAAATAGCTTCGTATAATTTTTATCTTAAAGTCTATTTACCATAGACTACAAGTTAAAAAAAAAATCACAAAAATTGAGTTCATCTTTTCTCAAAATCATTTTGATAATTTTCTTATTATGAATCATAATAGCATTCTATTTTTAAATATTTCTTTTTCACAAAGTAATATTCTTTTTATAAAGACTAATATGTATGCTAGCATATTCATTTGAGCCAAACGGGAATTATGTCAATTTGTGCTTAGCTTAGGTAATTATTTCATTTACTTTATAATTATTATTTTTGAGTATGGAATATTCATCATCGAAGAAAAAGTTAAAGCCCATGAAATTCAATTATCATTTGAGCTTCAGATATGCTGCAGCTAGTGGATTGAAACTGTTTTCTATTTCGTGTGTGTGTGTGTGTGTGTTTAACTTTGAACTTCATAGACAGAAAATACTAGCTTAGTACATGTTGTTAATTCTCTTTGTCTTATTTCCCTAATGATAACAAATTAATATCCTCAAGGAAAGCATATAGAAAAGTGCCAACATTTCAAAATACAAATAATAAATACAATAAATGTGAGACATATAAAATAAAACTATAGCAGTGTTTTTGATAATGGAGGTTATCTCTATGTACTGTACCAACTGAAGTACCGAGAAGGTAGTCTCTGATTTGAGGAAGAGAATTTTAATTCAGGAAATACAGAAAAAATCCTATTCAATCCCTTTTCCACTTCATATAGGCGTTCTCAAATGTCTTCAGATATGTTTTGTTTGGCTAGGGAAGTATTTCACTTTGTTATCACTATAAACATTATCAGGTTGGGACCGTACTCCCCAAGATCTCCAATGGCTTGAGCATTCCATTTATCTCTGTGGCTTCTTCAGACATAAACCTTGGCTTTTTTACACCTAGAAGCAATTGGGACAAATGTTACCCAATCCCACATGGGAATTTTTCACCTTCTATTACCACACCATTTATACCTCCTTTACATTCTATTTGAGGCTTTTTTTTTTTTTTTTTAATAAGGAAGTCTTAGGGCAGAAAAAAAATTTAGCTTTTCAAAAATTAAGATTTTGGTGGTATTTGTCAATATTCCACCTTCGAAATGTTTTTTCTTACTTTCTACTATTTCTGTATCTCTTCTTTCCTCTCAAATTCTTATATTGAAATGAACCACACAAATGTTTTCTTACCAACTTCTTACCCATTCTTTCCTCTTTATTCTGTTTATTTTTTACTTGTTTTAATGAAATTGCTAAGCCCTTAAATAAGCTGAAAATTTGCTCTCATTTTCTTCCCACTCCATGGATTTTACTGGTCTATATGGTGCTTTCATAACACCAGCACAAATCTTTGAAATGTGAAAACATTAACAACTCCTGTTTTTCATATAAGTTGGATTATAATGAATAATTTCACATAAAATCAATAAAGAAAAAAGGTAAGAAACAACAGTTTATAATTTATCAGTTGACCATCTCACTGAGTTGGTTGGTATAATATAAGCTTCTTACCTGTGCTTACTGCCAAATGATCTCTTACCATCCATAAAAACATTATATGTACAATGAATATAACACAGCAATTTTCCTCTCATTCATTATTATCATCAGTCCATTAAATTAGAAAGACCATATCTTTCTTTCCCTTTCACATCCATATCTTCCCCTTTCACATCCACGACTTCTCTTCAGAGCTAACCCCCACCTTGCTCTGCAGAGGGCAGGTAAGATTACATACATGACACCACTCCATGCCCCCATCAGAGTTGTTTACAAGAGAGATGCCAGATTCAACCTGAGTAACTCCCTCTCACATAATATGAAGTCCATAGATGAAAAAAATGGGTTTGAATGCTGTAGGTTCTACACAGAAAAAAATCATGCAGACTTAGGGTCTAAAGCTACCATTTTAGAGCATACTTGGTAAAACCTAAATAGGCAGGTACATTTGCCAATAAAGAAGTTATGCATAGAGAAATAAAGAAAACAAACTTTCAGGGATAGTGAGAACAAGCAAGCAAATTTGATTTCTCATCTTCCTCTTTACCAGTCTAAAGTTTTTTATGAGACTTACTTGTAATTCCTTCCCTTATTTGTGGAGGATATTTCTTAATTACTATGAATTCTCCAGTAAGAGGGATATCTAACAAAACAAAATTGTCTGAAATGGATAATCACAGTGTTCAACTGGTTTCAAATTGAAAATGATAGGTAAAATAGAAAATAAATAATAATATTTGGGAAAAAAATAATATAGATGTTGCTTATTAGAATGTGTTCCCTAACTCTAGTCCTGAAATATATCTTCCTCCTGAAAAAGTGAGCACTTTGCTTAAATCATTTATGAGCTATTCCATAATCTATGTCACTCCTAGAGACCGTAGAAGGACTAAAGTAGACATGATAGAGGGTGACCAGTTGGCAAAACTCCCTTGGCCTCCAATCATCTCCCCTTTTTCTTTCTTCTTGGCTGTGTATCTCCTAATGCTCAGAATTTTGAGCAGGTAACAAGCCACAACACTTGCCAAAACTGTTCTCAGGAAAACACTGTTCTGATGCTCACTGAGATCCTAAGCAAATAGCATGAAAGCAGGAATAATCCAAAACCATGGTTTAGCTTAATGTCAAAGACAGGTGCCTAAACTAAAACTTCAAGGACACATACTCAGCTCTTCCTCATCCTATAAAGACCTTGCTAAATTCACTAATTGTTACAGTTATTTTCGTGTTCTACTTTGTATATGCCTTATGATTTCTAAGTAATACATGTGTCATCAAAAATATATATATGAGTTTTATTCCTTTCCCAAAATAACGCTACACATAGACATTTTAATGATGAAGAAAAAGGAGTCAATTAAATGGTTTAACAGTAAAAGGGATGTCTCTTAGTATAAATATAAAATATTATGACATTTTATGAAAAGTACATACAACTTTGGTGGACAACACATAAAATAATTCTTACTTTTTGTATACTCCTAATTATGTTTTACAACTAGTGATATACTGCTAATATCTACAAGGAGAATTTCCTAGATCTGTGTGGTCCTGTTTATTACTTTAAAGAAACAAACAAAAAATCAGAAAACAATAATTCCATTCAAAGCTTATAAACTAAAGAAAACACTTGCAGAAGTTAAGGAAATAGGCAGTTGCAAATCTGCCTTTTCAAACCTGTTAGATCTATTTCCCATATTGGGTCAGAGGTAAAAACACTCTCTTATCTATGATTCCACCATAGATAAGGTTCAAATGGTTGACTTGTTAGATAATTCTAATAGTTTCTCAGTAGACCTAAAGTTATTCCTTTTTATGGTACTACATTTTGTCCTACAAAATGCAATTACACTGAAGAGCAACAATGAATGATAATACTCCGAAGGCAAAGGGTAATGGGCTCCCTACCCGCTCCATCCCATGGTATATTGCCCTGTTGTCAAAATATGAATTGTCTTTTCCCATCTGGCCCCTTTTTATGGGGTCTCTCTTTGAGAAAGAATGATTTCCTTCCCTACTGATGTCAGACCTGGGCATGTGACATGCTTTAGACAATAAAAGGTGAAGAGGAGCGAAGCGTGCACTTCTGGCTTAAAAATCAGCATGTAGTTCACCCTTATTCTTGTTCTCACAGTACCATTTCTCATATATAAGCTGCTCCCTTAGCTCTCGGCCCAGCCTGAAGATGATGTGAGGCAGAGCTGACACTGAACTAGAAAGGCCGTTCAATGTAGAAAAGAAATATTTTTTTTTATTGGTGCACTAGTACGACTTTGTTAACTATAGCATAACCTAGACTAAGTAGTCTGAGAGGCGCCTACTCCAATTAATTAGCTTTGTCATACCAGTGATTGGTTTATGAATCCACATCTGATTCTATTCAGAAACTCTGCTGGAAGCCTCCTGGGGAAGATTCCTTTGTTCCAGTTAGAAGACACTGAAGATAAAGGAAACGGCCCTCTGTCCTTCTGGTGTTTCTGATGTAGCGACTGTAACTGCTAAAACTGTCCCACATAATCACGGAGGAAGGCAAAGCCCAGAGGATCCTAGCAACCAGAACCAGGGCCCTAATTTGCTGGCCCTGAGGTCTATCTTATCTCTACACACATTTAAAGTAAAATAATCAATCCTTTTATTTTTCAAGCCAATTTGATTCAAGTTTGACATTTCTTTTTTAGAGTACGATAAGAGAATTACATGCATTCTAACTAGAGTAATGGAAATTTATATATAATGCAAGAGAATACATCTTTAAAATGTCACTTTTAGGTCTGTTGTTACATGTTATAATGTAAAAATAACAAGAAAAACCTATTTTTACAAAATACCACTTTACCTCAGTTCCTATGCTTGAGGGTTTCTTGTTTCCATTGTAGCTGGGTGCATAAAATCTAATAACTACGAGAAAGCAGCTTCCAGAGAAGCTTAGCAGCATTGCCAGATGATTTATTTCTGAAAATAGTGTGCAAAGTCACTACATCTTTGTTTCTTTCTTTTTGTTCTTTTTTGAGGTAAAACACTTTAAAGGTGTTCCTGTTTCATAATCAGAGCATTAAGGATTTTGTTGGTGGAACTGTTTGTGAGGATTTTCAATTTTGCAGCAGCCGATAAGTGATTGGCAATGAGTCTTGCACAGCCCTGCAACTCTGAGAACATACAGCATTGCACTTGGCAGAGGTAGATGCTATACTTCAAAAAAATTTCCTGAGTTAAAAATGCAAATTAGCGTAATAGTTTTCTAACTTCAAATTAATTTAACAAGTTGTTGAATATTCAAAACAGATAAAATGAAGAACATAGTTTTTTTTTAAGCACAGAATTCATCTAAATTATGGCTTTCTATATACCATCTAATTTGTTTTATATTTGTATAACACATGGTTGTTGGTGAAGTTGGTGTTTGTATATTATATACACACTCATGCACATTCCCTGTGGGAGAGTGCAATATGAGTAATTTGGGCATCCTTAAGGCCCTGGAGATATAAGATGTAGTTCTTTGTGAAAGAATGCTTGTTCCAGTGTATTTGGAAATGGGTTGCAAGGAATATGATGCTGGGAAAAGGCACCTTAGAGGCAATTAGCACCAGTCATCAGCAGGCTGGTGAGCCACTGGAGGAAAGGAATGTGCTATTCATTGAGAATAAACCACAAATTATGTCTGTTTTAGTCTATAGCCATGAAGCATCAATGTCAGCTTCAAGGGTGTGTGAGGTGTGCTGTCACACAAGGCTCCACACTTAGAGGACTTATGCTTGACTTAATACCCCACAGTTGCCATCTTGAAATTCTTGATGCTTTTTGTCAATGGGGCCCCACATTCTCACTTGCACTGAGCCTTTAAAATTTTGTAGCTAGTCCTACCTGACTTTGACATGCTTCAGTTTTAAAATGTGATGCTCAAGCAACGTAGTTGAATGTAATACTTTAAGGTCTAAAGGATAAAAAGAGATTAGTGCATTCAGTACTGTCCTAATGGTATACCTATGTATATATAGGTCCTAATACTTACCTAATGGTAAGATGGAAGTTAATTAATGTTTGTATTATAATGTGTGATGTGAACTTTTGTAAGAAAGCATATAGTCCAGGTTCTTAGATGCCATTCTGGTCAAGAGAAGTGATACACTTACAAAAGGTATCCTGATTTTTTTTCCCCTGTTACATACATTTACAGTAATAAGCTTACTTTATTTTTTTGTTGTAGATATCCTCCCAAGTAAGGATTTTTAGTAAGCACTTTATTCACTAAATATTTATTAAATGATTTTTGTATTAATTTGCTAGTGTTGCCATAACAAAATACCATAGACTGAATGCTTTAAACAATAGAAATTATTTTCTCACAGATTTGGAGGCTGGAAGTCCAAGATCAAGGTGCGGACAGGTTTGATTTCCCCTGAGACCACCCTCCTTGGCTTACAGATGGCTGCCTTCTAGCTATGTCCTCACATGATCTTTCCTCTGTGTGTTAGAGCCCCTGGTCTCTCTCTGGGTGTCCAAATTTCCTCTTATTATAAGGACACCAGTCAGATTGGATTACAGCCTACTCCAATAGCCTCATTTTAACTTAACACCTCCTTAAAGGCCCAGTTTCCCGAAACAGTCACTTTCTAAGGTACAGGGGCTTCAACATATGAATTTGAGAGTGGGGAACACAGTCAGTTCATAACAACTTCTATGCGGCAAATACTTTTGTATGCTCTAGAAATGGAAAGAGAATAATAGTGGAAATTGACCTATAAAACAATCATGACTACAAAAAGTTTAAATGACTCTGCAAGGTGGGCATACAATGGAGGAAATAATTCTTTTTCATGGAGAATCTAAACAAGAAAGTCCCTTAAGATGGATGAATACAAATACATCGAATAGGAAAAGCATCCACGTAGTAGAATTTACAGGAGAAAAAGCATAGTGTGAAAGCGTTGGAGTTTTTAAGTGAGTGGCACTAGATTCTCTCTGATTAAAAATATACTGCAGAAATATAAATATAAATATGATGAGATGAAAAGCAGGGAAGGAATAAAATATAGGTTAGAGTCAAAATTTATTCAAAATTTACCTGGAAATGGGAGGCTACATGCTGTAGAAATAAGAGTAAGGCTGTGTAGTCAGAACATCCTAAATTCAAAATGAATTGATACCACTCAGTTGTGTAAAATTGCACAAATATTTGAATGTCTATGAGCCTTGGTTTCCTTTACTGAATAAAGTAAAACAGTAGTACTATGGCAGAGGTGCCACTCCTTTCAAAGGTCCATTCTCCTACTTCTTCCATAATAAGAACTTTATTTTTTAGGTTAAAAATTGCTGCCCAAGTAAAACACTGCTTTCTCTAGGTTCTCTTGCAGTTAGTCTGGTCCATGTTTAAGACTCAGCTGCTTTCATGTGCAATTTTCTGGAAAAGCTCATAGAGGAGGGCCTGTGCTTTTCACCTCTGTTTTCAACTTTAAAGTATAAGGCAGATATGATGGCTGGTACTCCAGCAGTCTCTTGGACCATAAGGATAAAAGCCATATTTTAGGGATTATAGATTGGAGAAATGGAAGTATAGGTGACCCATGAACAACAGGGTTTGAACTGTGCAGGTCCATTTATATGCAGACTTTTCCAATAGTGAATACTACACTACTGCATGATCCACAGTTGGTTGAATGTGTGAATGTGAATCTGTAGATTCAGAGGAACCTTGGAAACAGAGGGCCCACTATGAATTATGTGTGGATTTTTGACTGTGCAGAGGCTTGGTCCCCTAAGTTCCCAGCTGTTCAAGGGTCAACTGTAGTCTAGGTCCTGTAGAGTTTGTGGAGCCAAGCCAATATAACACACTTGGTTTGTCTACCGCTACACTTCTTTTAGGGGTAGAGACATAATATTTTAATTGTATTAAGGCTCTGTTATTTTGCATTTTCTAACATTTCAGTAGTATTGAATCCTTTTTGGGGTTCACAGTGTTGTTACAAGGGTGCATTAAGAATAAAAATGGCTATTATACAAGTTCTTTTACTGTCTTTATTGGTAAAAGGGGCCATCAAATTCTGATTTTTTTTTGTTTTTAAAGTGGGATACCAGCATGATAGCAAATCAGTTAAAGAAAAATAACTTTTGTAATGCTCAAAAATATAACCAAGTGGGAAAAGAAGAGGCAATGAGATATTTAGAATATCTCAGAGTCTAAGATATAAAAATATAGAATAACATATTTTTAGGTGGATCACTCAGGAATACACAGAAGGAACCAGCAAAAACTTCAACTCCTCAGGCAGCAGGGATAAGGACCAAGTCCGGGGAACAACAGCACTAAGACTAGAAATATCCATTTGGGATTCAAATTTTGTGACTGGGTTTAGGTAGGTTAGAAGACTTGTTATATTTAAGGAACAGTAAACATTTTTCTATTACTCAAGTAAACAATCTTTTGAAATATTTATAGGCATGATTTTCTATCTGAATAATAGTTCTTTTTTGATGATCCAATATTCTGAAAGCTGCCTAATTATCATCTTTATTACCCTCTGATTATTTAATATACCACCAAAAAAATTTACTGTATATTTGATTAGAAACTCAAGATGAAATTTTGTTTTACGTATATTTATTTAGATGCCTGGGTAATTTATTGCTAATAAATAACCCTTAGGTTGCCCTAGAAATTGAAAAAATTCCACAAATACCTCACAAAATTAGTGATAGGATCAAGAGAGACAGTCAGAGAAATTGTATTGTAAATTGGAAAGTACTAAAGCAAAGTAAAATATCTCTATTACTACCTATCTCTCTAAAATGCAGTTTCATCCTTGGAAACGTTGACTAGTCCAATTTATTGGATATTCGTGATTGTCAAATTATTCAATGCCTATTAAAGTGACATGAAATAGTATGCGATGTCATGCAACTGCTTGGAATGTTTTTTTAAATATGTTGACTATGATTTACTCTAGTAGAAAATATATTAATTATTTTGTTTATCTTTAATGCAATATATTATACTCACCAAGCTTGAAAAGGGAGAATGTCAGTTAATCTATTCAGTGGTAATGAGTTACAAGATTTAGAGTAAAATATAAATACTAATACAATAGTACTACTAGCCTTTGGTTACAAAGAGAGATTTTTATCAACCAATGAAAATAAAAGGGATTGCTCTTTCATTCCTCAAAGGAAACTACTGATTATTTTTTTTTTTACTGAAAAAAAGAAGGAATCTTTGAGAAATTATTTGCAAAACAAGCAGGAAGATTACCTTCTGCCTGTATATAATAGGTAAAAAGGACATTTCACCAAAGGGTTCCACATTCAAGAACCCTTTAGAAAAATAAAATGGAAAAAATCAAGACACAATAGCATCAATAAACTTTATAAATTTAAGATTCTGCACAACATATATTAAAATAATTTTCAGAAGTACTGAAGGACACAAAAATTAGATCAGTTGGAATTCAACAAAATTAAGAAATTCTGTGCTTCAAAAAACACCATCAAGAAAGTAAAAGGACAACCTACAGACTTAGAGAAAATATCTGTAAGTCATATACCTAAGGAACTTGTATCCAGATTGTAAAAATGACTCTTACAACTAAACAGTAAAAACAAAAAATAACTCAATTTTTTAAAATAGGTAAATGATCCAAATAGATATTTCTCTGAAGAAGATATGCAAATGACCAATAAGCACATGAAAAGACAGCATCAATAGCCTCAGGGAAATGCAAGTCAGAACCACAATGAGAAAACCCTTCACACCTGTTAGAATGACTATAATCAAAAAGGCAGATAATAACAGGCCCTACAGAGGATATGGGGAAATAGGAACCCTGGTGGGAATTTCTTTTTTAAAAAAGTGGATAAGGTTAAAATTCTCAGCATTCAGTGAAAATAAAACAAGAAGATAATCTTATTTAAATGTGAAAGCATGAATAGGAATACCAATTTTAAATAGATCTTTCTGGGACTAATTGGCAGCTCGTTTGAAATACAAAAAAAAAAAAAGTTTTAATTTAGATAATTAGTTGAAATGATATATATGAAGAATATTCAAACTAAAGATTGGCCTCCTCCCAAAAAAGTGCAGGGTCAAAAAGGGAACATGTTTAAGAACTATGCAACAGAAAATGAAGGTAGAATCTTCTCAGACTATTCTTATCTGGAGATGAAAGATTTGAAATAATTAGTAGGGCAGCTGTTAATAGAATTTTTTTTTATTGTAACAAGCTGTTGGTGACAGGGATCTGCACATTTGGTGAGGTTCTATAAGGTAAACTTTAGGAACAAAGTTTACCTTATAACAAAGTTTACCTTATAATGGCAGGATACTGCTCTTCCAGTGTATTAAAGGGATTTTTAAAACATATTTATTTATTTATTTATTTATTTATTTATTTATTTAGTTGCACTGGGTCTTAGTTGTACCATGCAAACTCTTAGTTGTGGCTTGCATGTGGGATCTATTTCCCTGACCAGGGATCAAAACCAGGCCCACTGCTTTGGGAGCACAGAGTCTTAACCACTGCACCATGGGGCAAGTCCCTAAAAGGATGTTTTTAAATCTAACTTTCCTACCCTCATTTTCAGTAAATGCTCATTTGCAAGAAAGCACTGTCTTTCTAAAACTTCTCTTCCTTGGCCAGACTGGAATGTTGGTGGATTCATAGCCTCACAAACTATCCAGTCTCTCTGCCTGGTTCTTGATTATATGTCAATGGCTCAGAGCTAAAAATGGAATAATAAATAATGAATCATCCTGACAGGTTGAAATGCATACAGTGATTTATAATGGTATTTGTTTATGACAAATTCTTTCCAGATTTGTCCCTTACTCAGTTGTTTTGATTGAGTGTTAAGTCTCGTGAAGAAAAACAACACTGCTTAGAAACATGCAATTTCTTTTGCAGAATGTTGATGTCATCCAGTACTTCGTTACATGACTAAAAATATTTGGAATTTATATTACTTATAACTTGATTAAGAAGCACAGTTCAAGAAACTGTCTTCAGAGAAAAGGCAACTAATACTTTTTAGTTTATTAATATATCATAGTAACTAAGAAAAATGGAGCATTTGATCATGCTGCAACTATTGTATTATAATTAAATATGAAGTGCTTTTGAGCATTATTAGTACTAAACAAAGATGCCTTTCTTCACACTTCCCAGGTGCCAGTTGAAATAAATAATGAGATATATATTCCCTTATGTGTTAAGGGAAATCATAAAAATGTGTTTGTATTAACTAGAAATCTTTCCATTTGACAAAAATACATCTTGAACTAAATTAAGCAATAAAAAGGAGAATTGGGTGTCTCTGCAAAACTAAACCATGAAAAGATAGAGCTGAATAAGAGTCAGGTTCGATATTGGTTGAGAGGCTATGAATAGTTACAGGATTTCTCCTTCATTTCTTATATGTGTTGTTCTACATATTTTATCACCTTTCTCTCCTGGTACAGAGAGATAGTCCAGTCCTGTTTTATGTGTGTAACAATGGCAACTGGTAGCTCTGGATTTTACTAAGGCAGCTTAGAGACACAAAGTAGAGAAAACTTCTCTCTTGAAGCACTGATATGAAATTCTGGGGATAGACCCTGATTAGCTTCGTAGGAGTCATGCTACTCAGCCTATGTCAATCTCTGTGGCTTATAATGTTTGGCCCAGCTTAATTATATGGAATTCATCTGAAAAGTCAAGAAACCCAGAAAAAGAAAGAAGAATTTGAGGACTTAGTTTTCCTAGTTGCATCATTTCCTATAAAACTGCAGTAATGAAGACAGTATGGTCCTGGCATATGGACAGACATATGATCAATGGTACAGAATTGAGGGTCAAAAAATAAACCCTTACATTTATAGTCGACTGACTTTCAACAAAGATGTTAAGAAAATTCAGTGGGAAAGAAATTGTCTTTTCAACAAATTGTGCTGATACATTTGGTTATCCACATGCAAAATAAATAAAGTAGAAATTGAAGCTGTACTTTACACAATACACAAAGTTAACTCAAAGTGTATGGCAGACCTAAATATAAAAGCTAAAACCATAACTCTTAGAAGAAAATATAGAAGTAAATATTTATGATCTTAGGTTTGGCAATGGTTTCTTAAATATGAAGACAGTACTGCAAGCAATAATAGAAAAGAATGATAAAGTAGACTTCATCAAAAAGAAATATGTTTTCTGTTCAAAAGCTACCATCCAGAAAGTGAAAAGATGACAGGGAGAAAATAATTGCACTATATGTATGTGTGTGTAAATATATATATATATATATATATATATATATATATATATATATATATATATATATATATATATATACTATCTTTTTATTATCAGTGGGAAAACACCAAAATCACAAACTGGAGGTAAAATACAGATGAAATGGAAAACATTATGTTGTCACAGTCTCCCCCTTTGGAATGCCACTTTACTATGGAAGTTATTTTACTGGGGCAAACAGAAGATTAAATACTGTATCTTTGATCAGTTTGGAGTCTCTAAGTTTTGTCAAATGGAGAATACAAAATTTTCCAATAAATAAACAAAAACAGCAGCAAAAATCCCTGGTAAAGCCCTACATTACCAATTAAAGATGGCAAGGGGAAAAAAGAGATACTAGAAACTGGTGGCAAACCAAAGTAAAGGATGAAGGCTTTGGTGCTCTTTATAAACTTCTGCCCTAAAGCGGTGTTTGTCAATATTTTTCAAGATAAAGATTACTATGAATTTGCCCTATCATCCCAATTCATCTCTACCTTTCACTATTTCTCTCCACTTCCAAGAAATAAAAGGGAAGCATAGTTCTGTCTGATATCTGTCATATGATATATATATCATAACTGAATTATATCCAGATTAAGAAAAACTCTTACAAGTTAACAATACAAAGTCAATTCAATTAAAAATGGGCAAAAGAGCTCAAGAAACATTTTTTTTTTCTAAAGAAGATATACTATGGCCAATATACACATGAAGAAGATACTCAATTAGAAAGTGAAAATCAAAACCACAATGAGATATGACTTCACACTCACCAAGGTGACTATAATAATAAAAAATAATAATAACAGGTGTTGACAAGATTGTGGAGAAATCAGAATCCTCATGCACTGTTGGAGGGAATATGAAATGATACTATTCCATTGGAAAACAATCAAAATGGTAAATATTTTCGTATCATAGGAGCCAACCATTTTACATCTAAGTGTATATGCAAGAGAAATGAAAGCATATATCCACACAAAGACTTACACTTGAGTTTTCATTACAGCATTATTCACAATAGCCAAAAAGTGGAAACAACCCAACTATCCATCAAATGATGAATAGGTAAACAAAAGGTAGTATACTTGAATAATAGTCACCAATAAAAAGAAACGAAGTACTGATACATCTTACAACATGGCTGACCCAAAAACATTATGCCAAGTGAAAGAAGCCAGACACATACACAGACACAAAAACACATAATGTATAATTCCAATTGTATAAAATTTAAAAAGAGCAAATATAAAGAGGCAGAAAGTTAGTGAGATTAGTGGTTGCTGGGGGCTTTAAGCATGTTTTTTAGGGTGGTGGAAATGTAGATTATTATAATGATTGTACAACCTTATCAACATACTAAAATTCATTGCACTGTACATTTAAACAGTCAAAATTTATGATATGTTAATTCTGACTCAATAACACTGTTTTTAAAAAAGCAAAGGAGATCTAAATGAAACAATTTTTACAGTATCTATTGCCACAACAATGTGCTAATATGCCACAAGAATACCACCTCAAATATGCTGGCTTAAAGCAGTAAACTTTAATTTAGGTCATGAGTCTATAGGCCAACTATGTGGGTCTTCTGGTCTCAGGTTGGCTCATTCCTGCATCTGTGGTCAGCTTGATCCAGCTAGGTGGCTGTAGATTTGGGCTGTGTGCTCAACACCAAGTGTGAGTGTGGACTAACTTTCAGCTTGTCTAGGATGGCCTCAGATTTGCATTATTGTTCCTTCTGCACGTTAGTCCAAGCATATTTTAATGACAGAGAGAGGAAAGCACAAAGAGAAGTGGAAATACATGAACAGTTTCCAAGCTTCTGCTTCTGTCACAACTGCAAACATCTCATTGGCCAAAGCAAATCACGTAGCTAAATTTAAAAACAACGGTGTAAGAAAATATACCCTTCTTTCTTAGAGGAATGGAGGAAGTTGGAAAGTAACTTAAGAAAGCTAATGATAAGACTGGAGAGGAAGACTCAGGACAGGCGACGTGGGGACAAATTAAGGAAAAAGAAAAGCTACTCCCAAGTTAACTTTCAAGTAGATTGCAAAATAACATCACAAAGTATTTTCTTATTCATAGATCCCTCTCTCTCACATACACACATACACTTACACATACACAGTAAAAACAGAGTAAAAAGGCAAAATTATGTGCCAGAGTGGTCATATCCAGGGAGAGTATCTAAGATAAATTTTAGTTTTTATTGTATTCAAATCTTCTTCAATAAATGTTTTTAAAATAAATTTTGTAATTATTTAGTAATTATATACTAATTTAATAGTAAATAGTAAATATAATTTAATTTTTTTTAGATTTTACAAAAAAAAATTTTGCAATGATTTTAAGTAAAAAGACTCAAAATATAGTTACCCTTAATGACTAAAAAATCACCTAAAATATTAGACATGGAAAGAACTTCAGCACTTCTGAACTCCAATAACTCAACTTATAGGTGAGGAAACTGCACCAAGAAACTTAAGAGATTTAACTTAGGTAAGACAACTAAAAATCCTTCAAAAGGGCCATCTAAATTCCCAAATCATTGATTGTTTTTCTTGTCATTATAGTAGTTTATTTTTCCTGTACTCTGACAGGCTATTAGGATTAATTTTTAATTAAACCTATATAAGGATAGTAGGAGTTGGTTTACATCATAAGATCCATCTTCTATATTTTTCCAAATTATTATGGTCTAATAAACTCTAGATAAAGCAGACGGTTTTATATCTTGAAGTTCATACTATCATTTTTATGTATTTTCTTAGTATAATTAAAATGATGTAAGTAACACCATGTCTCTTTCATTTCCCACCTAAACTGGCAGAGAAACCCAATAAAAAACTTAGAATATAATCTTCCATTTAAAAAAAAATTTCAGCACTGGGTCATCAAAACTTCTGATACAATATGAAAATCACTAAAATCAATGGTATACATTAAAAAGTGAAGGTGGTCATATAAATATTTATGCTTTTAGGCATTTTTCCTTTTAGAGACTACCAAGAAATCATTAACTGATCACACTCCTTAGCTCTGGTAACTCATTGGTAATATTTGCTTTCTGCAGTTTGGATGTTTTAGACAGCATTTATAATTTTTCATTCAGCATTATAATAACATTCATTCAATGATTCATTCATTCATAAATTCTGAAAATATTTATGAGACATCTACCATTTTTCTGGCACTATGCGAGGATCTGGGTCATGAATATAACACAACCTTTAACCCATGGTGCTTATAGCCATCACTTAAAGACTTCATTAAAAAGAAACACTGTATTTGTTTGGCCAGGGAGGCTTGACGTTCAGGGGAGGAATTTTGTTAGGTAGTATTTCAAGGAGGCCAACACTACTTAGAGTAAAGGTAATAATAATTATATGTGTGTGTGTATAATTACAATATTAAACCTTTAATAATAAACCTGTATTCAAAGTAATCGTATATATTTATAAATTTATACATATCCAATCAAATAATTTTAACTTTAGAGTCTTATCTCTTTTGGGGCTTGGACTTGTTTTTGTATTTTAGAATCAGATTTAGATTCTGATTCTAAATTATATTAGAATTTTGTATCTGCAAAAATTTTTTTAAATATCTTTTTGCAAAATGTGTATTGAGTGTTCTCTTAGTACAGTACCTAATGTGACATAAGTGAACATTTCAACTTTGTCACTCAAGCATCTAGAATAATATTTATTATGACATCAATGTGTTTTTTCTTTTTTTTTAATTGAAGAAATGAATGACCTGCATTCTAGGCATACCTTTGACTCTTAACATTGATGAAGTTATTTGTTATTAAAGCAGTGAACTAAGGTCCCTTCAAATCTTCATGCCCATGGCTACAAATCCAAGAAAAAAGTGAAATCTAATCTAGGAAATAAATTAGTTGTTTCAAGGTTCCAAGTGAAAGTTTCTTTGTTCTTTCATTTCATGATCCTTGCAGAGTTCTCTTCTCAAATAACACAACAGGAGGCCCTATTACATGGACAGATTCCTTTTTGAGCAATGGCCTAGGCACTGGATAATTGCTCATAAGATAAAGATCTACATTATGAACACTACATAAATCTTTTGTGTAATATTTTACAGATTATGTTTTGTACTTTATTATCTTTGAGCATCCTGCAGATATTTTTCAAAACACTTACCTCCCCTTATATTTTCAGGGATCTAAAGTATATAAAGGCTTCTCTGTTGGATGTCCATTATGCAATTCTCATTTAAAAATATTTTTCCAGTCCTTGTTTTGATTTATTTCAAGTCACCTATGTATCAAATGATAAACCAATTGGTTGCTGACCTTTAAAGATTCCAAGAGCTTTAAGAGAAAACCATAGGGAAACTGTCCAAAATACTGCTCATTTTATTATAAGACTACAGCAATTTTCTTTTGCAAACAATTTGTAAGACTGCAAGCATTTTCAAAAATATTATATAACTAGAATACATACTATTTTAAGTTATATATTTTTATATGTTCCATACTTCTGTGTTCTACTTTTCTGTGACTATTTTATGTATGTATGTACGTATGTATGTATGTACATATGTATGTATGTATATGTAATTGAAAAGATAAAAAAGCAGTATTATATATTGATAAACTATATTTAAATAATACCAAAAATAGATGACATCTTAACTTGTAAAAATATTTTTTTTAGAAAATGAAATGAAGAGATTGACTTCCAGAATGATGAAATAAGAATCTCTCTCAGAGAGGTGATCAATTCTCTCACATAAATAATGGAAATACTGGCAAAACAACTAAAATTAAACATTTCATAAATTTGCGAATTGACTGAACAATAGGAAAAACAATAATGAATCACTGGTTCATGCTACAACATGGGTGAACCTTGAAAGTATTATGTGAAGTGATAGAAAGCCCCTCATAAAACCACATGCATAATGGTTCCATTTCCATAAAATGTCCAGAATAGGCAACTCTATTGAAACAGAAAGTAGATTATTGACTTCCCGGAGCCAGAAGTTGGGAGTGGATATGAGAATGAGCATGTCTGCTAATGTGTATAGTGTTTCATTTTGGAATGAGGAAAATGTTCTAAAATCAGATTTGGGTGGTAGTTGCACATCTCTGTGAATAGAATGTTTTTAAATTGTACTGTATACTTTAAATAAGTGTGCTATATCGTATGTAAATGTTGTCTCAATAAAACTGTTAAAAGAAAAGGAAAAAAGCAAGATGATATTCCTAAACCAGCAGGACTTTAAGAACTTTATCACATATCAGGAGAGGATATGCATATGCATATGCATATTCCGACTTTGAGATCTCATTTCCATAATAACTATTTACATTCATTTGATATTAATCCTTTGGTAGATGAACACATTGACACTTTCTTCTTTCCTCAGTAGCCCTGATGT
This sequence comes from Hyperoodon ampullatus, assembly GCF_949752795.1. Classification (NCBI taxonomy): domain Eukaryota; kingdom Metazoa; phylum Chordata; class Mammalia; order Artiodactyla; family Ziphiidae; genus Hyperoodon; species Hyperoodon ampullatus. The sequence continues at coordinate 132,666,508 of NC_136914.1, forward strand.
TAACAAGGCACTAATTTTTTTGTTGTTTTAGTCTGGATCTGAACCTTCCAGTTCTTACCCATACTGTATTGCTGTGTTCTTATCTGTGTAGTTAGCTACCCCAAATCTGTCCTCCATTGAGATTCTTTTGAAATGATGCTTATGAAAGTAGTGTTTTCAGCAGACCTTGTATATAAATACTATTTCATTTCTACTCCCAGGCAATATAAGGAATGAAATAGAATAATGGATTTATAGAATCTTAAGGAACAATCTTTTATATTACAGATACAGAGCTTTTTATATAATATTTTGTGTAAAATCATTGGGCTATATTATGTAATAAGTTTAAGAAGACAGTTGCATGCACACAAACAGAATTTTAAATACAGTGTCCCACAAAGCACTGTTTGACAAGAAAATTTTTAAGCTAAAAAAAAAAAATGTGTTCTAGGCTTAAAATGTATTTGTGGAAAAAGGGATCAAGCAAAATTGAAATGTTTTTTTCCTTGTGGACTCGATAATCATCTACAGTAAACATGTTGAAGTGAGTTGTGATTCTCAAGAAGGAAAATACAACAGTTTCCAAAGTATATTTGAACACAGAAACCCCTCTCATGAACATCAACATTCTTAGATGTTATAAAGCACAGATTTGGAAACAATGAAGAAATAACATTTTTTAGTACATTGTTTACACAATGAATTCAGGAGTCTCAGATTCCTTAATGTCTAAGAGGGAATCTATGTATTCATCACTTCAGTTTAATACTAATACTATATTCGACATTGCTTTATTTAATTTTATTTGTATAACATAATACAAATACATTATTTTATTTATGTATAGAAAGTAAAATTGTAAAACAAGGCAAACCAACAGCAAATTTTTCCTTCTCTTTACCTTTTACCTCTTCATTCCTACTACTTGATAACAACTACTAGCAATAATTTTACCTCTTTCTTCTACCTTCATATTTCTAAAATGCATGCTACATAGCTATCCTGTTCTTATCTTTTCCTAAAATGTGGTTGTTTATGTTGACCTGTCTCTTGCTTTCACTCTCACACACATGCAGTTCTTCTCTCCACATGTTGTGATTATTGTTACATCTCAATGTGTTGTCAAATAAATATCCATTGCTTACATTTTTATGACTATGCAAATTCTTCTTGTTGCTAAGCCACATAGTAAAATAAGATTACATTTTCTTTCTTATAGATCTTTTTGCTTATATTACAGTTAATGATTGTGTGTGTGTTGCTTAGTTTTCTATATACTCTTTTCCTGTTTATTCAAAACTTTCAAGCTGAACTGGAAAATTTCTCTGAATGTATTTAAACATCCAGTATTCCATAAATCCTTCTTATCCTCCTGTCTATCTTCATCATTTTCTCTAGAACTGCCAGGTTAGTAAGCAATTGGTCTGTTTTTCCAAATATTGCAAGTAATAGTTTTACAAAATATTTTGCCCAACATGTGTCAAGCAATTTCCATGTAGGAATTTAGGTACCAAGGCTCCTTCCACCTCTGGTGCCCTCATTTTTAATTACATGGCCTGCAGTCATTCCTAAATGAAAACAGAGAATGGAGAACCACTGACAGGAAGTGTTTTCTAAGCCAAAAAGTGTGATGTATCATTTATACCGCCATTCTGTTTGAGGCAACCCAGTCATATGGTTCAGCCAAACTAGGAGAGGGTAGGAAAATACATTAGATGTGGGCCAGTAAATGGTAGGAAAGCAAATGTGAGCAGAGTACTAGCCTTCTTTGCCTCCCTGAATTTCAATGATAAAAAAGAACAATACAAGCATTCCAGAAGATTAAGCAAGTAATTTAGAAGGTGGTTGTGAGGAAACCTTGATCTTCAATGCTATAATTTAAACCAGAAAACAGTTAAGCAACATCTGTAGAGTTTCACATGTAAGAGACTGTGACACAAGAATTTCATAATAAACTAAAACTAAATTGGAAACCAAGACACATTTTCAAGTACACAAACTCCAAACTCTTTGATTTACTCTTTTGGCAAAAATCCATTTGAAGATGCATACTAACTAATTAAAGATGAATTAAAGTAAGGAATTCACGAAATGGGAGACTAAAAGTAAGAAAATACTGACAATGGGTGATGTCACCAGTTAAATGTGTAATTAAATTAATGAAATTTATATAGTTATTAACTAATGAATTTATTCTAGTTAATTAAATATAATGTTATTATGTAGTAATATCACTTTAAAAATAATAAACCCAGATAAAAATCATTGAAAAATATGAACAAGCATGTTAGGGGTTTTGAAAGGCAGAAAAAAGGCTGTGATGGTATAATATTTTTCTTATCATTCACATAGGATCAACAGATTGAATTTAGACCTTTGTATATGGAAAACAGGTTTGAGCATACTATATAATGTTAAATATGTTAGCACTTACAGAATTAATGCAAACAATGTATTTAGTAAATCAGGCAGTATTATAAAAACAATCAAAAAACAACATACATCTAATATAAGATATAGAAATCTATTAAAATATATTTAATAAAGAAAATAGAAACCTGTTGTCCATATTTATTCTTTATGAATAGTATAATTCAGATCATATATCTCAAAGTCAATTAAACCAGTTGAACATGTTTAGCCTTTAACAGGAAATGTAAACTCATAGTATTAAACACACACACACACACACACACACACATACACACAGAAATTGAACTAAGAGCCATGCTTGGAACACAGTGCCTCAAAAGGCTGAAGTTGAACAATGGACAATGTTCAACCTTGAAATGCAAAATCAAGGGAAACAGATAAAGTTTTAAAATATGAAATACTTGAATTAAAAGAGAAGTGAAAGTTTATCAGGACAAAGAAGGTAACTTGATAGAAAATATAATGGTAGATCACGAATGTAACTTTTTATGGTTATATCATAAATATATGCTATATACAAAATATTTATATAAGGAGTATCCAAGTTTAAATGACAGAAAAACTAAATGAAATAAAAGGTTAAAAAAAGCCTATCAATTTTAATTTGCCTCTTTCAATGTATGACAGATTCACAATATAAAAGTGTAAGACCATAAAGTACCCATTTGTTTACTCTGTATATAATTTTTTTTTTTTTTTAGCATTTACACTATATTCAGTACTCTGCTATGTCAGGATGATGCAGTGAGCATTTTATTTCATGGAGCATATTGTCTAACTGGGGAAATGATCATTAATTAAATAATTAACACATTGCAATGTATACTTTCAAAAGGATATAAAAGCCACAGAAGAGTGGAACCTAGTTAAAATAGAACAGATAACAAAAACACCTGACTCAGAATACAGAGAGAGTCTCAGAAGTGCTTTTGTTTATATCTGAAAAATGAGTAGTAACTAAAGGGAAAAGATGAAGACTCTTTATAGTCGGAAAGAAAGAACTGCAGGTATACGCTCCAAAGCTGGAACAAACATACAAATACACCCGAGGACAAATAAGCAAATCCGAGGAGCTGATGGAAGGCTGGAGTCAAGTGAGTTATTCCGATAAGGCAGCAAGGTGAGCAAGAAACAGAGCATGTGGGGCCTCATAGTTCTAGTTAAGTTAGTTTTGCCTTTAGCCTCAGAAACATGAAGAACTTGATGAAGGATGAGTAATGCTCAGTTTTGCATCTTGAAGAGATCACTGAATGACACTGAATGGAGAGGGTCTCAATATGTGCAGAGACTCAGGTAGGAGGCCATCATAGTAGAGCAGTGAGGAATGATGTTTGACTTCACAATGGAGATGAAGAGGTATGGAGACAAATTAGAGCTACTTTTAGTGGAATTGGAAATGCATTGGGTTTTGGAGACAAAGGAGAGATGCGTGTCTGAAGAATGGAGCCTACAGGAATGTACTTTTGCAACTCAGAGATATACATCAAACGCTGTGGATCTGTGCTAGAAGGCACCATCTACCTGGAAGAGTGAAAGGCTCTTCTGGGGGCTGGGAGTACACAGGAAGTGCATTGAATTTGGTTTGATTCAGCTTGAGAAGCATAGAAAGTGTAACGAGAAGTAAATACCTAAAATAATGTGGCAAAGCATAAATTGACAACTAAGTGTAACAGAAAAGAAAAACCAAGAAATGGAATTAATTGTATGTAAGAATTCAGTATATCAAAATATTAAAAATATATCATTTCAAAACATTAAGCAAGGATGGCATATTTAAATAGCAAAACTCCCATCATCAGTTAATAATTTCATTTGTTGAGGGAAGAAGCATTGAGATATTTATATTAACATCACTCCATTACACTTTTAAATATTAATACAAGGGAAAAAAAACCTTCCCAGAAATTATTGGGAAAAAAATATCTACATAATAAAGTTCTCTTTAGATGGGAAATGTCTTTGTAAGCAAGGCACTGAAAGGAAAAATTAGAAGGAATATTTTAATACATAAGAAATATTTTTAAAATAAATAGAGATGCTGTAAACAAATCACAAATTTAGAGATCTAATGGAAATATCCAATTGATCTACTAACCATGTTATTTATTTTCAAACAGCAATTAAAAAGAAATGAAAATATAATTAAAAATAAAACTACATATATATCCACAAAAACTTACTTGGAAAAATAGTGATTTGGATAGTTATCTTCTGAAAATCATATGTGAACAAATTAGCAATGCAGATTTTGCATGCAGTGGAAGGTGGAAAATACTTTACTTAGGGCAGCATGAATATTTTCATGGAAATTTCATGAGTTTTCCAGCCGAACAGATTGTAATTTGACTGTAATTTCAATGAAATTAATAATTAAACTTTTGTACCTATATAACTTATTTGACACTCATCTATGTGATGGAACATGTAAAAAGTTTTGTAAGTAAACATTTCATTTGCTTAAAAAGTTAATTCAGTGTTTATGTAGCTGCAAATACCATAAGCATTTCACACCTCTAACTTCAGCTGTGAGGGTGTGATACAGGAAAGAACTCTGAAAACGAATACTGAAGATTGGGAAAAAAAAAAAAACCCTGGGTATTAGGAGATCTGGATCCTTTTCCTCACTTTATCCTTTTGTAACCTTGGCAAAGCACTTAGCATCTTCAATTCCAGCCATAATCATGCAAGCTGAAGGATCAAAATACATTTTTCTTAAAGTCACCAGCTGTTGCAAAACTCAGTAATTTTCTGAAGTTACTTAGGGCCTTAGTGACCTAAACACCTGTTTCTAACCTCCAATTTAGGGTTCTTTCTAATAATTCTTCTGACTTCCAGAAGTTGATAGAATTTCCCTTTTTTCTTTGGTTTTTTTTTTTTTTTTACTTCTGTTGTGTATACTTAGCCTGCAATAGTCAAAATTACTGCTAAATCAATAATAGTCTCTGGGTAGACTGTGCTTATGAAGGTTAAAATTCCATCAATGCCCCAACAGATTCTGTGTTGGCAGCCATTGCATAAATGCATCCATACTGGGAAAACAAGAACAATGGTCAAGTAGGACCCACACCAGCCTAGTGGAGCAGTGGCCCTTGAGAGGAACACTGGGAGGGATAAATGGTCTCAGATATAAAGCTCTCTCTCTGCCCATTGCATTCTAGGTGAGCACACGGAAGTCTAGCTGAGCCAGGCTACTTACTAAGAATTTGGAGGAAGGACTCTTAAGAGTTGGGGTGCATGCTTAAGCTATTATACATGAAAAGTGGAGCACTGACCCAGCTCCACTGGGTCAGGTTTTTGATTTGGAACCTGGACACATTGGCAATACTTTATGGAAAAATCTTGGCTTGTGCTCTATCATGTAGCTCAGTGAATGTGATTACAAGTGGCATTAGCCCTTCAGCCACAACTTGTTTCCACGGAGTTTTCAGAAGAACAACTCCTTGGTGGGTAGTCCTGGATGCATATTGGATTTTCAATATGCATATTCTGTATAGACGTGTAGCTACACTATATATGCTAGCATAGGTGTATGTGTGCAGTGGTGTATGTTGGAGTGGGGAGGGGTAACTAAGAAAATGAAACTTTCCCTTCAACCTGAGATATACTGGAGAAAAGATGATGTTCTCTGAAAGCTTAATTGAGGTCTTTACAGAGGTAATTATTTATTTATTTATTTATTTATTTATTGTTGGCTGTGTTGGGTCTTTGTTTCTGTGTGAAGACTTTCTCTAGTTGCAGCGAGCGAGGGCCACTCTTCATCGCAGTGCGTGGGCTTCTTACTGTCATGGCTTCTCCTGTTGCAGAGCACAAGCTCCACATGTGCAGGCTCAGTAGTTGTGGCTCACGGGCCTAGTTGCTCCACGGCATGTGGGATCTTCCCAGACCAGGACTCGAACACGTGTCCCCTGCATTGGCAGGCAGACTCTCAACTACTGTGCCACCAGGGAAGCCCTACAGAGGTAATTCTTTTATTTTTATTTTTATTGAAGTAAAGTTGATTTATAATGTTGTATTAATTACTGCTGTGCAGCAAAGTGATTCAGTTATATATACATTCTTTTTTTTTAATATTCTTTTCCATTGTGGTTTATCATAAGATATTGAATGTAGTTCTCTGTGCTATACAGTAGGACCTTGTTGTTCATCCATTTTATATAAAAAATGGATATCCATTTTAAATCTGCTAACCCCAACCTTACACTCTATCCCCCCCAAACCCCTCCCTCTTGGCCACCACCAGTCTGTTCTCTATGTCCATGATTCTGTTTCTGTTTCATAGGTAGGTTCATTTGTATCATATTTTAGATTCCACATATAAGTGATATCATACAGTATTTGTCTTTCCCTTTCTGACTCACTTCACTTAGTATGGTAACCTCTAGTTGCATTCATGTTGCTGCAAATGGCATTATTTCATTCTTTTTTATGGCTGAGTAGTATTCTATTGTATATATCTACCACATCTTCTTTATCTATTCATCTGTCGATGGACATATAGGTTGTTTCCATGCCTTAGCTATTGTGAATAGATAGTGCTTCTATGAACATAGGGGTGAATATATCTTTTTGAATTATAGTTTTTTTCTGGATATATGCCTTGGAGTGGGATTGCTGGATCATATGGTAATTTTAGAGGTAATTCTTATCTCCAACTTGGACATCACGGTTACCTTACCATTGTTTTTTGGGGCCTACTGGTTGTATGTTCACATCTTTTCTAACATCACTTTCAGCCACCCACCTCTCATTCATCTAATTTCAGCTGCACTGGCTTCCCTTCTCTCACTTTTTCTTCCTTCAGAGTTTGCTCTTTAAAACTACCAAACTTGAAATACTCTTCTGTATGATCTTCATGTGCTTCCTTCTACTTGTCATTTAATTCTCACCTCACATGTCACCTTCACAGGATGTCCCTACCAGTCTCTCCAACCTCTAATGTTCTTTACTGTGCTTTTTGCGATCTGAAATGATCTTCAATATTTATACATTTTCTGTCTCCACCTCCAAAAATAGTCATTTCATGAGGAAAGTGATGATATTCACTATTTTATCCCTGTGATCTGGAAGTGCTGAGTCTTAGTTAGTTATTCAATATATTGTTTATTGTCTGAACACATGAGAAGGTGTTCTAGAGGATAGTGAGGGGCTGAGGACTCAAATAGGGATGGGATGACCTCACCTGAATATAAACAGTGGGGTTCTTTACCAGCTGAGAAAGATAGTACAACATGAGGCTGACAACTGTCACCCAACGTTTGAATCCACAGGAGGCCAGCATGACCAGGTATCACACATAAAGGAGTAGGAGTCCAGTGCTGAGCCTTGGGGTGATTGGTGACTTTCATGTCTTCTCAAATCTCCCTTAGGGGGAAGCAAAGTGAGAGGTGACAGGAACAGGAGCTACAGCAGTAGGAGCCAATGGAGATATCAAAGTTCTTCCATAGCCAAAGAAGTACAAAGCATTCTAAACCATTAATAATAAAGAAAAGAGAGGGAAGAGTGAAAATGACAGTGTGGGAAGACACCGAGTTAACGTCTCCCCACATCTAGGGCACATGCCAGCTATTGGTGGGGGACTCTGATGCCAAGGAGATGGGAGGAACCCCCCAAGTGAACTGGTAGGATGTGGGGGGACAGAGGGGGGAGGAGAAGTGGAGGCCAGACAGGATCGATGCCCCTGAGGCCAGGGAGACTAGGGGAGGTAAGCAGGAGGGGCCCTCCTGGAGGAGCGGGAGAGAAGCGGAGGGCAATTGTGTGGCCCACTTGGCCCGGGGAGCCTGCTGAGCTCCCAGGCTGTCCCCTGCCCTCCAAACCCCCCCCAGGCCTCGTTGGCCCTGTGGCATAGGAAGGAGGCCTAGGGGAGAAGAGGAGAGGCAGGTGGGAGGGGCCCTCCCAGACAGGAGGAGCAGGAGAGGAGAGGAGGGCATTTGCCCTGCCCATTCGAGCCCAGGAAGCCTGCTGGGCTCCCAGGTGAGGTCCGCTGCCCTCTGAGGCCAGGGGTGGGGGGCATGCCAGTGCCCCTTCTGTTCCTTGAGCCTAAGCCCCACCCCCCACAGCCCTCAGGGTCTTTTCCAGCCCTGTGGGCCCTGAGCATAGGCCCCGCACACCATCCAAACTTTGCCGTTGTTTAGGCCCTGCCTTCCACAGCCAAGCCCTTTTCCCCATTTTTTTTCTCTTTTCCCTCCTCCTCTTTTTTTACTATTCTGTACTGTTGTACCTTCCAGTCATTGATTCATCTATATTTTTATTTTTATATTATTTCTAACATATCTGTTAGTTTCCTAGTCTAATTTTACTTTTTACTTTGTTATTGTTCTCTGTTTTTGTTTTTGTTTTTTGCCACCCCACATGTCTTGTGGGATCTTGGTTCATGAGCTGGGGGTTGGGCTGAAGCTCCTGTGGTGGGAGCTCTGAGTCCGAACCACTGAACTAACAGAGCACCTCAGACCCCAGGGAATATTCATTGGAGTGAAGTCTCATGGAGGTTCTCATCTCAACACCAAGACCCAACTCTACCCAACAGCCTACAAACTCCAGTGTTGGAAACCTCAGGTCAAACAACCAGTAAGAAAGGAACACAATTCCAGTCACAGTAAAAAAAAAAAAAAAAAAAAAGAGACGGCAAAAAATATGTCAGAGATGAAGGAGCAAGGTAAAAACCTACAAGACGAAATAAAGAAGAAATAGGAACTCTACCTGAAAAAGAATTCAGAGTAAAGATGATCCAGAATCTTGGAAATAGAATGGAGGCATGGACTGAGAAGACAGAGAAGTCAAAAGCTTTTCAGACAAGCAAAAACTAAGAGAATTCAGCACCACAAAACCAGCTTTACAACAAATGCTAAAGAAACTTCTCTAGGCAGGGAAACACAAGAGAAGAAAAAGACCAACAAAAACAAACCCAAAACAATTAAGAAAATTAAGAAAATATATATCAATAATAACCTTGAATGTAAATGGATTAAATGCCCCAACCAAAAGACACAGACTGGCTGAATGGATACAAAAACAAAACCCATATATATGCTGTCAACAAGAGACCCACTTCAGACCTAGGGACACATAAAGACTGAAGGTGAAGGCATGGAAAAAGATATTCCATGCAAATGGAAATCAAAAGAAAGCTGGAGTAGCAATACTCATATCCAAAAAAATAGACTTTAAAATAAAGACTATTACAAGAGACAAAGAAGGACACTACATAATGATCAAATGATCAATCCAAGGAGAAGATATAGCAATTCTAAATGTTTATACACCCAACATAAGAGCACCTCAATACATAAGGCAAATGTTAACCGCCATGAAAGGAGAAATCGACAGTAACACAATAATAGTAGGGGACTTTAACACGCCACTTACACCAATGGACAGATCATTGAAGCAGAAAATAAATAAGGAAACACAAGCTTTAAATGACACAAAAGACCAGATAGATTTAATTGAAATTTATAGAACATTCCACCCAAAAGTAGCAGAATAAACTTTCATCTCAAGTGCACATGGAACATTCTCCAGGATAGATCACATCTTGGGTCACAAATCAAGCCTTGGAAAATTTAAGAAATTTGAAATCGTATCAAGATTTTTTCTGATCACAACACTATGAGATTGGAAATCAATTACAGGAAAAAAACTGTAAAAAACACAAATATATGGAAGCTAACCAGTGCACTACTAAATAAAGAGTGCACTAAATAAAGAGATCACTGAGGAAATCCAAGAAGAGACAAAAAAATACATAGAAACAAATGACAATGAAAACACAACAACCCAAATCCTATGGGACGCGGCAAAAGCAGTTCTAGGAGGGAATTTTATAGCAATTCAATCTCACCTCAAGAAACAAGAAAAATCTCAAATAAACAATCTAACCCTACACTTAAAACAACTAGAGAAAGAAGAACAAAGAAAATCCAAAGTCAGTGGAAGGAAAGAAATTATAAAAATCAGAGCAGAAATAAATGAAATAGAAATGAAGAAAACAATAGCAAAGATCACTAAAACTAAAAGCTGGTTCTTTGAGAAGCTAAACAAAATTGATAAACCCTTAGCCAGACTCATAAACAAAAAAAGTAGAGGACACAAATCAATAAAATTAGAAATGAAAAAGGAGAAATCACGACTGACACTGCAGAAATACAAAGAATTATAAGAGACTACTACAAACAACTATATGCCAATAGTATGGACAACCATGAACAAATGGAAAAATTCTTGGAAAGGTAAAATTTTCTAAGACTGAAGCAGGAAGAATTAGAAAACATAAACAGACCTATCTCAAGTAATGAAATTGAAACCTTAATTAAAAATCTTCCAACAAACAAAAGTCCAGGACCAGATGGCTTCACAGGTGAATTCTATGAAACATTTAAAGAATAGCTAACACTGATCCTTCTCAAACTCTTCCAAAAAACTGAAGATGGAGAAAAACTCCCAAATTCATTCTATGAAGTCACCATAAGCCTGATACCAAAACCAGAAAAAGATATCACACACAAAAAAGAAAATTATAGACCAATATCACTGATGAACATAGATGCAAAAATCCTCAATAAAATACTAGCAAACAGAATCCAACAAAACATTAAAAGGATCATACACCATGATCAAGTGGGATTTATCCCAAATATGCAAGGATTCTTCAATATACACAAATAAATCAATGTGATACACCACATTAACAAATTAAGGAATAAAAAGCATATGATCATCTCAATAGATGCAAAAAAAGCTTTTGACAAAATTCAACACCCATTTATGATAAAAACTTCAGGAAATGGGCACAGAGGGAACCTACCTCAACATAAAAAGGCCATATATGACAAACCCACAGCAAGCATCATACGCAATGGTGAAAACTGAAAGCATTTCCACTAAGATCAAGAACAAGACAAGTTTGCCCACTCTTGCCAGTCTTATTCAACATAGTTTTGCAAGTCCTAGCCATGGCATTCAGAGAAGAAATAGAAATAAAAGGAATACAAATTGGAAAAGAAGAAGTAAAACTGTTACTGTTTGCTAATGACATGATACTATACATAGAAAATTCTAAAAGAGTCACCAGAAAACTACTAGAACTAATCAGTGAATTTGGTAAGGTTGCAGGATACAAAATTAATGCACAGAAATCTCTTGCATTCCTATATACCAACAACGAAAAATCAGAAAGAGAAATTAAGGAAACAATCCCATTTACCATCACAACAAAAAGAATAAGATACCAATGAATAAACCTCCCTAAGGAGGTGAAAGACTTGTACTCAGAAAACTATAAGACATTGGTGAATGAACTTAAAGATGACATAAACAGATGGAGAAATATACCATGTTCTTGGATTGGAAGAACCAATACTGTGAAAATGACTCTACTACCCAAAGCAATCTACAGATTCAATGCAATCCCTATCAAACTACCAATGGCATTCTTCACATAATTAGAATAAAAAGTTTTATAATTCATATGGAAATACAAAAGACTGCGAATAGCCAAAGCAATATTGAGAAAGAAAAACGGAACTGGAGGAATCAGGCTCCCCAACTTCAAACTATACCACAAAGCTACAGTGATCAAGACAGCATGGTACTGGCACAAAAACAGAAATATAGATCAATGGTACAGGATGGAATGCCCAGAGATAAACCCACGCACATAGTTATGACACCTAATTTATGACAAGGGAGGCAAGAGCACACAATGGATAAAGGACACCCTCTTCAGTAAGTGGTGCTGGGAAAATTGGACAGCTACATGTAAAAGAATGAAATTAGAACACTACCTAACACCATACACAAAAATAAACTCAAAATGGATTAAAGACCTAAATGTAAGACCAGACACTATAAAACTCTCAGAGGAAAACAGGAAAAACACTCTTTGATGTAAACCACGGCAAGATATTTTTTGACCCACCTCCTAGAGTAATGGAAATTAAAACAAAAATAAACAAATGGAACCTAATCAAAGTTACAAGCTTTTGCATGGCAAAGGAAACCATAAATAAGACAAAAAGACAACACTCAGAATGGGAGAAAATATTTGCAAATAAAACAACAAACAAAGGATTAATCTCCAAAATATACAAACAGCTCATGGAGCTCAATATCCAAGTAACAAACAATCCAGTTAAAAAATGGATGGAAGACCTAAATAGACATTTCACCAAGGAAGACATACAGATGGCCAAGAGGCACAAGAAGAGATGCTCAACATCACTAATTATTAGAGAAATGCAAATCAAAACTACAATGAGGTATCACCTCACACTGGTCAGAATGACTATTATCAAAAAAACTGGAAACAATAAATGGTGGAAAGGGTGTGGTGAAAAGAGAACCCTCCTGCACTGTTGGTGGGAATGTAAATTGATACAACTGTGGAAAACAGTATGGAGATTCCTTAAAAAACTAAAAATGGAAACTAGTGTGTTGGCGGCGCCCCGGCTGTACCTCAGTAGCCGCGCGCTCAGCGGCTTTTGCGAGCTGGGGGAGGGGAGCAGCGGCGGCTAGGGCTGCGGAGCCTCGCGCGGGCGGCTAGGGGCCTCTGAGCGCGGCGGGTGGACGAGCGGGCAGCCACTGAAGTTCTGGCAGCATTGCTGAAATTCAATAAAGACTTAGTGACAAGAGAGAGGCGGGAAGATGGCGGAAGAGTAAGACGCGGAGAACGCGGAGATCACCTTCCTCCCCACAGATACATCAGAAATTCATCTACACGTGGAACAACTCCAACAGAACACCTACTGAACGCTGACAGAAGACCTCAGACCCCCCAAAAGGCAAGAAACTCCCCACATACCTGGATAGGTCAAAAGAAAAAAAGAATAAACAGAGACAATAGGATATGGACGGGACCTGCACCAGTGGGAGGGAGCCGTGAAGGAGGGAAGGTTTCTACACACTACAAGCCCCTTCGAGGGCGGAGACTGCAGGTGGCGGAGGGGGAAAGCTTCGGAGTAGCGGAGGAGAGCACAGCAACAGGGGTGTGGAGGGCAAAGCAGAGAGATTTTGGCACAGAGGATCGGTGCCCTCAGGCACACACCAGCCCGAGAGGCTTGTCTGCTCGGCCGCCGGGGCGGGCGGGGCTGGGAGCTGAGGCTCGGGTATCGGCTTTCAGTCGGAGCGCAGGGAGAGGACTGGGGCTGGCGGCAGGAAGAGACCCTGAAGGGGTTAGTGCTAGCCCGGAGGGAGTCCGGGGAAAGGGTCTGGAGCTACCGGAGAGGCAAGAGACTTTTTTCCCTTTTGTTGCCTGGTGCGCGAGGAGAGGGCATTCCCCTCCCTCCCCTCTGCCTGAGTGAGCCAGAGCCCCCGAATCAGCGGCTCCTTTAAACCCGTCCTGTCTGAGCGAAGAACGGACACCCTCCGGTGACCTACGCGCAGAGGCGGGGCCAGGTCCAAGGCTGAGACCCGGGAGTTGTGAGAGCAGAGACAGGGAAATCTCTCTGTGCAGCCTCGGAGGCAGCGGATTAAAGCTCCACGGTCCATTTGATGTGCCCTGCATCTGTGGAGTGCATGAATGGACAGCGAATCATCCCAAATTGAGGAAGTGGACTTTGAGGACAAGATTTAAGACTTTCCCCCCTTTTTTCCACTTTTTACAACGAATTATCTCAAATTAAGGAGGTGGAGTTAGCAAGATTTCAGACTTTTCGCCCTTTTCCTCTTTTTACAACGAATTATCCCAAATCGAGGAGGTGGACTTGGAGAGCAAGATTTTTGATTTTTCCCCCTGCTCTCTTTTTGTGAATGTGTATGTGTAAGATTCTCTCTGTATAGCTTTGCTTCCACCATATGTCCCAGGATTCTATCGGTCCGTGTTTTTTTCAATAATTGCTTTTTAATTTTAATAACGCTACTATATTTCATACTTTATTCTATTTTACTTTACCTGCTCTTTCTTTTTTTCCTCCCTTCCCTTCATCCATCCCTCCCTCTGCTCCTCCTTTCCTTCTTTCTTTTTCTTTCCTCCATCCCTCCCTCCCTCCCACCCTTCTTCATTTTTTTTTTTTTTTTTTTTTTTGCGGTATGCGGGCCTCTCGCTGTTGTGGCCTCTCCCGTTGCGGAGCACAGGCTCCGGACGCGCAGGCTTAGCGGCCATGGCTCACGGGCCCAGCCGCTCCACGGCATGTGCGATCCTCCCAGACCGGGGCACGAACCCGTGTCCCCTGCATCCGCAGGCGGACTCTCAACCACTGCGCCACCAGGGAAGCCCCAACCCTTCTTCTTTCCACTTTCTTTTTCTTTCCTTCCTCCCTCCCTCCCTCCCTCCCTCCTGTCTTTCTTTCTTTCTTTCCTTCCTCCCTCCCTCCCTCCCTTCTTCCATTCACTCTTCCTTTTGCTTTCATTCCTCCCTCCCTCCCTCCTTTCTTTCCTTATTTCTTTCCATCCTTCCTCCCTCCCTCCCTCCTTTCTTTCTTTCTTCCTTCCTTCCTTCCTTTCTTCCCTTCTTCCTTTCTTTCAATCTCTCTTTCTTTCTTCTACTAATTATTTCTTTCTACTTTTTCTCACTGTTATTCTGAGCCGGGTGGATGAAAGGCTCTTGGTGCTGCAGCCAGGAGTTAGTGCTGTGCCTCTGAAGTGGGAGAGCCAACTTCAGGACACGGGTCCACAAGAGACCTCCCAGCTCCACATAATATCAAGCGGCGAAAATCTCCCAGGGATCTCCATCTCAACACCAGCACCCAGCTTCAGTCAACAAGCAGCAAGCTACAGTGCTGGTCACCCTATGCCAAGCAACTAGCAAGGCAGGAACACAACCCCACCCATTAGCAGAGAGGATACCTAAAAACATAATAAGGCCACAGGAACCCCAAAACACACCACCAGACGTGGACCTGTCCACCAGAAAGACAAGATCGAGCCTCAACCACCAGAACACAGGCATTAGTCCCCCCCACCAGGAAGCCTACACAACCTACTGAAACAACCTTAGCCATGGGGGACAGACACCAAAAACAACGGGAACTACGAATCTGCAGCCTGCAAAAAGGAGACCCCAAACACAGTAACATAAGCAAAATGAGAAAGCAGAAAAACACACAGCAGGTGAAGGAGCAAGATAAAAACTTACCAGACCTAACAAATGAAGAGGTAATAGGCTGTCTACCTGAAAAAGAATTCGGAATAATGATAGTAAAGCTGATCCAAGATTCTATTTCCCAGATCCAAAATCTTGGAAATAGAATAGACAATATGCAAGAAACAGTTAACAAGGACCTAGAAGAACTAAAGATGAATCAAGCATCGATTAAAAACACAATAAATGAAATGAAAAATACTCTAGATGGGATCAATAGCAGAATAACTGAGGCAGAAGAACGGATAAGTGAGGTGGAAGATAAAATAGTGGAAATAACTGATGCAGAGCAAAATAAAGAAAAAAGAATGAAAAGAACAGAGGACAGTCTCAGAGACCTCTGGGACAACATTAAACGCACCAACATTCGAATTATAGGGGTTCCAGAAGAAGAAGAGAAAAAGAAAGGGACTGAGAAAATATTTGAAGAGATTATAGTTGAAAACTTCCCTAATATGGGAAAGGAAATAGTTAATCAAGTCCAGGAGGCACAGAGAGTCCCATACAGAATAAATCAAAGGAGAAATACGCCAAGACACATATTAATCAAACTGTCAAAAATTAAACACAAAGAAATCATATTAAAAGCAGCAAGGGAAAAACAACAAATAACACACAAGGGAATCCCCATCAGGTTAACAGCTGATCTCTCAGCAGAAACTCTACAAGCCAGAAGGGAGTGGCAGGACATAATTAAAGTGATGAAGGAGAGAAACCTGCAACCAAGATTACTCTACCCAGCAAGGATCTCATTCAGATTTGATGGAGAAATTAAAACGTTTACAGACAAGCAAAAGCTGAGAGAGTTCAGCACCACCAAACCAGCTTTACAACAAATGCTAAAGGAACTTCTCTAGGCAAGAAACACAACAGAAGGACTATACCTACAATAACGAACCCAAAGCAATTAAGGAAATGGGAATAGGAACATACATATTGATAATTACCTTAAATGTAAATGGACTAAATGCTCCCACCAAAAGACACAGAGTGGCTGAATGGATACAAAACAAGACCCATATATATGCTGTCTACAAGAGACCCACTTCAGACCTAGAGACACATACAGATTCAAAGTAAGGGGATGGAAAAAGATATTCCATGCAAATGGAAATCAAAAGAAAGCTGGAGTAGCAATTCTTATATCAGACAAAATAGACTTTAAAATAAAGACTATTAGAAGAGACAAAGAAGGACACTACATAACGATAAAGGGATCGATCCAAGAAGAAGATATAACAATTGTAAATATTTATGCACCCAACATAGGAGCACCTCAATACATAAGGCAAATACTAACAGCCATAAAAGGGGAAATCGACAGTAACACAATCATAGTAGGGGACTTTAACACCCCACTTTCACCAATGGACAGATCATCCAAAATGAAAATAAATAAGGAAACACAAGCTTTAAATGATACATTAAACAAGATGGACTTAATTGATATTTATAGGACATTCCACCCAAAAACAACAGAATACACATTTTTCTCAAGTGCTCATGGAACATTCTCCAGGATAGATCATATCTTGGGTCACAAATCAAGCCTTGGTAAATTTAAGAAAATTGAAATTGTATCAAGTATCTTTTCCGACCACAATGCTATGAGACTAGACATCAATTACAGGAAAAGATCTGTAAAAAATACAAACACATGGAGGCTAAACAATACACTACTCAATAATGAAGTGATCACTGAAGAAATCAAAGAGGAAATTAAGAAATACTTAGAAACAAATGACAATGGAGACACGACGACCCAAAACCTATGGGACGCAGCAAAAGCAGTTCTAAGGGGGAAGTTTATAGCAATACAATCCCACCTTAAGAAACAGGAAACATTTCGAGTAAACAACCTGACCCTGCACCTAAAGCAATTAGAGAAAGAAGAACAAAAAACCCCCAAAGTTAGCAGAAGGAAAGAAATCATAAAGATCAGATCAGAAATAAATGAAAAAGAAATGAAGGAAACGATAGCAAAGATCAACCATACTAAAAGCTGGTTCTTTGAGAAGATAAACAAAATTGACAAACCATTAGCCAGACTCATCAGGAAAAGAAGGGAGAAGACTCAAATCAGTAGAATTAGAAATGAAAAAGGAGAAGTAACAACTGACACTGCAGAAATACAAAAGATCATGAGAGATTACTATAAGCAACTCTATGCCAATAAAATGGACAACCTGGAAGAAATGGACAAATTCTTAGAAATGCACAACCTACCAAGACTGACTCAGGAAGAAATAGAAAATATGAATAGACCAATCACAAGCACTGAAATTGAAACTGTGATTAAAAATCTTCCATCAAACAAAAGCCCAGGACCAGATGGCTTCACAGGCGATTTCTATCAAACATTTAGAGAAGAGCTAACACCCATCCTTCTCAAACTCTTCCAAACAATATCAGAGGAAGGAACACTCCCAAACTCATTCTACGAGGCCACCATCACCTTGATACCAAAACCAGGCAAGGATGTCACAAAGAAAGAAAACTACAGGCCAATATCACTGATGAACATAGATGCAAAAATCCTCAACAAAATACTAGCAAACAGAATCCAACAGCACATTAAAAGGATCATACACCATGATCAAGTGGGGTTTATTCCAGGAATGCAAGGATTCTTCAATATACGCAAATCAATCAATGTGATACACCATATTAACAAGTTGAAGGAGAAAAACCATATGATCATCTCAATAGATGCAGAGAAAGCTTTCGACAAAATTCAACACCCATTTATGATAAAAACCCTGCAGAAAGTAGGCATAGAGGGAACTTTCCTCAACATAATAAAGGCCATATATGACAAACCCACAGCCAACATTGTTCTCAATGGTGAAAAACTGAAACCATTTCCACTAAGATCAGGAACAAGACAAGGCTGCCCACTCTCACCACTCTTATTCAACATAGTTTTGGAAGTTTTAGCCACAGCAATCAGAGAAGAAAAGGAAATAAAAGGAATCCAAATTGGAAAAGAAGAAGTAAAGCTGTCACTGTTTGCAGATGACATGATACTATACATAGAGAATCCTAAAGATGCTACCGAAAAACTACTAGAGCTAATCAATGAATTTGGTAAAGTAGCAGGATACAAAATTAATGCACAGAAATCTCTGGCATTCCTGTACACTAATGATGAAAAATCTGAAAATGAAATCAAGAAAACACTCCCATTTACCATTGCAACAAAAAGAATAAAATATCTAGGAATAAACCTACCTAAGGAGACAAAAGACCTGTATGCAGAAAATTATAAGACACTGATGAAAGAAATTAAAGATGATTTAAATAGATGGAGAGATATACCATGCTCCTGGATTGGAAGAATCAATATTGTGAAAATGACTCTACTACCCAAAGTAATCTACAGATTCAATGCAATCCCTATCAAACTACCACTGGCATTTTTCACAGAAGTAGAACAAAAAATTTCAAAATTTGTTTGGAAAAACAAAAGACCCCGAATAGCCAAAGCAATCTTGAGAACGAAAAACGGAGCTGGAGGAATCAGGCTGCCTGACTTCAGACTATACTACAAAGCTACAGTAATTAAGACAGTGTGGTACTGGCATAAAAACAGAAAGATAGATCAGTGGATCAGGATAGAAAGCCCAGAGATAAACCCACGCACATATGGCCAACTTATCTTTGATAAAGGAGGCAGGAATGTACAGTGGAGAAAGGACAGCCTCTTCAATAAGTGGTGCTTGGAAAACTGGACAGGGACATGTAAAAGTATGAGATTAGATCATTCCCTAACACCATACACAAAAATAAGCTCAAAATGGATTAAAGACCTAAATGTAAGGCCAGAAACTATCAAACTCTTAGAGGAAAACATAGGTAGAACACTCTATGACATAAATCACAGCAAGATCCTTTTGGACCCACCTCCTAGAGAAATGGAAATAAAAACAAAGGTAAACAAATGGGACCTAATGAAACTTCAAAGCTTTTGCACAGCAAAGGAAACCATAAACAAGACCAAAAGACAACCCTCAGAATGGGAGAAAATATTTGCAAATGAAGCAACTGACAAAGGATTAATTTCCAAAATTTATAAACAGCTCATGCAGCTCAATAGCAAAAAAACAAACAACCCAATCCAAAAATGGGCAGAAGACTTAAATAGGCATTTTTGCAAAGAAGATATACAGACTGCCAACAAACACATGAAAGAATGCTCAACATCATTAATCATTAGAGAAATGCAAATCAAAACTACAATGAGATATCATCTCACACCAGTCAGAATGGCCATCATCAAGAAATCTAGAAACAATAAATGCTGGAGAGGGTGTGGAGAAAAGGGAACACTCTTGCACTGCTGGTGGGAGTGTGAATTGGTACAGCCACTATGGAGAACAGTATGGAGGTTCCTTAAAAAACTAAAAATAGAACTACCATATGACCCAGCAATCCCACTACTAGGCATATACCCTGAGAAAACCATAATTCAAAAAGAGACATGTACCAAAATGTTCATTGCAGCTCTATTCACAATAGCCCGGAGCTGGAAACAACCTAAGTGTCCATCATCGGATGAATGGATAAAGAAGATGTGGCACATATATACAATGGAATATTACTCAGCCATAAAAAGAAATGAAACTGAGCTATTTGTAATGAGGTGGATAGACCTAGAGTCTGTAATACAGAGTGAAGTAAGTCAGAAAGAGAAAGACAAATACCGTATGCTAACACATATATATGGAATTAAAAAAAAAAAATGTCATGAAGAACCTAGGGATAAAACGGGAATAAAGACACAGACCTACTTGAGAATGGACTTGTGGATATGGGGAGGGGGAAGGGTAAGCTGTGACAAAGGGAAAGAGAGGCATGGACATATATACACTACCAAACGTAAGGTAGATAGATAGTGGGAAGCAGCCGCAGAGCACAGGGAGATCAGCTCTGTGCTTTGTGACCGCCTGGAGGAGTGGGATGGGGAGGGTGGGAGGGAGGGAGATGCATGAGGGAAGGGTTGTGGGAACAGATGTATATGTATGACTGATTCACTTTGTTATAAAGCAGAAACTAATAAAAAAAAAAAAAAACTAAAAATGGGACTACCATATGACCCAGCAATCCCACTACTGGACATATACCCCGAGAAAACCATAATTGAAAAATAGACATGCAGCATAATGTCCATTGCAGCATTATTTACAATACCCAGGACATGGAACCAACCTAAATGTCCAAAAACAGATGAATGGTTAAAGAAGATGTGGAACATATATACAGTAGAATATTACTCAGCCATAAAAAGAAATGGAGTTGAGTTATTTGTAGTGAGGTGGATGGACCTAGAGTGTCATACAGAGTGAAGTAAGTCAGAAAGAGAAAAACAAATACTGTATGCTAATGCATATATATGTAATCTAAAACAAAATTTTAAATCGTACTGATGAACCTAATTGCAGGGCAGCAATAAAGATGTAGACATCAAGAATGGACTTATGGACACAGGGTGGGAGGGGGAACCTGGGGCGAAGCAAGAGTGGCATGGACATATATACACTACCAAACATAAAATAGATAGCTAGTGGGAAGCAGCTGCATAGCACAAGGAGATCAGCTTGGTGCTTTGTGACCACCTAGAGGGGTGGGATAGGGAGGGTGGGAGGGAGAACCAAGAGGGAGGGGATATGGGGACATGTGTATGCATGTGGCTGATTCACTTTGGTGTACAACAGAAACTAACACAGCATTGTGAAGCAAGTATACTCCAATAAAGATCTATTAAAAATAAATAAATAAAATAAAATAAAATGTTTGAGATCAGCAATGTTCAGAGGAAGCATATTACAGCTGATCAAGCAGAAAGGACTTGGGAAATCTCTTTGCCTCTGCTCTGTAATCCCATTGTCCAATTCTCCTCTCCTGAGGAAAGAATTTAACCTTCAGGAAGGATGGTCTGGAAATTTTCAATGCATCATATTGGTGATTTCACCAGATGTGGTCTTTCTTCCCTTACTTGCTAAATGGCAGGATATACAGTTTTTAAATGTATCTGAAGGCTCTAAGGAGGGTCCTGAATACTCTCAATGTAAATAAAGAGTAGACAGGGATGCCCCCCTTGTTCTGGGTGGGGAGAGCTGCCCCAAGATGCTCTCATCACTGATCTCATTTGCATCGCTGCCTCCTTCCCTGTTAGGAGAAGTACCTGAAGGCCTCCTGGGCTGTCAGGGAGGGAATTTGATCACAAACTCTTTGGTGACTTGAGAGATTGAACTGTTTGTATACTTACTGGCTAATGGTACATTATCTTCTACATAGTGTCTGTTCAGATCTTGCCTATTTTTTAAGTGGTTTTTGTTTCCCAGAGTGTCTCTTTAACAAGGGTCAGAAAACTACAGCTTGCTGACTGCCTGCCTATTTTTGTAAATAATTTTGAATCAAAAGATGACTGTTAAGAACCCTCCTACACTGTTGGTAGGAATGTAAATTGGTGCAACCACTATGGAAAACAATATGGAGGTTCCATAAAAAACTAAAAATAAAGTTGCCATATGATCCAGCAATCCCATTCCTGGGCATATATCCAGACAAAACTCTAATTCAAAAAGATACATGCACCCCAATGTTCACAGCAGCACTGTTCACAATAGCTAAGACATGGGAACAACCTAAATGTCCATTGACAGATGAATGGATAAAGAAGATGTGGTATATATATATATATATATATATATATATATATATATATACACACACAATGGAATATTACTCATCCATAAAAAGAACTAAATAATGCCATTTGCAGCAACATAGATGGGCCTCAAGATTTTCATACTAAGTGAAGTAAGCCAGACAGAGAAAGAGAAATACCATATGATAACACTTATATGTGGAATCTAAAATATGACACAAATGAACTTATCTACAAAACGGAAACGGTCTCACAGACATAGAGAACAGACTTGTGGTTTCCAAGGGGGAGGGTATGTGGGGGAGGGATGGAGTGGGAGTTTGGGATTAGCAGATGCAAACTATTATATATAGAATAGATAAACAACAAGGTCCTACTGTAGAGGATAGGTAACTATATTCAATATCCTGTGATAAACCGTGATGAAAAAGAATATATATATAACTGAATCACTTTGCTGTACAGTAGAAATTAACAACACTGTAAATCAGCTATACATCAATAAAATAAATTTTTAAAAATTAATAAAAATAATAAAGAAAACTCTTCTCAAACCATAGAAGTTTTTCAGTTATTATCTCTGTCTTCACTAAGTAACACAAGAACATATTATTTTATAGTTTTCTTTTTTTTTTCTCCTGGTGATCTTTAAAACAATGTAAAAAATAAAGCAGTTTAAACAAAAATATTCAAGCAGCTGAACAAAGCCAAATGATTTATTTCCATAATTCCAATGGAATGGAAGTAACTAATTGCTGAGTAAGAATGATATTGTACATTTACATCATGAATTTTTAATCACCAGTTGCATCTTAAAGTTCCTGTACGTGTCACAGCTCACTTAACATTTTGGTAGCATCTTTGGAAGATAGTTTTTTATATCTATGGCTATTCATTGATCTCTTGTGAATTTACACTAGGTTACATTAGCCAGAAAAAGCTAAAAAGCATAATTCTGCAAAGTAGGGGAAACACTAAATACTTAATTTACATATTAAGTATATCATTTTAGTGCAAATTGTAAGGTTTTGCCTTTTAAACAGGGTCTTCTCTGATTCAGTTTTATTTATTTACAGAATCCCAGTGAACAATTAATTGAGCAAGTTGTCTAGGTTTACCTACTATCTGAATATATTGATACCCACTGATTTTTCTTTTTTTTTAATTTCAAGGGTAATTTACAACATTTAATTATAAGTTGGTAAAGAAACATTTCCATGTATGATTATAACTTTTTTCTTTCCTATATTTAGTTTAAAATATTAATATTTTTCTGACACTAAAATAATCATCAAGAATTTTGACCCCTGTCATATAATAACAATATAATTTTCATCTTTAAATTCATATTTTTATGCCCTTTTCATAAATTCGTGTTCCACTATAACCTAAATGTGGTGGGAATAAGATAGTTGAACAATAAAAAACCCTTAACTGCTATAGAAGAGATAGGAATTTGTACAGAGTCTAGAATGAGAGGACTTTCCTTGTAATACTTGATTTAGAAGCTTCTCTCTTCTCAGGAGGTATCAGAATACTCTTAAAACTCTGCCTCATCAGCAAAATCCAGGGTAGAAAGTACCCAGATTAGAGAGAACCATCCCTGAAAACAGATAAAATTGAATTTGAGCAGAAAAGAAGGTAAACATCTTTAAAATATATTCTTGGGCTTAAAATATAAGCTTTGAGCACTTCAGATAGAGAATGGCAATTCTTTCATTTTGCATAATAGTTCAGTAACACTGCAACCATCAAAACTGGGGGGGGGGGTGGAAAATGCAACAGGAGAAAGAAGGAAAAGACCAAGAGCCAAGATGATGAAAGAAAAGCAATTTAGACAGAAGTTGAATGTTACTGTTCCTCACAGCAACAATTCAACATTTGGTTGCATATTTCAAAAATGCCATTCCTGTCATTCTTAAATAACCTGTTTGCTTTCTATGAAGATACAAAATAAAGATCACCTAGAGTCAGGTACTTTGACAGCAGAAACCATGTTAGTCTTTTCAGCAATGACTACCTAAAGCAGAGTGCCTGGCCGGTAATATATATTCAAATATATTTATGCAATAAATGGAAAAAAAGCACTTGAATGAATGGATGAATTAAAGAAAGAAAAAGAAATCCAGCAGGTATTGGAAAGATAAATATTTTTCTTCATCTCAACTTATCAAGATTCCAGTGCCACAAATCGGCCAATCTAGATAATAGGACACCCTTATGGATGTTCTGTGAAACGATTATTTTATTATCTAAGATTTTGTAATCCAGCATTTCTATTCATTTTATCAGAAAAGATACATATCAGTTACTTGTTTATTTTAATAATCTGTTTAATATAAATAAGATGATATTGATTTAGTAAGAATTGATATGGCATGCCTCAAGAATAAGAGGACTCAGGAAAACCTTCATTGCTCTTGAGTCCAATATTTGGCTTCACTTCCTGGCTCTGTCAATTAACTTGATATGTGCCCTTTGGTAATAATTCATCATTCTGAGACTCCAATTCTTCATCTCTGAAATGGGAATACAAATACGAACTGCTTTAGAGGGTTGTTGTGAGGAATGACTGTGATAATATTGGTAAAATAAATAAATACAATACATATGTACGTGTATATCAGGAGTTTAAATGCAGCCATGGTTTTGTTGCTGATTTTAGAAGTCCATGCATGAGACAAAGTTGATTGAAGAATAGCTGGCTTTTAAAAATTATAAATTTATAGCCATTTCCATGCATGTTTCATTTAAGTGGTAAAAAGCCTTTAAAAAAGAGTGATGGGGCTTCCCTGGTGGCGCAGTGGTTGAGAGTCCGCCTGCCGATGCAGGGGACACGGGTTTGTGCCCCGGTCCTGGAAGATCCCACATGCCATGGAGCGGCTGGGCCCGTGAGCCATGGCCAATGAGGCTGTGTGTCCGGAGCCTGTGCTCTGCAACAGGAGAGGTCACAGCGGTGAGAGGCCCGCGTACCACAAAAAAAAAAAAAAAAAAAAGAGTGATGATTAGGTTAGGTGGATCGTTTTTTTCTTCCCAATTTCTACATTTGCAAATGTTAAAATAATGCAATCCTTCAAATGTCTAATGTGAGGAATAGGGTATAGCATTTAAAGGTAAGAATATGGTTTACAAATCATGCTGTTAGAAATCTATCTAAAATGCAGTCATAAAATGAAAAATTACCTTCATAAACCCTATACTTCAATAGGATTTGTAAAGGTAATTTGTGCTTAAAATAATACTTCGAATGAATTTTGCCAAAATAAACCTTAATATAATGAAGACATGAAAGAGTAAATCTAAATCCCAATTGAAATATTTTCAATTTTAGAATGGGCAAAACACCATTCCCCAAAACTTTTATTTAATTTTTTGAAAAACTTAATTCAATTTTCTGAAATAGGACAACTTCTCAAATTTGATAATCTGTCTTCCTTAGAAGGTACCTGCTTCACACCCCAAGTGTCCAATCACCCTAGGTCAGCAGCAATCACAAGGATCTCATAGTACCCACTGCACATTAACTAGTTATAATTGATCTGTTTCCTTGTGTATCTTAAATTCCTATTTGATCCAAGCTATATATTTAATCTAATAAATTAGGCTCAAGGCAGTGCATACTTGTTATAGTTGTAGCCTCTATTAGAATCAATATCCTTAATATTGTATTGTAAACTAAAAATTTAATATTTGCAGTATAGGTGATAGGTTTAGGTACATTAAATTTTGGTCTTATTTAAACCTCACCTGATCATTCATTTCAGTTATTATACTCTTCGTCTCTGTTTGGTTGTTCTTTATATTTTCTAACTCTTTGTTAAAAATTTCTAACTTCTTGCTCTGTGCATCCATTTTCTTCCTGAGTTTTTTGATCATCTTTACAATTACTCTGAACTCTTTCTTGTGTAGGTTACCCATCTCGACTTCACTTAGCTCTTCTTCTTGGGTTTTATGTTGTTATTTCATCTGAAACATATTCCTCTGTCACCTAATTTTGTCTAAGTTGCTATTTGTATTTTTATGTATATGGTAAGTTAGTTATGATTCTCAAACTTGGAGGAGTGGCCTTCTGTAGGAGGAGTCCTATGCATCCTAGCAATGCACTCCCCTCTCATCACCCAAGCTGTATGATCTAGGGGGTCCCCCCTAAGAGGGCTCCATGGGTCCTTCTGTTGTGGTGGGCTAACTATGTGGGTGGTCTGTTAGGCCCCTAGTCCTGTTGGTGGCCAGCTCCTGCCCTATGTGGATGCTGCTGGCTGCTGTTTAGCAGAGTGGTTACAAAGTGGCTGGTTGCAGAATCCTAGGGAGCCCATGGGGCTAGTGCTAGCTTACTGGTGGCAGGGTCCTGAAGACGCCAGAGCTGTTGCCCACGCACTAGCAGATGAAGCCAGATCTTGGGGTTAGCTCTGGGACATTGGCAGGCAGAGCTGGTTCCTGTAATCTGCCTGCAGGGCCCAGGGATCCTAGAGCTCCTTTCAGATCGTTGGTGGTGGGGGCATGGGTTCCTGACACAGTTGGGTATGGGGTCCTGGGTGTCCCTAAGGTTGCATTGGTCTGCTAGTGGTCCAAGCCAGAGCCCCCCTGGTCCCAGGGTAGGGTCTGGCCTGTGTTGCAGGATCATTGTTTACTTTCTGGTGGCTGCCCCCTGGTGGATGAGGCTGGTCCAGAGGCTTGTGCGGGTTTCCTGGTGGGAGGGGCCAGTGGCTGTCCACTGGTTGTGGGGAGCTGGGCAAGCCCAGATGCAGCTGTAATCTCTTTAGTCTTTAGGCAGCCTGTTTGCGGCTCCGTGGGGCTGGGACCCCGCTCAGGTAGTTGTTTGCCCCGAGGCGTCCAGGCACCAAGCTTGCAGGCTGTTGGGTGGGGCCAGATCTTGGAGCTAATGAGCCAAGATTTCAGCCGCCAATGATGCTCCCCAGTGTGTGTCAGCCGCCAGTGCCTGTGTTCCCAGGATGAGCCCCGGAAGATTCCTGCTCCCTCCCTGGAGACTCTCCAAGACCAGCCGGTAAGTGTGGCCCAGGCTCCTATCAAATTACTTCTTTCACCCTGGGTCCCGATGCGCCTGAGATTTTGTGTGCTCCCTTAAGGGTGAGGTCTCTATTTCCCCCAGTCTTGCGGGGCTCCTGCAATTAAGCTCCACCAGCCTTCAAAGCCAAATGCTCTGGGGCTCATGTTCCTGGTGCGGGACCCAAGGCTGAGGAGCCTGTCATGGGGCTCAGAACTCTTGTTTCTGTGGGAAAACTTCTGCAATATAATTATTCTCCAGTGTGTCGGTCGCTCACGCATGGTGGGGGGATGGGATTTGATTATATTGGTAGTGCGTCCCCCCACCCAGCGGTCTTGTTGTGGTTCCTTCTCTATGTCTTTAGCTGTAGAAGATCTTTTCGGGTAGGTTCCAGTGTTTTTAATCAATGGTTGTTTTGCCGATAGCTGTGATTTTGGTGTGCTCATGAGAGGAGGTGAGCTCAGGCTCTTTTCACTTCAGCAAAATTGGCCTCTCGTTTGATAATTCATTTAGAATCAGACATTTTATTCCTTATTGAGGCATTAACTATAGTGATACTTTGTAAGGGCATTGAAGTATGACTGCCTGAGTTTAAATCCTCTACAGCTCTCTATGGTTTAGTTTCTTCGCCTGTAAAATAGGGATAAGAGAAAAGAACTCAGAAAGTTGGTGTGAGGATTAAGTCTGTTAACATTACAAAGCATACCAGCTTACTCACATTAGGTACTAAAAAGTTGAAAATCGTAATTACAATAGTGAAAATGACAAAAATTTCACTACTATAGTAAGCACCTTGCAAGATGAGCATTTTTCTACCTAATTTACATAGATAAAATTAAAGACTGTTACAGGCCTATAAGATATGTACTATTAATTTCCCTATTTTGCAGGTGAGGAATTTAAGGTCTGAAGAAGTAATTTCTCCCGAATTACCCCGTTAATGTATATTGTGGTCAGAAGTGGGATTTAATCATTGTAATCTAGAAACTATGCTTTTATCTATTTTCCTATACACCTTTCTCCTCTGGTCTGTGCCCTCAGCTGGTTCACAGTCTGGATTAGAGAAGGGGGCGCTAAAATAATAAATTACAGTAGAAAGTAAAAATGCACACAAGTTTATGTTTAAAGCAATAGTGTTCGAAGGCATATGAAAGAAAATTAACTGTGAGCTGGGTCCTACAGGATGACGGGCATTCTCCACATGAGTAAGAAGGGCATTTGTATACCAGGAAGGAGATGTACTGTGCAAGGTACATGCAGGTATACACTGGATGCCAGAGTAAAGGCCGAAAATGATATGAACTGACAGCAGAGTGTTGTTTTTTTTTTTTGGTGTGTGTGTGTGTGTGTGTGTGTGTGTGGTATGCCGGCCTCTCAGTGTTACGGTCTCTCCCGTTACGGAGCACAGGCCCCGGACGCGCAGGGAAATTGCTCATGGCCCAGCCGCTCCGCTGCATGTGGGATATTCCAGGACCAGAATACGAACCCGCGTCCCCTGCATCTGCAGGCAGACTCTTAACCCCTGCGCCACCACGGAAGCCTGAGAGCAGAGTTTTTTGATCATCTTTACAATTGCTCTGAACTCTTTCTTGTGTAGGTTGCCTATCTCGACTTCACTTAGCTCTTCTTGGGTTTGATCTTGTTCTTTCATCTGAAGCATATTCTTCTGTCTCCTAATTCTGTCTAAGTTGCTATTTGTATTTTTATGTATATGGTAAGTTATTTATGATTCTCAAACTTGGAGGAGTGGCCTTCTTAGGAGGCGTCCTATGCATCCCGGCAATGTACTCCCCTCTCATCACCCAAGCTGTATGCTCTAGGGGTCCCCCCTAAGAGGACTCCATGGGTCCTTCTGTTGTGGTGGGCTAACTATGTGGGTGGTCTGTTAGGCCCCTAATCTGGTTGGTTGCCAGGTCCTGCCCTATGTGGATTCTGCTGGCTGCTATTTGTTTAGCAGAATCTGGTTACAAGGTGGCTGGTTGCAGAATCCTAGGGAGCCCTTGGGGCTAGTGCTGGCTCACTGGTGGCCGGGTCCTGAAGACTCCAGAGCTGTTGCCCACGCACCAGCAGATGAAGCCAGACCCTGAGGTTACCTCTGGGCCATTGGCAGGCAGAGCTGCTTCCTGTAATCTGGCTGCAGGGCCCAGGGATCCTAGAGCTCCTTTCAGATCGTTGGTGGTGGGGGCATTGTTTCCTGACACAGTTGGGTATGGGGTCCTGGGTGTCCCTAAGGTTGTGTTGGTCTGCTGGTTGTCCAAGCCAGAGCCCCGCTGGTCCCTGGGTAGGGTCTGGCCTGTGTTGCAGGATCATCGTTTTCTTTCTGGTGGCTCCACCCTGGTAGATGAGGCTGGTCCAGAGGCTTGTGCGGGTTTCCTGGTGGGAGGGGCCAGTGGCTGTCCACTGGTTGGGGGGAGCTGGGCAAGCCCAGATGCAGCTGTAGTCTCTTTAGTCTTTAGGCAGCCTGTCTGCTGCTGGGTGGGGCTGTGACCCCGCCCAGGTAGTTGCTTGCCCCGAGGCGTCCAGGCACCAAGCTTGCAGGCTGTTGGGTGGGGCCAGATCTTTGAGCTAATGAGCCAAGATGTCAGCCACCAATGATGCTCCCCAGTGTGTGTCTGCCACCAGTGCCTGTGTTCCCAGGATGAGCCCAGACGCTTCCCTCTCCCTCCCTGGAGACTCTCCAAGACCAGCCGGTAGGTGTGGCCCAGGCTTCTATCAAATTACTTCTTTCACCCTGGGTCCCGGTGCACGTGAGATTTTGTGGGCCCCCTTAAGGGTGAGGTCTCTATTTCCCCCCAGTCTTGTGGGGCTCCTGCAATTAAGCTCCACCAGCCTTCAAAGCCAAATGCTCTGGGGGCACATCTTCCTGGTGTGGGACCCAAGGCTGGGGAGCCTGATATGGGGCTCAGAACTCTTGTTTCTGTGGGAAAACCTCTGCAATATAATCATTCTCCAGTGTGTCGGTCGGTCACCCATGGGGGGAGGTTGGGTTTTGATTATATTGCTAGTGCGCTCCCCCCACCGGTCTTGTTGTGGTTCCTTCTTTATGTCTTTAGTTGTAGAAGATCTTTTCTGGTAGGTTCCAGTGTTTTTAATCAATGGTTGTTTTGCCTATAGCTGTGATTTTGGTGTGCTCATGAGAGGAGGTGAGCTCAGGCTCTTTTCACTTCAGCAAAATTGGCCTCTCGTTCGATAATTTATTTAGAATCAGACATTTTATTCCTTATTGAGGCATTAACTATAGTGATTCTTTGTAAGGGCGTTGAAGTATGATTGCCTGAGGTTAAATCCTCTACAGCTCTCTATGGTTTAGTTTCCTCACCTGTAAAATAGGGATAAGAGAAAAGAACTCAGAAGGTTGGTGTGAGGATTGTCTGTTAACATTACAAAGCATACCAGCTTACTCACATTAGGTACTAAAAAGTTGAAAATCGTAATTACAATAGTGAAAATGACAAAAATATCACTACTACTATACTAAGCACCTTGCATGATGAGCATTTTTCTAACTAATTTACATAGATAAAATTAAAGAATGTTACAGGCCTATAAGATATGTACTATTAATTTCCCTATTTTGCAGGTGAGGAATTTGAGGTCTGAAGAAGTAATTTCTCCCGAATTACCCCATTAATGTATATTGTGGCCAGAAGTGGGATTTAATCATTGTAATCTAGAAACTGTGCTTTTATGTCTTTTCCTATACACCTTTCTCCTTTAGTCTGTGCCCTCAGCTGGTTCACAGTCTAGATTAAATAAGGGGGTGGGGGCTAAAATAAGAAATTACAGCAGAAAGTAAAAATGCACACAAGTTTATGTTTAAAGCAATAGTCTTCAAAGGCCTATGAAGGAAAATTAACTGTGAGCTGGGTCTTACAGGATGATGGGCATTCTCCACATGAATAAGAAGGGCATTTGTATACCAGGAAGGAGATGTACTGTGCAAGGTACATGCAGGTATACACTGGATGCCAGAGTAAAGGCCGAAAATGATGTGAACTGAGAGCAGAGGAGGCTAGGAGTGCCACTTGGTGACATGACATAAAGGTCTTTAAGATTCATGAAAAAATATTGTACATGTTACACAGAACAATACATTGGCAAAATCTCGTAATACTAGCATAAGAAATGAAAAAGTGTGTATTCCTGTTTTCCTTTTTTTCAATTAGCAAGCAAAAAATACTCTCTATTATTACTCCACTCACAGCTAAGTGGATGGGATTGGTTGGTCTAGGACTGAGATAAGAGTAAGAAGACAAAGCAACTGTTCAAATAAAAACCTAAAGCAATTTAGGCTTTAAAATTAAGATGTTTTATACCAATTCTCTGTAAGATTCTCTGTGAGAGATTGGAAGGAGTCTTGAGTCACTCTGAAGTTTCTAGTATGAATGTTTGGATGGATATTTATAGAAGGAATATAGAATAAAGATGTTTTGGAAAGATGATAATGAATTAGATTTTGAGCATTTGGAACTGTAAATTTTTAGAGACTGTAAGTGTGGAAACATTAAGTACATAGCAGGAAACAAGTTTTGAATCCTAGGGAAAACAAAGTAAGAAAAAAAGGTGAAGATTGTAGAATAAATGATCTATTATGTACATAGCTGTTGTGTCACATAGAGTAACTCTAATAACTGGAATTACTAAAAAAAAATTGTCACCTTCTATTTAGCGTGAACTACTAAATTATCCCTGCTACACAGCTGTTTTACTTTAACAAATTATTTCCATTGAAAAACAGATGAGTGTGTTGAACTTTATCTGAGCCTGGGGTTTCTAGAAAGCAGAGATGGTCAAGAACTCCCCTACCCTTTTGTGTTCTGGAAAAGAGCTAACAAAAGGACCATCCTGCCCTGTTATATTCTGCAGAGTAACTGCCTTCACCCTTCAAGTAAACTTTGCTCTTCCTCATTCATTATGGCCCCCATAAGACTCACTCATGACTCCCTTGTTTATCTGCTCTTTAAAGCCCAGTCCTTCCTCCTTTTCTTTCAAATGATACTTAATATCAAGAATACTTCCTATTGTAGCAGCCTGAATAAAGTCATCTCCTTAACTGTTTGATGCTTTTCATCTTTCACACAGCAGACAATCGATAGTGATTAATTTCCATGGAGAGTAATGGATCTGGATTCACCTCTTAGTTTACCCATTTATTAGCCACATAACACTCAGAAATTTCTTTATTCCTGAATGTTCTTACCTGGAAATTAAGCTTGTACCTTGCCTCATGTTTGAAGATTTATTTATTTTGGGAGTTTAAATCAAATCATCTACACTAGAGAGCATGCCTAAATCCTCCCCAAATGAGGAGCCTGTTATGTCCAAGACAGTTTGCATGGGACAGTAAGACAGAAAAAGATGACATCCTCATTCCATCACTTGTGAAATTTCAAAGTCTGATATTAATCTTTGCTTCCTCCCTTCCTTCATCGCTCATTTTCAATAAGTCATCATATGAGGTTGATTCTTCCATTTTTTTTCTGACCTAATGCAACAATCTTAGTATAGTGCTCATAAGTTTTGGTTTAGTAAAATAGCATTCTAACTGCTATTTCTACTGGAAAAAAACCTCCCCCTCATCCCTATGTATCTTCACACTGTTCTCAAAGATGATTTTGTTTGAATGACCATATGAATTTGTCACTCTTCTGCTACATGTTTTTATGTCCATTAACATTTAGGAGAAAGTTGACATTCTTAACACAACATTGAGCCCCTTCATGATCTGGCCAATTCTAACATGTTTAGCTTCATTTTTCATGATCTCCATGCCCGTCTTGTCTACGTCTGCAAAATCTAATCAATTACATCCTATACTACAGTCGTAATAAACCATTCTTGAGCCTCCAAATGAAAATTGTTACAACTCTAATTTTACAAAGAGAGAAAACAATCCTTTCCAATATTCAACTGGCTGACTCTTATTGGTCCTGAAAATTTTTCGTGGATAAATTACTCCTCTCAATTTATACACTTATCAGACGGCACTGTTATTTTTTGTTGTGGTTTCTCCCAATAGACCAAACGTACAGAAAGTAGAGCTATTTGCTTTACTTATATTTAAATACATAACACTTAGGTGCTTATCACAAAGTAGATGCATTCTGTATAAGAGAGATGTCATGATCTAAAACAACAGGTTAAGCAGAATAAACCTTGATCCACCTTTCATTAATCAATAAGTAAATTATCAAGTTAATTTTTTGTCTGAATAATATGTTCAGAAAACACTATCAAAATCCTTTACTATACATACAAATGTTATTCACTATGTAAGAAAACATTCAAATATTTGTTTTCAGTTTTTAACCTACATACAGAAGCTGCATAAGTTTTGACCTAGTTTACATAAACACAATTACATTCTCTCTGTTTGTCTGCACTATGTCACATAAAAGACACCAAATGGATTTCACTAAATTTGGAGGCTATATTTGATATTGTTTGACTTAAGTTATATATTGAATAAATTAGCATCCAATTTTTGAATATATGAGTAGAAACACACATTTAGGTCATCATGATTGTCCTGAGAAGTAGAACAGCTATTCATTTCACTCATGTTCAGTAACCATCTACCCTGCAAGGCAGCATATCATATAGGTTCTTAGCAGGCTTCTGCTAAGTCCTACAGACTTTTGGTTTAAAACCCAAATCTCCCATTTACCAGCTCGGTGGCCTGCACAATTTAGGTGCCCTCTTTTTGCCTCCAGTTCCTCATTTTAAAAATAATAATAATCATACCTATACTCAATTTATGGATTTATTCTGTGGGTTAAGTAAAATTACACATCTGCCGTGCAGAACACATGCCTGCCACATAATTGTAATAGGGAAGAACCTTTGTATTCTATTACAAGTTAATCACGAAAAGGATGTTGCCTATAAGCTTAAATTACACATCATGGCCCATGTCTGGGAACCTTGCCTCCCAGGTCATGAGCGTTAAGCTAAAACACCTTTGTTTAGCTCATAGGAAACATCCTGACCAGGTCCACCTGTGAATGACTGCAGGGAGGAAGAAATTAACACATCCCTTCCAGAGGATGACCAGAACCAGGAAATGTTTGACTTTGCTCCCTCCCCTTTTAGTATAGAAGAAGCCTGAATTCTAACTCAGGCAAGATGGCTCTTTGGGGCATGAGCCCACCATCTTTCGGTCTGCTGGCTATTCCTTGCCCCAGCAACTCATCTCTCAATGAACTGGCCTGTTGTGTGGAGAGCAGCTTGAGCTTGGACTTGGTAACAATAGCTACTTATTGTTGCTTTGGAGTTGGATTGTTTTAGGGGATGGGTATCCTGAAAAAATCCAGCCCTCATGTACTGTATACCCTAAAGTAAGGACAGATAGTAATAACCTATTTGCACATACTAATGCAATATTTCAGTGTTGAAAAAGAGAATATAGTTCTATGGAATCTTATATTAAGGTGAGAGGCAATTAATTGAATTCCAAAAAAGGCTTCTCTGAGGAAAATATGAATGACCTGAGAATTTCATTTGATGACGAGAGAAGGAAAAGCATTCCACAGAGAGGTGGCACCATAGGCAAAGTTACTGTGACAGGAGGGAGATGGATGAGAACTAAATGAGGACTATAGTGGCTGGAGGAGAGAGAGCAAAGGAAAAGTATGGGGCTGGATGAGGTTAAAGAAGTAAGAGCCAGAAAATGCCATTTCCACCAGGGAAGTGTGCCAAGATCAGATTTGATTTATTTGAATGATTAATCTGACTTCACTGTGGAAAATGGATTAGGAAAGTGGCTGGAGGAAATATTGATAACCCTGTTAGAAGGTTATTGTAATAGTCCAGGAAAGAAATGGTGGTAATTTGTGGATTAGGTCACAGGTACTAAATATGGAAAGAAATGAATGGGTTGAAGAGATATTTAGGAGGCAAAAGTTGTTATTTGTTAATGAATTGTATTTAGAGGGCAAAAGAGCGGGAACAGTCTGAAGTGATGCAAGGGGGAAAAATAACTACAAGAGAGGATACTCAGGTGTGGCATCCTTTTTAAGGTATAAATTTAAGTACCGGTACAATTTCACCCATGTGTTTAAATAAGAGGATTAAAATGTGCTCTTGTTGTATGAACTTTGAAGCGTTGGACACAGATTTTTCCATAGAGAATACATTTGATTCTTTTAGTCATGAAGTTAAGAAGCTTGAAAATCAATTATCTAAAAATGAAAGGAAATAAAATGCTTATGATACACAATCAAAAAGAACCAAGAAAAAGTCATTAATTACATTACAAATGGCATTCCAATATGGATGAAAGCATGCGAATGTAAATATCTGACTTATTCTTTTAATAGTAACTATGCCGATCTCATCACGACTGTGATCCAGAGTAGCGGTGTATTTTTCCTATTCATTTTAATGCAGAGTGATTTTCATTTAAATGCTATAATGGTTTGAGAAGTAAAGAAGTAAAGAGCGAAAGTAAAGGGCTTCCTTGGTGGCGCAGTGGTTGAGAGTCCGCCTGCTGATGCAGGGGACGTGGGTTCGTGACCTGGTCTGGGAAGATCCCACATGCCGCGGAGCGCCTGGGCCCGTGAGCCATGGCCACTGAGCCTGCGCGTCTGGAGCCTGTGCTCCGCAATGGGAGAGGCCAAGAGCTAAAGTAAAGACTGCAACCCACCGAAATAGCCTACATTTACCAATTGGAAAAAATTCAACCTACATTTATGTCTCATACTAAATATAAATTTAGAGTCTAAATATGCTGTGTATAATAAAATAATGAATATGTAATGTTAGGGTAATAAGTTATAATTGACAGTGCTTTCACATAAGTTATTTTATTTATGTCTTATAACAGCATTATAAATAGTTATTTTTGACATAATTTTAGAGATTAAAGGACCAACAAGAATTAAAACATCTAAAATCAAGGAGCATATTTGTCCCTTGAAACTAAGCCTTCTGGTTTAGATCAATTATTATTATTATTATTATTGCTGCACCAAATTAGAACTTGTGATATCAACAGGAAATCATAGGCTGTCTGTAAAAGAAGCAATTTTAAGTCCGTGATTTATAGTTTACAAGGCTAGCAAATGCTCAGCCCTCTTGGACCCTTAGACATCACTAATTAATCATCATATTCTCTCCTGCTGAACTTGAAAGAAGCTGTGCTCACAACTTTTCTCATTGCAGTTTTGTTGACAATAACTATTACTGGAGCAGAGTTGGTGAGGGTGGAGTCTGCTGTAGCAAAAAGAAGGTTGAGAAAATTTTAAGTACTCTACAAATGTCCTCTTTGCTTAATTGAGTCTTAGAAGTTTAATTTAAAAATATTCTACTATGAATGATTAAGGGCAATTTAAGAGAATTTAAGTGAATCTTTTCAAAATTTTCCATTTTCTTTAACAGAAAAAAGGACACCAAACTGATAAAGATCACAGATCTCATCTAAGATTATGTAGCATTGTGACAGGAAAGGTAGGATTTGCACTCAGCTCTAATTGACTTATGCATGAATGTGTAATTTGCTTCTTACTTTGCCTAGAGGAGAAGTGCAAGTGCACAAGCACAGTAATTCTGCAGTATGTCTCCTAGGTTGTTCTTCACACTTAGCAACATTGCTTCATGCCAGAGGCATGTAGAGAATGGATTTGGCGACATTCACCATAGTTAAGGCTAAAGGTGGCATATTCAAGCCAAAATGGAAAATTTGCTATGTTCTAATAAATATAAAGACTATCTACATTTTTGAATTACAAACTTTATAACTTTCCTTGCTTGCATTTTATTTATAGTAATGGGCAGGTTGAATTTACTGCAAATTTAAAGCGACTATAAGATAAATGAAATCTTAAAACATTTCATTCCACCAAGTCACTCTTCAACACTGTGCTTTCATTCAGTACTGAATGAGTAGATTTTAGATTAATGAGAAATATTTACTTTTCAGTTCACTCTTTCTTAACAATACTTTTCAGGACTTGGCTTATTTCCAAGAACCAATATTAATTCTAAGTATTTTTAAACATTTTCTAAAACTAGATCAAGTTTACAGAGGTATCCAATTCTAGCGCCTCATATGCGTGTTTAATGAAATGCAAATATAGAGGTTGTGTTTCTTTGTGTACCAATTACAAAAAAAATGAGTACATGACAGTAGGCTAATTGGAGATCAAAAAATTACTTTATCATGCTATCCTTGCAAATCAATACTTTTTTTTTTTTTTTTTTTTTCCTGTACGTAGGCCTCTCACTGTTGTGGCCTCTCCCATTGTGGATCACAGGCTCCAGATGCACAGGTTCAGCGGCCATGGCTCACGGGCCCAGCCGCTCCACGGCATGTGGGATCTTCCCGGACCGGGGCAAGAACCCGTGTCCCCTGCATCGGCAGGCAGACTCTCAACCACTGTGCCACCAGGGAAGCCCAAATCAATACTTTTTTAAAACAAACTCTGTCTCAGCGTCTGAATCTAACTTTGCTTGACTTCTTTCTCTTTCCCAAGTGATTTTTAATTGCTAGTAAAGGGAAATTTGAGTTGCCACCTTGTACTTCCTTTCCTGTCTTTAAAGTTTTCTTGTATATAGTTGCTGCTGTCATTGTTATTACCATTATTAACATTATTACTCATGCACTAAAATAATGTGCTTAATGCAAGCACACACATAGTGACCGGTTATGACTGGTTTTAATCTAGCATAATAAGAAATACAAATGCAAACTCACTCAAAACAATGTAGCTCATATTTTGTATTCAAAATAATACTGCTGACAATGTTAGCATGTTCACATGAGAACAATTAGGGGTAAAATTACAATGTGTGAACTACTCTCCAATCCAAAGAATACTGTCCTTTATGAGCAAAAACATGTAATAATAACAACAACAACAATAATAATAAATGTAAGAAGTCAGTATCAATAATGAATGATTGAGTGGGCAGTATTGAAGAGCAGAGGGGCTATTTTCAGAGAGGGAATCTACCATGTACAGAGAAACTCAATGATGAAACTGTATCAAAGATGAAGG
Source organism: Hyperoodon ampullatus (assembly GCF_949752795.1). Taxonomy (NCBI): domain Eukaryota; kingdom Metazoa; phylum Chordata; class Mammalia; order Artiodactyla; family Ziphiidae; genus Hyperoodon; species Hyperoodon ampullatus. The sequence goes on from NC_136914.1 coordinate 132,704,664, forward strand.
AGTAATCAACTAGACAGTATCACCGCTTGGCCAGAATCATCATCTGAAAAATTGCAGTTCATTCTATTGTGTGTGTCTCAGTGGCAGGGGCAGAAATGGGAAATCATGCAGGTTACCTCAAGATTAAATGACTCATTTCCTTACTCTAGTCCAGGAGGGTTTGAAATCCACTGAGAAAAGTTGGGTGGACCAGAGGGAGGCTAAAGGAGCTGAGAACCCAGAGAATCCAAATTCTTATATTTTGTAGTATTTTAAATGAAGAACTGATTGGCCCCCACCCCCTTTTACCACTAATTTTTTGAATGATTTTATGTAGCTTGTTCTGTTCCATGTTACACAACTCTGAGGGTAAATTTATGGACCCAATAGAAGAATAGAAAGTACTTGTTTATCTTTGTCATCATTAATTCTTACAGGACTGGCAGCCATTCTTTAAAATACACTCCCAACCTCATGTCTAATCCATACTCAGTGGTGTTGTGATGGCATTCACAATCAGCCTTCTTAGACATTGAATGATTGTCACTCTTCTCTTCTGCTCTTGTGGCTTGAGGGGACCTAATGCCAAGATCCATGGTGCTCACACAGGTTGGTCTCACATTGCTACAGCTGCTGCTGCTTCTAAAGAGAGGCTGTGCTAGCCAAATACTGCCTTGAAGCTGAGCTAATTTGGTAAAACCAATCTCCAAATCTGTTATTGTTAAACTGGAACTGAACTGAGCTCTCTAGAACCCTTGATAAATCCATACAGTATTGTGTGCTTCCTCATACACCCAACTTCTCAAGTGAGAGAATTTTGGTCGTTATGTTTCACTCACTCCTTTCTCATACTTAACATCAAATCCAAATACTTCAGCAATTCATAGAGCTCTTCAAGAATTCCTGCCTAGCTCTTTAGTCTTAATTCTGTCTAATAGTATTTAATAGGACAAACATGCTAAACAGCTTATAAGTTCCCATATATACCATGAACTTTCTTATCTCCAAGTTTTTCAGACTGTTACTTTTACCAAGAATATTTTCTCAACTTATTTTCATATTGTATGATCAATATATTTTATTTTAGAATTTTTTTAAGTTTACACAAAAATTGAGCAGACTACTGAGAGTTCCCACTATCCTATTATATTTTTTTAAATGTTTAAAATGCTAAAAATACAAAAAAACATAATATTCAGAATCTCCACCATCCAGAATTAACCAGTATTGATATTTTATTATTTTCCTCTAGACCTTTTAAAAAGAAAAATCATTCTAGTTTCTGCTTTTTTTTTTTTGGTAAATATGATACAAGGACACTGACAATTATTTAAGCAATTTAGAATATACAAATACAAAAGTAAAACATAAAACAACACCCCAAATTACAGTACAAGTGACCACTCTTAATATTAGGTGGACTTCATTTTTTTTTTTTTTTTTTTTTTTTTTTTTTTTTTTAGCGGCACGCGGGCCTCTCACTGTTGTGGCCTCTCCCGTTGTGGAGCACAGGCCCCGGACGCGCAGGCTCAGCAGCCACGGCTCACGGGCCCAGCCACTCCATGGCATGTGGGATCTTCCTGGACTGGGGCACGAACCCGTGTCCCCTGCATCAGCAGGCGGACTCTTAACCACTGCGCCACCATGGAAACCCTAGGTGGACTTCATTTTATATATTTACTTCCAATATAGTAGATACTAGCCATGTATGACTATTGAGCACTTGAGTTGTGGCTAGTGAAAGTGTAAAATTGCATTTCTAATTTTATTTAATTTTATTAATTTTAATGTAAATAGGCAAATGTGGCTTATGTCTACTGTGTTGGAGAGAGAGCTATAGACATTATTCAGTGTATACATGCAGATAAAAACAAAGAAACACTTCAAAAAAGAAACACTTCCAAAAAATGCTGTAGATATTACCTTGAATATTATAGCATACAATTTATGTTTGGTAAAATGAAAAGGGGGAAAACTGTTGATATTCAAATAAATGTGTCTACTAAATAAGGAATACCACTTTCTGACAGATCTCACTAAGGTTAATAATGTTTGAAAGTTATTAAGGTACTATAGTCAATTAGAGTTCTTGTAAGCTCTGTGGTTTAATTGACTCCATACTAAAAGTGATGATAATAGCAATTGCCTAATTCTCCAATCTCCTCTACCCTCACTATCATTTTGCTTAGTTGTGTCATTATTTTAACATTGTCCAAGTTCATATAATTTAAATTCTGTTTTGCATCAGAAGTAAATTTTTCAGTAGCAACATTATTTCTGAATGAATTTAGTGCTTATAACTAGTCAGTTTTTATCACTGTTTTTCCATTTCTAGGTGCTTTAATTCAGTCTTGATTGGATAATAGTTTTACCAAGGATGATTAATAGATATTGTGTTCGTTCATTTAAAAGAAAATAGTTGAGAATGTCTTGTTCGTTGCTGTTTATTTTAAATAGCGTTTTGATTAAGTAAACTGTTCTAAAGTTCTATTACAGTATAAACAACCCTAAAACTTAGTGGCTTAAAAGAGTAAACATTTAATTTTCTTTTCTCACCATTCTGTGGACCAGGAATGCAGATTTAGAGTCTAGCAGGATGGGTATCTGGGGCCTCATGGAGATGACGGTAACCACTGAGGCTGGAACACCTAAGATGGCTCTTCACTCATATATGCCTGGTGCCTCAATGATACCCCACTTGGTCTCTCTCTCCAAGATAGCCTGGACTTCTTACATTTCAGTAGAACACTCAAAAAGGGAAGAAGTGGTAATGTCAGCCCTTATGTAGGCTAAGTTTAAATCTGACACATCATCACTTGCCCTCTTGCTCCAAGGGGTGATGGCATAGACTCTGCTTAGAGGAACTAGCATTTGTGCACAGGGAAGGGATTGATGGCAGCCTAATTTGACAGATGCTCTCATGTATTCTACTAATTTCCAGTCACATTTTTGTTCAAAATTTGTAGGTCTTCCCATGTATTACTTCATTATATGTGGTTAAGAAATTTTAAGTCAAGCTGAAATCCTATCATACCATGCTCCCTGCCCCACATACACATTCTATTTATTTTCTTTTTAAGTATATGTATTTGACAAATTAGTCTTTGATCCTTAAAAAATAATAGATTAATTAGTGTACATAGCTCCATTTATTCTGGAACTCAATACTCCTACAGTCTGCAAAGTCATTGTTTCCATACATGCTGGAAATTCTCTTGCATTATGTCTTTGAAGAGATCTCTATTCCATTTGTTGATTCCCTGACTGTTGGATGGTATCTCTAAATGCTTTAACCTTTATATTTTTCAGGTGTATGTTATTATTATCTTAATCTTTTCCTGTATGATTCGATTGTAGTGCTCTTTTCAATTTATTCAATAAATGCACAATCATGCTGTTTTGGCCCTCTGTTCTGTTTGTAGTCCCCCTTCTTGTCTCATTCTGCTGTTCTATCATCTCCTCTAATTGCTCTTCATATTAAGATAATGTTCTAATGAATTTATTCTTTGTATCATGCAGTGATATAGGATTATCTTCTCTGTATTGAGATATGTTTTTGTCTAGTTTTCATTCTTTATTTACTGCAGGCAGGGTAAGTTACTTTCTTCCTGTAGAATGCATGCATCACTGCCAACCTGTTTATTTTCATCTTGCTCAGGTTTAACTCTTCCCTTAAATGTCTGAGAACATCCTCATTCTACCCTCAAGTTGTGATTTAAGAACAATATATTCCTCTTCTACCAATTTTCTGTTGCCTGAAGGAATGGCAGAGGAGAAAATTTGGGGGAAGTAGTATGCTCTGTTCTCTCTTTGAGATTTTGTTAAAGCTTTTGTACAAGTATTCACACTAATTATTTGGTGGAAGGGTGAATAATTTTTTTGCGGGGATACCCTTGGGCTTAAAATCATTTTGTCATTTTATTCTATAACTCTGGAATCACCTCCATTGTCCACATTCTCTGTTTTTCTATTTTACTATTTCCCCCTAGAGTTTTTTCTACTTTTCCTATGTGAAGAGAAAACGAATACATGTAACTACTTAGATTTACCATATTGGAGGTATAGATGAAAATACTGAGTATTGTGTTGACTTATTAGTATAGGTGCTGATGTATGCTAATAGATTAGAGCTGTTCCTCTCTTCCATATTCTCAGCTATATAATCTATGTCTTTACTTATTAAATTGAATAATCTCCATTTTCTTGTACAGTTGCTATTAATTAGCTATTGGGGGAAGAGGAAGGAAATCCTATTCACTATTTTAATTCAGAAACACCTTTCTGCATTTTAGCTGAATAATGTTGGACCATCTTTCAGAAATCATGCTAGTATTACATCATATTCCACTCAGTATGGATTGTGTAGCCCCTTTAGTTTCCCACAATACAATGAACCACTGATTTTCAATTTGTTTATCTGTCTTACACAGTATATACTGTGAATACTGTAGGGCCTAGGTCTTACTTGTCTCTGATTGCCAGTGCCTACTATGTAATTTAGACTATGTTAGTTTCTCTCAATCTCTCTCTCTCTCACTTTATCTCTCAAATTTCCTGTTGCCACTTCCCTGCATTTCCAGGAGGGAAACAGCAGGATGGCTGACACCATGGTTGTGTTCCAGTCTGTCCCACCACTCTGCCTCTGAGGACTTTCCTTGGAAATAAGTCATGTACCTTACATTTTTGCTTTCCAAAGATGATGGAACTTTTCCATGTAACTAATAAGATTGCCTCAGGGAAAGCTTGGAGGTAGACCTTAGGCACCAATTTTGGAGTTTACAAAAAATATACAAATTTTAAATAAATACAGTTACTTTCAAGCTAGGTTCCAACTATATATAGATATAGATATATACAGATATATATATCCAACTATATATATATTACATACATACATATACATACATACATAAAATACATATATATGTATGTATGTATTTATATATATTTTTTTCCTGAATAAAATATTTAAACTGAGGCGTCTCCACAAAGTAAGCTCCAAGGCATTCCGATGGATGATAATGGAAATTACCCATTAATATAGTTTTTGTTTTTGTTATTGTTTTGTTTTACTTTTCTCCAACTCTTTATTTGGAAAATGTTCAAACTTATAAAAACATTGGAAGAATAGTGCAATGAACATTCAAATATACTTCGTTTAGATACACCGATTTGCCACATTTGCATTCTGTCTCTCTTTCTCACCCCTCCTCTCTTTCTCATTCTCTTTCCAAACTACTTGAAAATACTTTGCATACAGCATAACCCTTCCTCCCTAAAATGTTAACATGGCCCTGTTAAAATTAAGAGTATTTTTAAAAAGAATCATAATTCCATTTTTTACCTCTAGTTTTTTCTCAAAGTTTCAACCCAGATGCAAAACTTATACTTAGCTGTTTTTGCCTTTTAAATTTCTTTTAATTTAAAATAGTCCTCCAGCTTTTTGGTTTTGTTTCTTATCATACTGACTTTAAAAAACAAACAAACAAAAAAGAGTCCAGGCTAGTTGTCTTGTGGACATTTTGAATTTGTCTATTTGTGTTCTCATGCTTAGATTCAGGTTAAATATTTCCAGCAAGATTAATTTATAGGAGCTATTGTGTAGTTAATGCATTACATCAGAGGACATATAATGCCATAAAACTACTACTATCAATGCTAAGTTAATTACTTAAGACAATGATCACTGGCACTCTTGATTTAAAGTTATAGCTCCCCTTTATATTCAGTAAGTAATCTATGAGTGATATTTTGCAATTATGTGAATATCCTCTTTCTCTACAATCCCATATCCCAATTTTAGCATTCATTGATGGTATTTACCTAGATAAGTTATTACACTGGAGATGGCAAAATGGCTAATCCTATCTGTTAACTGGAATTTTTCTCAAAGAACTACCCCTCCCTCCGATTTCTGCTCCTTTTGAATATCACAATGGACTTATTTTTTAATTTAATGTATTATAATCTATTACAATATTTATACTTTTCAATGCTCCAACTATATCAAATTTGGTCAAGAGGAGCCCCTTTAAGTATGTTCCTCTGTCCTTTTGATATGACCCCATTAGTGTTTGAGTACATCTTTGCTAGTAGGGTGCCATTTTTTCTAGTCTACTCTAATGGATAAAGCTAGGAAATATACTTTTAAAATAAATTCATGTTGATATTTCCAATTCAAATTTAACATTACATAATTTTCCATAGCTCTTTAAATGCTATATTTCTATTTCTTTTTCTCTCATAGCGAAAATCTTGATCCCTTACAATAATATATTTATTTATTTGTCATCTTATATTGTAAATTCAACAGTTTAAGAATTAAAATAGTATTACAACTAACAATAAATCTATTAGATAAAGTTTAACATTTCCTTGCAGTTCTCTTTCTTAGAATTGATCCCACTAGGATTTTATAGTTAAGACACTGTTTCCAAAAGTACTTGAATTAATTCCTCTTCCTGTGTGGCTATATTATCAATTTAAAGTATAAGTTAGAGTCATTTGTTTCTCTTTGTATTTAATTTTAGGATTTGCTTTTTTAATCTTCTAAAATTTATTTTTGGAATATAGAGAACATTTGCATAGCTCAAATTACAAAGTATATTTAAAAATTCTTTGCCCTTCTATCTAGTCCCATTTATACCCAATTGGTAGCCATTTTTAGGAGTTTCTGTCTCTTTCCTATGTTGTTGTTTTTTTGTTTTTTTTTTGCAAGAATAAGCAAATATATTGTATCTATTCCTATTTCCCCTTCTTTTTTTTGTACAAAAGGTAGCATACTATATACAGTTTGCACCTTGAATTTTTTTTTTTTTTACTTAAAAATATATCCTCAAAACCACTCCTTGTCAGTTCATAGACATGTTCCTCATTCTTTTTTATGGCTTCATAGAAATTCACTGTGTGTCTATACCACAGTTTATTCTATTCTTTTCCACAAATAAGCATTCTAGTTATTTCTCATTTTGCTGTTGCTAACAGTGTAACATTGAATAATGTCCACTTTCCCCTCATATGTAGAGATATAGCCTCAGTATAAATTTCTAAAAGTAAGATTGCTCTGAACTATGAGCTTCACAAGTGTTCCTCTGTCACCTGCCCTACCTTAGGTGGGACAGCATGGCTAGAGTGGGCTGGAGTTGGGTATTTCCCTTCTTCCAGGTCACTTAGGCTCTGATAATACCCCAATAGGTTAGACCCTGATTGACTAGTTTCTCCTGAGGGCAGACCTTGGTAAAAGCAGAGTACTCTGACATATTTCAAAATAGTTCCTTTTCTCCTTCCTCTGCCGGAAACATGAGGGGATATTTCTCTGATATTTACTATGAGAATCTGGTCAAGCTCCTGGTGGTAAATCTACAAAATTGTGGGAGACCACCTATGACTGAGTCCCCCTAGATTTTTTAACTCTCAGAGTTGTTCATACTGAGCCTCCACAATTCATCAATTATAGTTCAGACTGGGCTCTTGTGTTTTCTTGATCTGTTTTTCTACTCTTATCCCCAATACTACACTTAAGTAGTATAGCATTAATATAGTATTTGTTGTGGACCCAGCCCCTAATTCAAATTCCCGGGTGGTAGCAAACAGAAAATAAAAAGGTAATAAGTAACACGAACTTCTCTTTTCTTTAAATAAGATTGTATAAATTTTGTATCTGTGTATCAGTCCGGATATGAATCATGCCTCTGATTCTTTTTACCTGTGATGATAAGCTTCTCTTTTCAGCCTACCAATCTCAACCCCAGGCTAGACTCTCCTTCCCAATGTGGAAACCACTCTAGATTTTATTTTACTCTGCCTACCTATCACATATCTCTAGGCAGAAAACATCTAGCAGCAGCTACAGCTGTTTCCAACCAAAACAGTTGCACGTTTATGAGGAGAGAAGTTCCTTTCAAACACGTGAAAATGCAGCAGTTAGATATAATCTTTGCTCTGCTGACTGGGAAAAAAGGCAAAAAGCTTTTTATACAATTTTAGAGCTTTGGCTATAATTATGCACATATAAGATGTCAACAAAATCACCCTTGGAAGTAAAAATAAATGAGTCTGAATCATTTATTAATTAATCATTTAATAATCATTATTTTTTTCTTTTGCCATTTATTGGAAAAGTAACATTTCCAAAGCTGGTTAATTCATTTAAATTATTATAACTTTGAACAATACTAAGGAAAGAGGTGCATTTTATTACTGTTTATTACTATAAGATTATCCTGTTAACAGTCAAAGCAATTCTCCATATAAATTGTCTATAGATAAATGCTGTAACTGACAGTCTTCTTATTACCTAATTCTGTTATATGAGTCAACAGTGCTTTGTATTCTATGATCCTAATATCATAATCTCACAAAATCATAAAATTAGAAGTGATGTTAAAGATAATATAATCTAAATGCCTTATTCTGTAAGAGGAATTGGTATCCAAATAAGTAACTAGATCAAGTGATTTGGTCTTACAAGATCACAAAGCTACTTGGTAAAATGTTAGGGCTATAACATGAGTTATCCAATTCACCACTTAGTTTTCTCTCCACTAACTCACATCGCCTTCCTAAAACTCTCAGACTAGAAAATGTTTACATTTATTTCTATAGAATAATGGTACGAACATAGACTCTCGTCTCCTACTGGCTGTGTGACTTTGGAGGAGTTACTTAACCATCCTGTGACTCAATTTCCTTGTTAGAGAAGGGACAAAAATTAAACTTACTATTTTTTCACTTAAAAAATAAGAAAAATCAATTTCAGTGACAGTGTATTTTACAGTGCTTTCATGAAACTTCTCCATATATTTCCAGATATGTCAACCCTTTACTTTCACAGACAGTGATGCCTTTATTTCACAATTAAAAAATCAGTTAAATAGTGAAACCACTCTCATTTACTTGTCATAAGACCAATAAAGTTATATTCTCCAGAAATAATTTTATTTCTCCTGTCCCTTCTCTTACATTTAAATGTAGCACATTAGTTGTACTTTGGAGCTTAACATTTTCTTCTTTTCTGGGGAGTGGGGCAGTTTCTAAATTCAGTGTTCCCATGTTTTCTCTATCTGGCATTTAATCCTTTCTATTAGGATCTTTCCAAAATAATTTAAACTTCTTTCAAAAATCAAACAAACAAACAAAAACCCCTAAGTGATCCCAAATACCACATTTCAGCTGTGGACCATTACTGTCTTTCTCATACCTAACATAAGACTTTTCCACTGTTTTCTTGTCTATTTTGTCATATTCCATTCATGCTACAAGTGATGAAACTTGGATTCAGCCTCAGTCCCTCTGCTGTAACTCTTTCCTTGTTCAATTCAGTGCGCAGTCTGTGCATGATCTCTCAGCAGCATTTGGAGTAGCTGACCAAGTCTCTTCCTTTATTTCTCTCCTGTTTTATGGGGTGTTTTTTTGGTTTGTTTACATACCAATCTAGTCAGCACACCTAAATCTCCTATTTATTATACTCTTCCTGTATTTGTCCATTTAACTGTCATAGTTTTCAGAATTCTTTCCTATAGTCTTCTCTCTTTCCACTTAACATACTCTCCTTGGGAAATATTATTTCTTCCCATGGTTTTAATTACCAGTTATTTCCCATTGTATATATCATGCCCTGATCTAATTCCAAGCATCTGAACCAAGTATCTTTGAAACATTTCCTTGAATATCCCTCATTGTTAGCTGAATTTTCAGACAAATTTTAGGGAGGTTCTCTTTTCCATGCTAGCCTCTCAATAGTTTCTTTTAATAAGTCAGAGAATGATCAGATCTCTTAGAGATAGATAACTGTCAGAAACAATTTTCAACAATGTTCTTTTGTTTCTTCTCAAAATAAAAATAAGTAAAATCATATTACTTGCATTGGTTATTCACAAGACATTTGAGGAGGTCATGCTTCCTTAACAGGTACAAAGTTCACAGGAAGATGGAAAGAGCCCTCCACCTCAATTCTGGGGGGATAGATGTAAATATTCATGCATGATCAGCATTAGGGACACCATCAAGTCAAAGATTCGAGCTTTGAGGTTACTCATTTCCTCTTATATTTAAGATGATAACAGCAACAGCATAAAATTACTACTTTTCTTATTAAGAAACTAAGGGATATTGTCTATATTTTTTTAGTAGATGTAGTCCAAAGTAATAAGTATGAAAAATATTATGGCATAATATAAACATATGAAGACTCAAGACAGTCTCATTATTTTATTTTCTTTCCTGATTTTATGTAGATTGTCATTTACCTTTTAGTATATTGTATAGCTTAACTTCCAGGTAACAATTTACTAAGTCAATAGGTTATCAGATGAATAAAGTATTGTACCCTGGCAACCTTCATCTACTGAAAGAAGATAGCTATGAAGGCCTCTTTCCACATTTTAGTATTATTAGATCTCAAACTGAGCCCATGATCTCCTCCCACGTCTCAATCAGATCCTTCTCGAATCTCATGCAATAGCACAAAAATCTATGGAATACCAAGATACTCTATCAATAAACCCAGGTGCCATTCTAGAGACTTTCACTTCCTTTGTCCCTTAGTTCATTCATTGATTCAGTCGTTTATTTTTTATTTATCTCTACATTTTTTCTGTCTCTTAATTATGTTTTTATCCACCATAATTTAGACCTTATGAAGATAATAGTAAAAACGTTACTTTAGTTGGTCACCCAAGTTCACCACGTAACCTTAATAACATTTTAATGTTCTTCTGCAACACTTGATTATGTACCTCAAGTGTTTCTTTTTTATATATAAGTATTAATGTGATTTAGTGGGTAACCTTGGTTTTTTTTTTTTTTTCCTTTGGCTGCATTGGGTTTTCGTTGCCATGTACGGGCTTTCTCTAGTTGCCGCGAGTGAGGGCTACTCTTTTTTTTTTTTTTAACCTCTTTATTGGAGTATAATTGTTTTACAATGGTGTGTTAGTTTCTGCTTTATAACAAAGTGAATCAGTTATACATATACATATGTTCCCGTATCTCTTCCCTCTTGCATCTCCCTCCCTCCCACTCTCCCTATCCCACCCCTCCAGGCGGTCACAAAGCACCGAGCTGATATCCCTCTGCTATGCGCTGCTTCCCACTAGCTATCTACCTTACGTTTGGTAGTGTATATATGTCCATGCATCTCTCTCGATTTCTCACAGCTTACCCTTCCCCCTCCCCATATCCTCAAGTCCATTCTCTAGTAGGTCTGTGCCTTTATTCCTGTCTTACCCCTACGTTCTTCATGACATTTTTTTTCTTAAATTCCATATATATGTGTTAGCAGATGGTATTTGTCTTTCTCTTTCTGACTTACTTCACTCTGTATGACAGACTCTAGGTCTATCCACCTCATTACAAATAGCTCAATTTCGTTTCTTTTTATGGCTGAGTAATATTCCATTGTATATATGTGCCACATCTTCTTTATCCATTCATCCAATGATGGACACTTAGGTGGTTTCCATCTCCGGGCTATTGTAAATAGAGCTGAAATGAATATTTTGGTACATGTCTCTTTTTGAATTATGGTTTTCTCAGGGTATATGCCCAGTAGTGGGATTGCTGGGTCATATGGTAGTTCTATTTTTAGTTTTTTAAGGAACCTCCATACTGTTCTCCATAGTGGCTGTACCAATTCACATTCCCACCAGCAGTGCAAGAGTGATCCCTTTTCTCCACACCCTCTCCAGCATTTATTGTTTCTAGATTTCTTGATGAAGGCAATTCTGACTGGTGTGAGATGATATCTCATTGTAGTTTTGATTTGCATTTCTCTAATGATTAATGATGTTGAGCATTCTTTCATGTGTTTGTTGGCAGTCTGTATATCTTCTTTGGAGAAATGCCTATTTAGGTCTTCTGCCCATTTTTGGAATGGGTTGTTTGTTTTTTTGTTATTGAGCTGCATGAGCTGCTTATAAATTTTAGAGACTAATCCTTTGTCAGTTTCTTCATTTGCAAATATTTCCTCCCAATCTGAGGGTTGACTTTTGGTCTTCCTTATGGTTTCCTTTGCTGTGCAAAAGCTTTGAAGTTTCATTAGGTCCCATTTGTTTAGTTTTGTTTTTATTTCCATTTCTCTAGGAGGTGGGTCAAAAAGTATCTTGCTGTGATTTATGTCCTAGAGTGTTCTGCCTATGTTTTCCTCTAAGAGTTTGATAGTTTCTGGCCTTACATTTAGGTCTTTAATCCACTTTGAGCTTATTTTTGTGTATGGTGTTAGGGAGTGATCTAATCTCATACTTTTACATGTCCCTGTCCAGTTTTCACAGCACCACTTATTGAAGAGGCTGTCCTTTATCCACTGTACATTCCTGCCTCCTTTATCAAAGATAAGGTGACCATATGTGCGTGGGTTTATCTCTGGGCTTTCTATCCCGTTCCATTGATCTGTCTTTCTGTTTTTGTGTCAGTACCATGCTGTCTTGATTACTGTAGCTTCATGCTGTAGACTGAAGTCAGGGAGCCTGTTTCCTCCAGCTCCGTTTTTCCTTCTCAAGATTGCTTTGGCTATTCGGGGTCTTTTGTGTTTCCATACACATTGTGAAATTCTTTGTTCTAGTTCTGTGAAAAATGCCAGTGGTAATTTGATAGGGATTGCATTGAATCTGTAGATTGCTTTGGGTGGTAGAGTCATTTTCACAATGTTGATTCTTCCAATCCAAGAACTTGGTATATCTCTCCATCTATTTATATCATCTTTAAGTTCTTTCATCAGTGTCTTATAATTTTCTGCATACAGGTCTTTTGTCTCCTTAGGTAGGTTTATTCCTAGATATTTTTTTATTTTTGTTGCAAAGGTAAATGGGAGTGTTTTCTTTATTTCACTTTCAGATTTTTCATCATTAGTGTACAGGAATACCAGAGATTTCTCTGCATTGATTTTGTGTCCTGCTACTTTACCGAATTCATTGATTAGCTCTAGTAGTTTTCAGGTAGCATCTTTAGGATTCTCTATGTATAGTATCATGTTGTCTGCAAACAGTGACAGCTTTACTTCTTCCTTTCCGATTTGGATTCCTTTTATTTCCTTTTCTTCTCTGACTGCTGTGGCTAAAACTTCTAAAACTATGTTGAATAAGAGTGGTGAGAGTGGGCAACCTTGTCTTGAGGAAAGTTCCCTCTGTGCCTACTTTCTACAGGGTTTTTATCATAAATGGGTGTTGAATTTTGTCGAAAGCTTTCTCTGCATCTATTGAGATGATCATATGGTTTTTCTCCTTCAATTTGTTAATATGGTGTATCACATTGAGTGATTTGCATATATCAAAGGATCCTTGCATTCCTGGAATAAACCCCACTTGATCATGGTGTATGATCCTTTTCATGTGCTGTTGGATTCTGTTTGCCAGTATTTTTTGAGGATTTTTGCATCTATGTTCATCAGTGATATTGGCCTGTAGTTTTCTTTCTTTGTGCCATTCTTGTCTGTTTTTTGTATCAAGGTGATGGTGCCCTCGTAGAATGAGTTTGGGAGTGCTCCTCCCTCTGCTATATTTTCGAAGAGTTTGAGAAGGATAGATGTTATCTCTTCTCTAAATGTTTGATAGCATTCGCCTGTGAAGCCATCTGGTCCTCGGCTTTTGTATGTTGGAAGATTTTTAAACACAGTTTCAATTTCAGTGCTTGTGATTGGTGTATTCATATTTTCTATTTCTTCCTGATTCAGTCTTGGCAGGTTGTGCATTTCTAAGAATTTGTCCATTTCTTCCAGGTGGTCCATTTCATTGGCATAGATTTGCTTGTAGTAATCTCTCATGATCAATTGTATTTCTGCAGTGTCAGTTGATACTTCTCCTTTTTCATTTCTAATTCTATTGATTTGAGTCTTCTCCCTTTTTTTCTTGATGAGTCTGGCTAAGGTTTTATCAATTTTGTTTATCTTCTCAAAGAACCAGCTTTTAGTTTTATTGATCTTTGCTATCGTTTGCTTCATTTCTTTTTCTTTTATTTCTGATCTGATCTTTATGATTTCTTTCCTTCTGCTAACTTTGGGGGTTTTTTGTTCTTCTTTCTCTAATTGCTTTAGGTGCAAGGTTAAGTTGGTTATTCGAGATATTTCTTGTTTCTTAAGGTAGGAGTGTATTGCTATAAACTTCCCTCTTAGAACTGCTTTTGTTGCATCCCATAGGTTTTGGGTCGTCGTGTCTCCATTGTCATTTGTTTCTAGGTATTTTTTAATTTCCCCTTTGATTTCTTCAGTGATCAGTTTGTTATTTAGTAGTGTACTGTTTAGCCTCCATGTGTTTGTATTTTTTACAGATCTTTTCCTGTAATTGATATCTAGTCTCACAGCATTATGGTCAGAAAAGATACTTGATACAATTTCAATTTTCTTAAATTTACCAAGGCTTGATTTGTGACCCAAGATATGATCTATCGTGGAGAATGTTCCATGAGCACTTGAGAAAAATGTGTTTTCTGTTGTTTTTGGATGCAATGTCCTATAAATGTCAATTAAGTCCATCTTTTTTAATGTATCATTTAAAGCTTGTGTTTCCTTATTTATTTTCATTTTGGATGATCTGTCCATTGGTGAAAGTAGGGTGTTAAAGTCCCCTAATATGATTGCGTTACTGTCGATTTCTCCTTTTATGGCTGTTAGTATTTGCCTTATGTATTGAGGTGCTCCTATGTTGGGTGCATAAATATTTACAATTGTTGTATCTTCTTCTTGGATCGATCCTTTGATCATTATGTAGTGTCCTTCTTTGTCTCTTCTAGTAGTCTTTATTTTAAAGTCGATTTTGTCTGATATGAGAATTGCTACTCCAGCTTTCTTTTGATTTCCATTTGCATGGAATATCTTTTTCCATCCCTTTACTTTCAGTCTGTATGTGTCTCTAGGTCTGAAGTGTGTCTCTTGTAGACAGCATATATATGGGTTTTATTTTTGTATCTATTCAGCCAATCTGTGTCTTTTGGTGGGAGCATTTAGTCCATTTACATTTAAGGTAATTATCGATATGTATGTTCCTATTCCCATTTTCTTAATTGTTTTGGTGTCGTTATTGTAGGTCTTTTCCTTCTCTTGTGTTTCTTGCCTGGAGAAGTTACTTTAGCATTTGTTGTAAAGCTGGTTTGTTGGTGCTGAAGTCTCTCAGCTTTTGCTTGTCTGTAAACGTTTTAATTTCTCCATCAAATCTGAATGAGATCCTTGCTGGGTAGAGTAATGTTGGTTGCAGGTTGTTCTCCTTCATCACTTTAAATATATCCTGCCAGTCCCTTCTGGCTTGCAGAGTTTCTGGTGAAAGATCAGCAGTTAACCTTATGGGGATTCCCTTGTGTGTTATTTGTTGTTTTTCCCTTGCTTCTTTTAATATGTTTTCCTTCTATTTAATTTTTGACAGTTTGACTAATATGTGTTTTGGCGTATTTCTCCTTGGATTTATGCAGTATGGGACTCTCTGTGCTTCCTGGCCTTGATTACCTATTTCCTTTCACATATTAAGCAAGTTTTCAACTATAATCTCTTAAAATATTTTCTCAGTCCCTTTCTTTTTCTCTTCTTCTTCTGGAACCTCTATAATTCGAATGTAGGTGCATTTAATGTTTTCCCAGAGGTCTCTGAGACTGTCCTAAGTTCTTTTCATTCTTTTTTCTTTCTTCTGCTCTGCAGTAGTTATTTTCACTATTTTATCTTCCAGGTAACTTATCCGTTCTTCTGCCTCAGTTATTCTGCTATTGATCCCATCTAGAGTATTTTTTCTTTTTTCTTTGTTTTTTTGCCATACGTGGACCTCTCACTGTTGTGGCCTCTCCCATTGTGGAGCATAGGCTCCCGACGTGCAGGCTCAGCAGCCATGGCTCATGGGCCTAGCCGCTCCGCGGCATGTGCGATCCTACCAGACCGGGGCACGAACCCATGTCCCCTGCATCGGCAGGTGGACTCTCAACCACTGCGCCACCAGGGAAGCCCTCGAGTATTTTTAATTTCATTTATTGTGTTGTTCATCATTGCTTGTTTTGTGTTTAGTTCTTCTAGGTCCTTGTTAAATGTTTCTTGCATTTTGTGTATTCTATTTCCAAGATTTTGGATCATCTTTACTATCATTAATCTGAATTCTTTTTCAGGTAGACTGCCTATTTCCTCTTCATTTTTTAGGTCTGGTGTGTTTTTATCTTGCTCCTTCATCTGCTGTGTGTTTTTCTATCTTCTCATTTTGCTTAACTTACTGTGTTTGGTGTCTCCTTTTTGCAGGCTGCAGGTTCGTAGATGCCATTGTCTTTGGTGTCTGTCCCCAGTGGCTAAGGTTGGTTCAGTCGGTTGTGTAGGCTTCCTGGTGGAGGGGACTAGTTCCTGTGTTCTAGTGGATGAAGCTGGATCTTGTCTTTCTGGTGGGCAGGTCCACGTCTGGTGGTGTGTTTTGGGGTGTCTGTGGCCTTGTTTATTTTAGGCGGCATCTCTGTTAATGGGTGGGGTTGTGTTCTTGTCTTGCTAGTTTTTTTGGCATAGGGTGTCCAGCACTGTAGCTTGCTGTTCGTTGAGTGAAGCTGGGTCTTCGTGTTGAGATGGAGATCTCTGGGAGATTTTCGCCGTTTGATATTATGTGGAGCTGGGAGGTCTCTTGTGGACCAGTGTCCTGAAGTTGGCTCTCTCACCTCAGAGGCATAGCACTGACTCCTGGCTGCAGCACCAAGAGCCTTTCATCCACATTGAAAAAGAGGAAAAGGGTCAAAAATCATAAATCTTGTTCTCCACATCCACCTCCTCAATTTGGGATGATTTGTTGTCTGTTCATGTATTCTACAGATGCAGGGTACATCCAGTTGATTGTGCAGCTTTAATCCACTGCTCCTGAGGATGCTCGGAGAGATTTCCCTTTCTCTTCTTTGTTCGCACAGCTCCCGAGGTTCATTTTGGATTTGGCCCCGCCTCTGCATGTAGGTCGCTGGAGGGCGTCTGTTCTTCGCTCAGATAGGACGGCGTTAAAGGAGCAGCTGATTCTGGGGCTCTGGCTCACTCAGGCCATGGGGAGGGAGGGGTATGGAGTGCGGGGCAAGCCTGCGGTGGCAGAGGCCGGTGTGACATTGCACCAGCCCAAGGCATGCTGTGCGTTCTCCCGGGGAAGTTGTCCCTGGATCCCGGCACCCTGGCAGTGGCGGGCTGCACAGGCTCCCAGAAGGGGGGTGTGGATAGTGACCTGTGCTCGCACACAGGCTTCTTGGTGGCGGCAGCAGCAGCCTTAGCGTCTTATGCCCGTCTCTGGGGTCCGCACTTTTAGCCGCGGCTTCGGCTCCGTCTCTGGAGCTCCTTTAAGCAGTGCTCTGAATCCCCTCTCCTTGCGCACCAGGAAACAAAGAGGGAAGAAAAAGTCTCTTGCCTCTTCGGCAGGTCCAGACTTTTTCCCGTACTCCTTCCCCGCTAGCCATGGTGCACTAACCCCCTGCAGGCTGTGTTCACACCTCCAACCCCTGTCCTCTCCCTGTGCTCCGACCGAAGCCCAAGCCTCAGCTCCCAGCCCCACCCGCCCCGGCGGGTGAGCAGACAAGCCTCTTGGGCTGGTGAGTGCTGGTCGGCACCGATCCTCTGTGCCGGAATCTCTCCGCTTTGCCCTCCACACCCCCGTTGCTGCATTCTCTTCCGCGGCTCCGAAGCTTCCCCCTCGGCCACGTGCAGTTTCTGCCCGCGAAGGGGCTTCCTAGTGTGTGGAAACCTTTCCTCCTTCACAGCTCCCTCCCACTGGTGCAGGTCCCGTCCCTATCTTTTTGTCTCTGTTTATTCTTTTTTATTTTGCCCTACCCAGGTACGTGGGGAGTTTCTTGCCTTTTGGGAGGTCTGAGGTCTTCTGCCAGCATTCAGTAGGTGTTCTGTAGGAGTTGTTCCACGTGTAGATGTATTTCTGGTGTATCTGTGGGGAGGAAGGTGATCTCCGTGTCTTACTCTTCCGCCATCTTCCCCAGAAGTCTCAGGGCTACTCTTCATTGCAGTGAGTGGGCTTCTTATTTCGGTGGCTTCTCTTGTTTTAGAGCATGGGCTCTAGGTGCACAGGCTTCAGTAGTTGCAGCACATGGGCTCAGTAGGTGTGGCACACGGGCTTAGTTGCTCCGTGGCATGTGGGATCTTCCCGGACCAGGGATTGAACCCGCATCCCCTGCATTAGCAGGCAGATTCTTAACCACTGTGCCACCAAGGAAGTCCCTCAAGTCTTTTAAATGCTTAAAAGACTTTATAGTGTAGAGTAATTTTCTATTTTAGATCTTAAAATGCCTTGCAGACTCTCATCCTTGAGTACCATAAAGCTACATTTCTTTTTTTAATTTTATTTTATTGAAGTATAATTGATTTACAATGTTGTACTAATTTCTACTGTACAGTAAAGTGGTTCAGTTATATATGTATATTTTTCATATTCTTTTCCATTACTGTTTATTATAGGATATTGAATATAGTTCTCTGTGCTCTACCCTAGGACCTTATTGTTTATACATTCTATATATAATAGTTTGCATCGGCTAACCCCAAACTCCCAATTCATCCCTCCACCACCTTCCTCCCACTTGGGAACCACGAGTCTGTTCTCTATATCTGTGAGTCTGTTTCAGTTTCATAGATACACTCATTTCTGTCATATTTTAGATTCCACATATAAGTGATATCATATATTTTTCTTTCTCTTTCCAACTCATTTCACTTAGTATGATAATCTCTAGGTTCATCTAGATTGCTGCAAATGGCATTATTTTATTCTTTTTTTTATGGCTGAGTAATATTCCATTGCATATATATCAGATCTTCTTTATCCATTCACCTGTAGATGATATTTATGTTGTTTCTATGTCTTGGCTACTGTAAATAGTGCTGATATAAACATAGGGATGCATGTATCTTTTTGAATTATAGTTTTTTTCTGGATATATAACCAGGAAAGAGATTGCTGGATCATATGGCAACTCTATTTTTAGTTTTTTGAGGAAACACCATACAGTTTTCCATAGTGGCTGCACCAACATACATTCCCCCCAACAGTGCAGAAGGGTTCTCTTTTCTCCACACCCTCTCCAGCATTTGTTATTTGTAGACTTTTTAATGATGGTCATTCTGACTGGTGTGAGGTGATACCTCATTGTAGTTTTGATTTGCATTTCTCTAATAATTTGTGATGATGACCATCTTTTCATGTGCCTATTGGCCATCTGTATGTCTTCTTTGAAGAAATGTCTATTTAGTTTTATGGACCATTTTTTGATTGGGTTGTTTGTTTTTACTGAATTGTATGATCTGTTTGTATATTTGGAAATTAAGCCTTTGTTGGTCACATGATTTGCAAACATTTTCTCCCATTCTTTAGGTTGTCTTTTTGTTTTGTTTATGGTTTCCTTTGCTATGCAAAAGCTTGTAACTTTGATTAGGTTCCATTTGTTTATTTTTGCTTTTATTTCTATTGCCTTGGGAGACTGACCTAAGAACACATTGGTACAATTTATGTCAGAGAATATTTTGCCTACGTTCTCTTCTAGGAGTTTTATGGTGCCCTGTCTTATATTTAAGTCTTTAAGCCATTTTGAATTTGTTTTTGTGTATGGTGAGAGGATGTGTTCTAACTTCATTGATTTACATGTGGCTGTCCAGCTTTCCCAGTACCACTTGCTGAAGAGACTGTGTTTTTCCCATTGTATATTCTTGCCTCCTTTGTTGAAGATTTTTGACCAGAGACATATTACTGCCACAGGCATTAGTTTCTGCAGAAATCCCCCATCAAAAATGTGTTAATTGACCATAGATGTATGGGTTTATTTCTGGGCTCTCTATTCTGTTCCATTGATCCATATGTCTGTTTTTGTGCCAGTACCATGCTGCTTTCATTACTGTAGCTTTGTAGTATTGTCTGAAGTCTGGGAGGGTTATGCCTCCTGCTTTGTTCTTTTTCCTCAGGAGTGCTTTCGCAATTCTGGATCTTTTATGGTTCCATATAAATTTTAGGGTTATTTGTTTTAGTTCTGTGAAAAATGTCATGGTAATTTGTTAGGGATCACATTAAATCTGTAGATTGCTTTGGGTAGTATGGCCATGTTAACAATGTTAACTCTTCCAGTCCAAGGGCATGGGATATCTTTCCATTTCTGTGAATCATCTCCATTTTCCTTTATTAATGTTTTATAATTCTCAGCATATAAGTCTTTCACCTCCTTGGTCAGGTTTATTACTAAGTATTTTATATTTTTGGTATAAAAATATAAAATGGTATAAATCCCTTTTGGTATAAAAGGGATTTTTTTTTTACTTTCCCTTTCTGATATTTCAGTGTTAGTGTAAAGAAGTGCAACTGATTTATGTATGTTAATCTTGTATCCTGCTATCTTGCTGAATTTATCAGTTTTAGTAGGTTTTGTGTGTTGTCTTTAGGGCTTTCTATATATAGTATCATGTCATCTGTGTATAATGATAATTTTACCTCTTCCCTACCAATTTGTATACATTTTATTTATTTTTCTTGTCTGATTGCTTTGGCTAGGACTTCCAATACTATGTTGAATAGAAGTGGTGAGAGTGGGCATCCTTGTCTTGTTACAGATTTTACTGGGAAGGCTTTCAGTTTTTCACCATTGAGTATTATACTGGCTGTGGCTTTGTCATAAATGGCTTTTATTATGTTGACATATGTTCCCTCTATACCCACTTTGGTAATAGTTTTTATCATGAATGGATGTTGAATTTTTTTTAATGTTTAACAGTGGCTTTATTAGGTGAATGCTTGAAAGTATTCAACATTAAATTCAATTTACTTTACATGTTTGCAAACACATTATTAGCAAGTCTTAAATATTTCAAATCAGCTAATTCAAAGTACAGAAGGTTTGTTCTCAAATAACTCTTCTGAGCTGACATGAAGACTGAAAGAAGGCTGTGACTTGAGTCCAGGCCTCTAACCAACAATCACTGTATCATCACTGGTGAACTCATATGAGGGAACTTCAAGGTTGAGAGGTGCAGACTCCTTCCTGATCCTGCCAGATGCATCATACTGTGACCCATGACAAGGGCAGTAATAACTATCAAAATCTCCTGCATTTGCAATGGGTACACATCCAAGATGAGTGCAAACACCTGTCACGATAACCCATTCAGGTTTCTTTACTCATTCTAAATCATGATGTTTGTCCCTCAACTAGGACACTTCAATTGCAGTTTCCTCATCAGTTTCCTTCTTGGTTCTATAGTGCACAAACATGGGTTTGCCTCTCCATCTGAAAGCCATGTTCTTGCCCTCTGGAATATCAGATAACTTGATTTCAATATTCGACATGGCCAACACATCAGCAGAAGCACTCATAATGGAAACAAACTGAGAGATGAGAGATGACATCTATCCTCACTGCTCTCTTTTGAAGACTTTGTACTATCTAACACTTCAGCACAACAATAGTCAGAGAAGTCAGGCACTTTGATGTCTGTATGGGAATAACAAAGAAAAGCAGAGACATTGAGGACCCCAGAGGCAACCAAAGGCCAGCCCATGGCCTGGCTACTCAGTGACTCAGTGGTCCACAGGAAGGACCACTTCATATCAAGCACTGGCGACTCTGAGGTGGTGGACACTGCAGCCTGCACCAGGAGCTGCAGTGTGCCCACCACCCTGAAGGACGTGGCCAAGAGGATGGGTGCAAACAGGGCCCGAGGCTGGATGTTGAATTTTATTAAATGCTTTTTCTGCATCTGTTGAGATGATCATGTGGATTTTGTCTTTTTTTTTTTGTGGATGTGGTGTATCACATTGATTGATTTGTGCATGTTGAACCATCCTTGTGATATGTGGATGAATCCAACTTTGTGATGGTGTATGATCTTTTTTTATGTGTTGTTGGATTCGGTTTGCTAATATTTTGTTTAGAATTTTTGCACCTATATTCATCAAAGATATTGGCCTGTAATTTTCTTTTTTGGTAGTGTCTTTGTCTGGTTTTGGTATCAGGGTGGTGGTGGCTTCATAGAATATCTTTAGAAGTGTTCCCTCCTCTTCAATCATTTGGAAGAGTTTAAGAAGGATCTGTATAAGTTCTTCTTTGTATGTTTGATGGAATTTGCCTGTGAAGCCATCTGGTCCTGGACTTTTGTTTGTAGGGACTTTTTTTTTTTAATTACAGATTCTACTTCACTTCTAGTGATTGCTCTGATCAAATTATTTATATCTTCTTGATTCAGTTTTGGAGGGCTGTATGTCTCTAGAAACATGTGTTTCTTCTAGGTTGTCCAATTTGTTGGCATATAATTGTTCATAGTATTCTCTTACGATTTTTTGTATTTCTGCAATATCAGTTGTGATTTCTCCTCTTTCATTTCTTCTTTTATTTATTTGGCTTCTCTCTCTTTTCTTCTTGGTGAGTGTGGCCAGAGGTCTGTCAATTTTGTTTACCCTTTTAAAGAACCGGCTCTTGGTTTTATTGATTTTTTAAAATTCTTTTTTAAATCTCTGTTTTATTTATTTCTTCTGTGACCTTTATTGTTTTCTTCCTTCTGCTGACTTTAGGTTTTTTCTCCTTCTGCTGACTTTAGGTTTGTTTGTTCTTCTTTTTCTAGGTTAGGTTGTTTATATGAGATTTTTCTTTTTTCTTGAAGAAGACCTATGTCACTATGAAATTCCCTCTAAGAACTGCTTTTGCTGCATCACATGTTTTGTATGGTTGTGTTTTCGTTGTCATTTGTCTCAAGGTATTTTTAAATTTCCTCTCATTTCATTTTTTTTTTTTGCGGTATGTGGGCCTCTCACTGTTGTGGCCTCTCCCGTTGTGGAGCACAGGCTCCGGACGCGCAGGCCCAACGGCCATGGCTCACGGGCCCAGCCGCTCTGCGGCATGTGGGATCCTCCCAGACCGGGGCACGAACCCGCGTCCCCTGCACCGGCAGGCGGACCCCCAACCACTGCGCCACCAGGGAAGCCCTCATTTCATTGTTGAACCACTGGTTTTTTAGTAGCATGTTGTTTAGTCTTCATGTAATCATTTTTTTCTTATTTCTTTTTCTGTAGTTTCTAGTTTCATGCCATTGTGGTCAGAAAAGATGCTTGAAATTATTTCTATACTCTTAAATGTGTTGAGGCTCATTTTTTGCCCTAGTATGTGGTCATTCCTAGAGAATGTTCTATGTGCACTTGAAAAGAATGTGTATTTTTGGGCTTTTTGGATGTAATGTCCTGGAAATATCAACTAAGTCTAACTGTTCTATTGCATCATTTAGGATCTCAGTTGCCTTATTGATTTTCTGTCTAGAAGATTTGTCCATTGACGTGAGTGGTGTTGAAGTCCCCTATTATTGTATTCCCATCAATTTCTCACTTTATGTCTGTCAGTATTTGTTTTATGTATCTGGGTACTCCTATATTAAGTGCATATACTGATAAGTGTAATATCCTCTTCTTGTATTGATCCCTTTATCATTATATAGTGTCTTTCTTTACCTTTCTTTATAGCATTTGTTTTAAAGTCTGTTTTGTCTTATATGAGTATTGTGACCCCTACTTTCTTGTTATTTCTGTTTTCATGAAATATCTTTTTCCAATCCCTCACTTTCCATCTATGTGTGTCCTTTGCCCTAAAGTGGATCTCTTGTAGGCAGCATATTGTAGGCTCTTGTTTTTTTTATCCAGTCTACCACTCTGTGTCTTTTGATTGGAGCAGTTAGTCCATTGACATTTAAGGTAATAATTATTGATAGATATGTATTGCCAATTTAAATCTTGTTTTCCCATTGATTTTGTATTTGTTCTTTGTTCCTTTCTTTTTCTTTTTCCTTTTGTGGTTTGGTGATTCTCTTTTGTATTATGCTTAGGTTCTCTTATTTTTTTGTGTGAATCTAATGTAAGTTTTTGATTTGTAGTTACCCTGTTGTTCAAGTATGTTAACCCCTTCCAATATATCTACTTGCTTTAGACTTGTAGTTATATAGGCTCAAACACATTCTGAAAAAAGTCTACATTTTCTTACTCTCCTCCTCCATATTTTATGTTTTTGATGTCCTCTTTTACAACTTCATGTTTATCCTTTTGCTGTTCATTGTGGTTATCATTGCTTTCATGGAAGTTTTTTAATCTCTTTACTGGCTTATTTAAGTAATATATTTTCCAAATGTGATTTTTCTTTCCTATAGATTCTTTGCTTTTAGAGAAGACCTTTCAATATTTCTTTTAGGACAGGTTTAGTATTGCTGTATTCTTTTAATGTTTGCTTGTCTGAGAAATTCTTTACCTCTCCTTCTGATCTAAATGATAATTTTGTTGGGTAGAGTATGCTAGGTTGCAGATGTTTTCCTCTCAGTACTTTGAATATATCTTGCCACTCCCTCTGGCATGCAGCCTTTCTGTAGAGAAATCAGCTGATAGTCTTATAGGGGTTCCCTTGTAATTAACTCTTTGTTTTTCTCTTGCTGCCTTTAGAATCCTCTCTTTATCTTTAACTTTTGCTATTTCAACTATAATATGTTTTGGTGTAGGTTTGTTTGGGTTCATCTTGTTTGGGACACTCTGTGCTTCCTGAACCTGGATATCTGTTTCCTTCTTTACGTTTGGGAAGTTTTCAGCCATAATTTCTTGGATTCCCCTTTTCTCTTTCTTCTTCCTTTGGGATCCCTATTATGCGTAGATTGGCACAATTTATGTTATCCCATAGGTCTCATATTGATTTCAGTGTGTTTCATTTGTCTTTTTGTTTGCTGTTCTGACTGTATGATTTCCATTATTCTGTCTTCCAGGTCACTTATTCTTTCTTCTGCATTATTCAATCTGCTGTGTATTGCCTTTAGCTCAGCTTTCATCTTGGCAAATAATTTATTTTTTTCTGACTCCTTTTTATAGTTTCTAGTTCCTTTTTACAGTATTCTGCATTTCTATTGATAGCTCTTCTTAATTCCTTCAGTATTTTCATTATCTCCTTTTCAAACTGGGTGTCTATTAGACTGAAGAATTCTGTTTCATTGTTTATTCTTTCTGGAGATTTCTCTTGATCATTTAATTGGGAGTGGTTGCTCTGCTTCTTCATTTCACTTAAATTTCTCTTACTCTTTGAATTTAGGAGAAACAATTATCTACCCTAGTCTTGGAGGGCTATTTTTTTTTTTTTTTTTTTTTGCGGTACGCTGGCCTCTCACTGTTGTGGCCTCTCCTGCTGTGGAGCACAGGCTCTGGACACGCAGGCTCAGCGGCCATGGCTCATGGGCCCAGCCGCTCCATGGCATGTGGGATCTTCCCGGCCCGGGGCATGAACCCGGATCCCCTGCATCGGCAGGTGGACTCTCAACCACTGCGCCACCAGGGAAGCCCTTGGAGGGCTATTTTTATGTGGGAGCATTCTTGTGTAGCTTGTGTGGTTTTAAAATTTTTGGTGTGTGGGCTGTTTTTAGTATGGATGCCTACCACCTGTTTCCTTAGCATGTGGTGGCCATTATCCACTTGATAGGGAGTGTGCAGATGAGGTAGCTGGCACCCACTCCCAGACCCCATGGCAGCGGTGGTGGCTGGAGCCCAATTCCAGAGCCTACAGTGGTGGGGCCTGGTGCCTGCCCAGGGAGCCCATGGCCGTGGCATGAATCTTGTTTTTTTATCCAGTCAGCCACTCTGTCTTTTAAAATCTTTTTTTTTTTAAATGTATTTATTTTCAGCTGCTTTTGGTCTTCTTGCTGAGTGCTGGCTTTCTCTAGTTGTAGAGAGTGTGGGCTACTCTCTGTTGTGATGCATGTGTTTCTCATTGTGGTGGCTTCTCTTGTTGCGGAGCACCTGCTCTAGGCATGCAGGCTTCAGTAGTTGTGGCACAGTGTTGCCATTTTGTAAGTTGTTTTCTGTCTTGTAGTTCTTTTTTCCCTAATTTCCTCTTTTAGATTTGTTTGTGTTTTGTTAGGTTGTTTTTTAATGTACAGTGATATGTTCTGATTCTTTTCTGATTTTCTTTTATGGATACCATAAAGGTTTTGTTGGTGGTTACCACAGTGCTTACATAAATCATGTTATAGTTGAAGCAGTCTATCTTAAGATAATAATTTAATGTTCAATCACATACAAAAACATGATACTCTTACTTTTCCCTGTCCACACTTTGTTATACTTACCACAAATTACATCTTTTTATTTCGTGTATTCATTAACATATTATTGTTTTTTTTTTTACTTTTGCCTTAGTTTATATAGTAGTATTAAAAGTGTTTTATGCACTACCAGTGCAATATTACAGTATTTTGTATTAATCTGTGGTTTTACTTTTTCATTGAGCTTTCATGTTGCTCTTTAGCTTCATTTTGTTTCAACTTGATTGACTCCCTTTAGCATTTCTTGTAAGGCAGGTCTAGTAATGATAAACTCCCTCAACTTATGTATATATGAAAAGTCTTAATCTCTCCCTCATTTTTGAAGGACAGTTTTGGTAGATAAATTATTTTAGCTTGGCAGGGTTTGTGTTTTTGTTTTTCCTTTCAGCACTTTGAATATACCATCGTACTCCTTTCTGGCCTGGTAGGTTTTACTGAGGAAATTGCTGATAGTCCTATGGGCTGTCTTCATCTGTTTGAGCTGCTATAACAGAACTCCATAGATTGGGTAGATTATAAACTACAAAAATTTATTTCTCACAATTGGGAGGTTGGGAAGTCTAAGATAAAGCCAGAAGAAATGAAGGATGTCCCAGAGTTTTTTTTAATAAGGGCTCTAATGCCATCTATGAGTGTTTTATACTCATGACTTAATTGCCTCCCAAAGGAGCCACCTCCCAATACTATCAAATTGGGAATTAGAATTTCAACATATGAATTGAGGTGACACAAACATTTAATCTATAGCATGGGGGTTCCCTCATATCTGAGAGTTGCTTTTCTCTTACTGCTTTCAAAATTATTTTTCTTTGACTTTTGACAATTTGCATATAATGTGTATTGATGTGGATTTATTAGTTTCATCATATTTGGACATTTTACATAATTCTCAATTTATTTCCTTTTGGTGATTGACTTTACTTATTTCTTTAAAAAAATTTTAATTTTTTATTATTATTTTTAATTGAAGTATAGTTGATTTAAAATGTCATGTTAGTTTCAGGTATACAGAACAGCAATTCAGTTATACATAAATATATATATATACACACATATATAGATACAGAGATATATAGATATAGATATATATTCTTTTTCAGATTATTTTTCCTTATAGGTTATTACAAAATATTGAGTATAGTTTCCCATGCTATACAGAAAGTCTTTCTTGGCTATCTATTTTAGTATACAGTAGTGTGTATGTGTTAATCCCAACCTCCTAATTTATCCCTCCCCCTCTTTCCCCTTTGGTAACCATAGGTTTGTTTTCTCTGTCTGTGACTCTCTTTCTGTTTTGGAAATAAGCTCATTTGTATATATATATTTTTTCCTTAGACTCCAAATATAAGTGATATCATATGATATTTGTCTTTCTCTTTCTGGCTTAGTTCACTCAGTATGACAATCTCTAGGTCCATCCATGTTACTGCAAGTGGCATTTCATTCTTTTTCATGGCTGAGTAATATTCCATTGTATATATGTACCACGTCTTCTTTATTCCTCTGTTGATGGACATTTGGGTTGCTTCCATATCTTGGCTATTGTAAATAATGCTGCAGTGAACATTGGGGTTCATGTATCTTTTTGAATTATGGTTTTCTCTGGATATATGCCTAGGAGTGGGATTGCAGGATTATATGGTATTTCTTTCCACATACCACAGGACCAAGCACATAGTAAGCATTCAGTAAATATTTGTGGAAGGAATGAGATGCTGGGCTCTCCATGGGTTCTCTGATTCATCAACATTTCATTTTTTTGCAGCCATTTTCTTTTGCAGGGTTGTTGGAGGGAAGGGGGTAGGCCTTCTGCAAAGGCTCTTGTCCTTTCTGTTGAATGCTTTGTTCCATTGGGTCAGCCCTGAATTTAGAGTGCTTGGATACGTTTCTGGCCCTGAAGTGGAGAATGGATTCTTCCACAGGGTTGTGTAAGTATCCCTTCCTCAATGGTTTTCTGTACCCCAAATTTCAAATTACCTTTTAAGCACTCTTTTGAAACTAATATTTTACCCACGCTGTGTCAAGAACTTTCGTATATGATGTCATTCAAACCTTGAAACAATTCAGTTAAGATAATGAGACCCAGAAAGGTTGAGTCATTTGCTTAAGGCCACAATAGCTAATCAGTGATAGAGCTGAATTGGACACAGGGTTCTTGCCACCTGTGTCATAGGCAGAGGGAAGAATGAATTTCCATTAGGCTCTGACTTGTTGATACCCATGTATGGAGAACTGAGAACTGCAACAGAAGTCTCATAGTTAGTTATCAGTCAAGTGCTGGGCAGAGCACAAGATGATGTGTTCCTTTTTGCCCCGAGATAGTCCTGCACATGAATGTGCCTTTGAGTGTGTCAACTTATTCCTGATCTTCACCCTGAATTTTTTGTAGGGTGTGCTGTAGGTCAGTGACTGCAGTGGCTAATGACTAATTCTTGTATATCCAGGTGGCAGGCAACATTCCTAAATTGGTGTTTGGCTGCACCCTGCAGGTCTGCAAACCTTGTAGTTGCCCAGAGACAGTGACAAAGACATCAACCCATTATTGGATAAGAGATCTTACAAGTGTGCAGCAAAAAGTCCTGGAGCAAGACCCCATTGTGGAGGGCAGATAGCAGGCAGAACATGGCAGGAATCTTCACTCAAATGAATGTTGAATTTTATCAAAAGTTTTTTCTGCATCCTTTCAGATGATCATGTGGTTTTTATTCTTCAATTTGTTAATGTGGTGCATCACACTGATTGATTTATGGATATTAAAATATAGTTGCATCCCTGGAATAAATCTCACTTGATTGTGCTGTAAGATCCTTTTAAGTATTGTTGGATTCAGTTTGCTAGAATTTTGTTGAGGATTTTTTTGTCTATATTCATCACTGATATTGGCCTGTGATTTTCTTTTTATGTGGCGTCTTTGTCTGGCTTTGGTATCAGGGTGATGGTGGCCTTATAGAATGAGTTTGGGGGTGTTCCTTCCTCTGAAATTTTTTGGAATAGTTTCAGAAGGATAGGTGTTATCTCTTCTCTAAATGTTTGATATAATTTACCTTTGAAGCCATCTGGTCCTGGAGTTTTGTTTGTTGGAAGTTTTTAAATCTCAGATTCGATTTCAGTACTTGTCATTGGTCTGTTCATATTTTCTATTTCTTACTGGTTCAGTCTTAGGAGATTGTACCTTTCTCAGAATTTGTCCATTTTTTCCATATTGTCCATTTTATTGACATATGGTTGCTGTAGTAGTCTCTTATGGTCCTTTGTATTTCTGTGGTGTGCATTGTAACTTCTCCTTTTTTATTTCTAATTTTATTGATTTGGACCCACTCCCTTTTTTTCTTGATAAGTCTGGCTAAAGGTTTATCAATTTTGTATATCTTTTCAAAAAGCCAGTTTTTCGTTTCATTGATCTTTTCTATTGTTTTCTTTGTCTCTATTTCATTTATTTCTGTTCTGATCTTTATGACTTCTTTCCTTCTACCAACTTTGGGCTTTGTTTGTTCTTCTTTTTCTAGTTGCTTTAGGTGTAAAGTTAGGTTGTTTATTTGATATTTTTCTTGTTTCATGAGGTAAGGTTATATCTCTATAAACTTCCCCCTTACAACTGCTTTTGCCACATCCTATAGGTTTTGGAACATTGAGTTTACATTTTCGTTTGTGTCTAGGTATTTTTTGATTTTCTCTTTGATTTTTTCAGTCATCTATTGGTTGTTTAGTAGCATATTATTTAGCCTCCACATGTTTGTACACTTTTTTTTTTTTTTAGATGTTGGGGGTAGGAGTTTATTAATTTTATTTATTTATTTTTGCTGTGTTGGGTCTTCGTTTCTGTGCGAGGGCTTTCTCTAGTTGTGGTAAGTGGGGGCCGCTCTTCATCGCAGTGCACCGGCCTCTCACTATCACGGCCTCTCCTGTTGCGGAGCACAGGCTCAGTAGTTGTGGCTCATGGGCCCAGTTGCTCTGCGGCATGTGGGATCCTCCCAGACCAGGGCTCGAACCCGTGTCCCCTGCATTAGCAGGCAGATTCTCAACCACTGCGCCACCAGGGAAGGCTTTTTTTTTTTTTATTGCAGTTGATTTCTAATAGCATTGTGGTTCAAGAAGATGGTTCATATAATTTCAATTTTCTAAAGTTTACCAAAGTTTGCTTTATGGCCCAGCATGTGATCTATTTTGGAAAATGTTCTATGTGCACTTGGTAAGAATGTTTATTCTGCTGCTTTCAGTTATAATGGTCTATAAATATCTATTAAATACATCTGGTCTAATGTGTCATTTAAGGCCTGTGTTTCCTTATTGATTTTCTGTCTGGATGATCTGCCCATTGATGTAAGTGGGGTATTATAGTCTCCCACTATTATTGTGTTACTATCAATTTCTCTTTTTATGGCTGTTAGCATTTGCCTATATATTGAGGTGCTCCTATTTTGGATGCATCTATGTTTATAATTGTTATGTCATCTTGGATTGACCCCTTGATCATTATGTAGTGTCCTTCCTTGCCTCTTGTAACAGTCTTTATTTTAAAGTCTATTTTGTCTGATATGAGTATTGCCACTTCAGCTCTCTTTTGATTTCCATTTGCATGGAATACCTTTTTCCATCCCCTCACTTTCAGTCTGTATGTGTCCCTAGATCTGAAATGGGCCTCTTGTAGACAGCATATATACAGGTCTTGTTTTTGTATCCATTCAGTCAGTCTGTGTCTTTTGGCTGAAGCTTTTAGTCCATTGGCATTTAAGGTAATTATTGATATATATGTTCTTATTGTCATTTTGTTAATTGTTTTATGTTTGTTTTTGTAGGTCTTTTTTCTTCCCTTCCTCTTTTGTTCTCTTCTCTTGTGATTTGATGACTATCTTTAGTGTTGTGTTTGGTTTCCTTTTTTTGTTTTTGTGTGTATATCTATTGTAGATTTTTGGTTTGCAGTTACTATGAGGTTTTGATATTGCAGTCTATATATATACAAGATTGTTTTAAGTTGTTGGGCTCTTAAATTCAAATGCATTTCAGATATCCTACATGTGTACTCTGGTCTTCTCACGTTTGCTAGTTTTGATATCATATTCGTGTGTGGGTGATTTCCTACCTTTACTGTCTGTTTGCCTTTACTGGTGAGTTTCCCATTTCATAATTTTCTTGTTTCTAATTGTGGCCTTTTCTTTTCCATCTAGAGAAGTTCCCTTATCATTTTTTGTAAAGCTGGTTTGGTGGTACTGAATTCTCTTAGCTGTTGCTTTTCTGTAAAGCTTTTGATTTCTCCATCAAATCTGAAGGAGAGACTTGCTGGGTAGAGTATTCTTGGTTGTAGGTTTTTCCTTTCATCTCTTTAAATATGTATGCCACTCCCTTTTGGCCTGCAGAGTTTCTGCTGAAAAATCAGCTGATAGCTTTATGGGGATTCCCTTGTATGTTACTTATTGCTTTCCCCTTGTTAATTTTAAGATTTTTTCTTTGTTTTTAATTTTTGTCAACTTGATTAACATGTGCCTCAGTGTGTTCTTCCTTGGTTTTATCCTGTATGTGGCTTTCTGTGCTTCCTGGACTTGGGTGACTGTTTCCTTTCCCATGTTAGGGAAGTTTTTGGCTGTTGTCTATTCAAATATTTTTTCAGACCTTTTTTCTCTCTCTTCTCCTTCTATGACCACTATAATGAGAAATGTTGTCCGAGTGGTCTTTTAAACTGTGCTCATGTCTTCTCATTCTTTTTTCTTTATTTTGTTCTACAGCAGTGATTTCCACCAGTCTGTCTTCTAGCTCACATCACATCACATTCATTCTTCTGCCTCATTATTCTACTGTTGATTCCTTCTAGTGTATTTTTCATTTCAGTTACTGTATTGTTCATCTCTGCTTATTTGTTCTTTAAAGCTTCTAGCTCTTCATTAAACATTTCTTGTAACTTCTTGGTCTGTTCCTCCATTCTTTTTCTGAGATCTTGGATCATTTTTACTATCTTTACTCTGAATTCTTTTTCTGGTAGATTGTCTATCTCCACTTCACTTAGTTGTTCTTCTGGGGTTTTATCTAGTTCTTTTGTCTGGAATATATTTCTCTGCTGTCTAATTTTGTCTGTCTTTCTGTGTTTGTGGCCCCTGTTTCTCAGTATGTAGGACTGTAATTCTTCTTGGTTCTGCTGTCTGCCCCCTGGTGGATGAAGTTGGTCCAGGGGCTTGCGGAGGCTTCCTGATGGGAGGGACCTGTGTCTTCTCACTGGTGGGTGGAGTTGGGTTTTGTCCCTCTGGGGGGCAGGGCCATGTCAAGGGGTGTGTTTATAGGTGGGTGTTGTGTCAGAAGGACTTTAGGCAACCTGTCTGCTGATGAGTGGGGCTGTGTCCCACCCTGTTGGTTGTTTAGTCTGAGGAGTCCCAGTACTAGAGCCTGCAGGCTGTTGGGTGGGTCCAAGTCTCAGTGCAAAAATGGCGACCTCTGGGAGAGCTCACACTGATGAGTATTCCCTAGGGCATTCACCACCAGTATTTGCCCCCACAGTGAGCAACAGCCAACCCCTGCCTCCCCTGGAGACCCTCCAATAGTCACAGGTAGTCTGGCTCTGAATCCTATGGAGCCACTGCTTTGCCCTGGGTCCCAGTGCATGTGAAACCTTGTGTGGGACCTCCAAGAGTGGAGTCTGTTTCCCCAGTCCTGTGGAGCTACTGCACCAAGCCCCTCTGGCCTTCAAAGCCAAATGCTCTGGGGGCTCCTCCTCCCAATGCCATACCCCTGGGCTGGGGAGCCTGACGTGAGGCTCAAAACTCTCACTTCTGTGGGAGAACCTCTGCAATATAATTATTTTGCAGTTCGTGGGTCACCCACCCAGCAGGTATGGGATTTGATTATATTGCAAAAGCGCCCCTCCTACTGTCTTGTTGTGGCTTCTTCTTTCTCTTTGGATGTGGAATATATTTTTTGGTAGGTTTTAGTCTTTTCTGTCAATGGTTGTTCAGCAGTTAGTTGTGATTTTGGTGTTTTCATGAGAGGAGATGAGCTCAAGTCCTACTCTGCTATCTTGTCCCCCACATGAGATGTTTGCATGCATTTGAAATTAAGAAGATATACCCAACATAGCATAGCTTTCTACATAAAAATATCCATGGGTAATTTATCTGAAATTTTGTTTGATCTAATTGAATTATTTGTCCTAATATGTCAACATTTTTCTGCAGTTGTTAACTTCAGTTCTGCCTTTCAAAATAATGAAGAAAATTCTTCCTTTAGTTACTCTAAAAGTTCTAGAAATGCTTCAATTCACTTTATCTTCCTCTGTGCAGTGTCTGAGAAAAGGATTCTTCCTTTAGTTACTCTAAAAGTTCTAGAAATGCTTGAATTCACTTTATCTTCCTCTGTGCAGTGTCTGAGAAAAGGTTTTTCTAAATCCTAATAATGTTCATGTAACCTGCAGAGACAACCCTAAATTATTAGGAAAATATAATCAATTAATAGTCTTTGAGTTTCATGGATAGCCACGTTATTTCTGTTTTTTTTCTACCATGGACTGGACTGTGCCTGGAGCTCTGAGTATTTCTGGATCTTCTTAATGAAGCAGAGTATTTTTTCAGATCTGTTCTGCCAATGCTCAGGTAGAAGAACATTCTCCCTGTCCACTTAAAGCAATGAGGAGGCTTCTATATATTCTTTGATTTTCCTCCCTATCTAGAAGAATAAGCAAACTTTTCAAATTAAAAAATACACATAGACACATCAAAATTAAGTTCCAGGCAGTATATCATTAATATAAAATGTTAAGAAATATTTGTTTTTTCTCTGATGTGTTTTTTCTTTCCCTGAACCTTTGAAACAAACAGGAAAAGGTTATAATTAAAATTGCATTTATTGAACACCAACATATGTTAATTCTGAATTTATTCCCATTGCATCCTAATTAAAATAACTCTTTTATCTTCAAAGGGAAAAGAAATCAGAGAAAAGGAAAGAGTAATAAAATATTGAATACATCATATTGGCATTCTATTGAATTATTTTTAATGCAAAGAGGAATAGTTAATGGTAATGAATGTTTAAGAAGGAAACATTAGGTCTTTCTGAACTTTTTCTTTATCTTTTAGTTTATGCTCTGTGAAATTCATTACTAGTTTATATTTTTTGGATTATACCCTGGAAGGGTCTGGTGTACACTTATGTAATATTTTCAGCTGTCAACTTTAAGCAACACAGGGCATAGTCTGTTAACGGCAGAAAATATACAATGAGAATTTCAACTATATTCGTAAATGCATAATTGATAATAGAGTCAAATGTTTCAGTAAAACTGCCCTAATAGTAATTAATTTTCAGCAGTATTTAATTCAGCTGATAATAAGAAAGAAATACAAAAATTTACTGCAAGGTGAAGAATGTCGTTAAATAGTTTCAGAAGCAACTGGTACAATATTGACTTCAACACTAGGTGGATCAATAAATACCAGTAAAAACTTTAATATACAAAAAATTCTTTCAGTTTTCCTTTAGAACAAAATGAGTTTAGGCTAAATTCAAGAGACATTTTTTCAGCTATTGCCAATTATTTTTTAATGTATAATTTCAAGAAAAAGACAGTTTTAAAATAGTGAAAATCAGATTGTGATGAAGAAGCATGTGTAGCCAACATAGACAAGAGTACCGTGTTCTTAACTTCACTAGGGTTTGATTGTTTCTTTTCAGTAACCATGTTTACCACAAATTGGGAACTCGTCTGATTTACTGAAGGCTTGGCATCATTTAATTGTGATTTTCCCTATTCAGAGGGCATTATCTCTCAGTCTCATTGTATACAACATCCCCAGTGACACTGTAGCTTCTTCCTTTCTCAATTATAACATCAGCTAATTGATAATTTCTTTTACAGTCCCCCCCATCATTCATGCATGCAGTACTGTTCAACATTTACTCAATGATTTTAATTTAAGTGAGGGTTAGTGAGAGAGCCCATTATTAAACAAAATTGCACTGCAATATAATGATACTTTATTAATCCACACCTCTTTCTCTTTCTTCATTTCCATACCAGGGAGGGATCTGATGTCATTTCTCAATACAGGTCAGCTCTGAATGGCTAGGTGATTATATAATGGCTTGCTTTGGGTGTTTTGTCTTCATTTATTCCTTTGAAATACTGTTAATGTATTCTGTATTTTCCTTACTCACAAATGTATTCCATCAACAGTATTTGATGACTGTATATTCTGCAGATCTTGTGCCTATTGCTGTGGAAGAAAGGACGAGCAAAATCATTAAAGCAAATATTCTCAGTTAGGAATCTAGTTTTCATTTTCTAATATGTAAAATTTTAGGTATTTTTATCTGTAAAGTTTAAGTAGGTTGATCTGTTTAAAGCTGGTTATTTAAAATAAATATAGGCAGGGGTAGGAATTATGAGACAATTAGAATTTTCAGAAATTTTAATTAACTATTGATAATGCTACATCTCAGAGGCTATGAGGAAGAATGTTGTATCCTGGAAAGATATAACCCCCCTTCTCTTGATATTTCTTCTGGGAGATGTTTCTGCAACATATATGATAGTAAAGATCTATCCTTTTGAGTTAACTTGAGGTGTTTAATACATGCTTCTATTTTTTTTAAAACTATTGAATTGTATACTTAATTTAATTTAATTAATTAATTTATTTTTGGCTGCTTTGGGTCTTCGTTGCTGTGCATGGGCTTTCTCTAATTGCAGTGAGCAGGGGCTGCTCTTTGTTGTGGTGTGCAGGCTTCTCATTGCGGTGTCTTCTCTTGTGGAGCACAGGCTCTAGGTGCATGGGCTTCAGTAGTTGCAGAGCATGGGCTCAGTAGTTGTGGCTTGCGGGCTCTAGAGCGGAGGCTCAGTAGTTGTGGTACATGTGCTTAGCTGCTCCACAGCATGTGGGATCTTCCCTGACCAGGGATTGAACCCATGTCCTCTGCATTGGCAGGTGGATTTTTAACCACTGCACCACCAGAGAAGTCCCATGTTTCTATTTTGCTGTTACTTTATGAAGTAAAATCACCAAAGTTATTGCAAAACATATTTTTATTTATCTTAGTTATATTTATTGTAAATTTTCAGAGCTACTTTGTGAGAGTTCAGGTACTAGTAGTGTAGCTAATGTAAAGAAAAAATAAAGTGCTCTATAAACTTCCCAGTGACAACTGGATGATGCCTAGCAACACTGGGCATCTTTTCTTGTGCCTGTAGGCTGTCTGTATGTCTTCTCTGGAAAAAATGTCTATTCAGGTCTTCTGCCCATTTTTAAAATGAGCTGTTTTTTTCTTTTTTGGTATTGAATTGTATGAGGTGTTTATATATTTTGGATATTAACCCCTTATTGGTCATATCATTAAAAAAAAATTCTCCCATTCAGTAGGTTGTCTTTTTATCTTGTCAGTGGTTTGTTTTGCTGTGGAAAAGCTTTTAAGTTTAATTAGGTCCAATTTATTTATTTTTTGCTTTTATTTATCTTGCCTTAGGAGGCATAGCCAAAAAATATTGCTATGATTTATTTCTAAGAGTGGTATGCCTGTGTTCTCTGTAGGAGTTTTATGATTTCAGGTCTTACACTTAGGTCTTTAATCCATTTTGAGTTTATTTTTGTATATGGTGTAAGAAAATGTTCTAATCTCATTCTTTTGCATGTAAATATTCATCAGAGAAATGCAAATCAAAACCACAATGATATCACCTCACATCAGTCAGAATGGCTATCATCAAGAAGTCTACAAATAACAAATGTTTGTGAAGCTGTGGAGAAAAGGGAACGCTTGTACTGTTGGTGGGAATGTAATTGGTCCAGCCACAAAGAAAACAGTATGGAGGTTCCTCAAAAAGCTAAAAATAGACCTACCATATGATCCAGCAATTCCAGTCCTGTGTATATATCCAGAAAAAATGAAAACACAAATTTGAAAATATACATGCACCCAATATTCATAGCAGCATTAATTACAACAGCCAATATATGGAAGCAACTTAAGTGTCTATCAACAGACAAGTGGATAAGAATGTGGTATATATAGGTATATATACAATTGAATATTACTCAGCTATAAAAAGAATGAAATTTTACCATTAGCAACAATGTCAGTGGACCTAGAGAGTATTATCCTTAGTGAAATAAGTCATACAGAGAAAGACAAATACTCTGTTATCACTTATATGTGGAATCTAAAAAATAATACAAATGAACATATATTACAAATCAGAAACAGACTCACAGACATAGAGAACAAACTAGTGGCTACCAGTGGGGAGAGGAAGGAGGGGAGGAGCAAAATAGGGGTATGAGATTAAGAGATACAAATTACTATTTATAAAATAGATGAGCAACAAGGATATATTGTACAGTACAGAGATATATAGCCTTTTTAAAATTTATTTATTTTATTTATGGCTGTGTTGGGTCTTCGTTTCTGTGCGAGGGCTTTCTCTAGTTGTGGTGAGCGGGGTCTGCTCTTCATTGCGGTGTGCGGGCCTCTCACTATCACGGCCTCTCTTGTTGCGGAGCACAGGCTCCAGACACGCGGGCTCAGTAGTTGTGGCTCACGGGCCCAGTTGCTCCGCGGCATGTGGGATCTTCCCAGACCAGGGCTCGAACCCGTGTCCCCTGCATCGGCAGGCAGACTCTCAACCACTGCACCACCAGGGAAGCCCCTAGCCTTTTTAAAATAACTCTAAATGGAGTATAATCTATAAAAATATTGAAACTATGTTGTATATCTGAAGCTAATGTAACATTATAAATCAACTATACTTCAATTACAAAATAAAATAAAAGCCAAACAAATTATGTCATGATTGGAACTGAAAGTACTGATACATCTCTATAATACACTGAAATATTTTTACAACATATTTATCTTAATGAGAGATTATTAAAAATTATGGATTTATTAATATAATAAAGAGGTACTAAATAGGTAACATATCTTCACCTGGCACTGTATATCTTGAGCCACAATTCTTTTCCCTCGGGTATCTGAACTTTTGTTCCTATATATAAGCAATCAGTGTTGTAGAAAAGAACTATTATAAAATTCTGATTTTATTTTCATTGCAGGCAAAAGTTCTTATATATTTCATTTCTCTTCCCAGTGTTGGTATCTCTGTTTTATTTGTCTATAAATTTGAGGTTCAGAAAAATTTTCAGTAGTTCTAATATCAGGTCTTCCTTTTCATTAACACTGATTGGCACTCAGTGTGACCTTTCATTGTACTAAGGAAAGAAGTTCTTCTTCAAGGAACATTTTTTTTTTTTTTTTGGAATGCCAGTTTAGATATCTGGTGATTCTTTTCTCTTAGCTCATTGTGACAGAAGGAATCCTTATTTGTTCACTATTACTGAACAATAATAATATATTTTATATGCTTCTGTATCCATTAGTTTCCCTCAGAATTCTGCTGTAGACCAGCTCCATTTTTATTCTGCGTCCTTTTCCATTGGTATTCTCATCATTATTTCCAACATATCGTTTAGAGAAATGATTATGTTTCCCATTTTGGGCACCTGCACTTCAGCACAATACCTGGAACAGGGCCAATTACATACAAAGTATTAAATAAATGTATGCTGAGTTGAGCTTCCAAAATATGAATTGTGTTAAAGTTGTTGAGGCAGGTCACTTGTTTAATCACTTTGGCAAAGAAAATTAGTGTACTAATCATAAGATAAATAATAGTCAAGAAAAAATTTTAAGACAGAGAACACCTGTGTTAAGAAATGATTTTAGCAGGCCTTATTAAAGGAAATCAAATCCATTTAAAACCTAAGAAATCTAATCAGTACCATCCAAACTATTATCTCCAGGCTAATTTTTATTTGCCAGTCAGTGATTTTATTCACTTCAAAAATATCTGTAATTTTATATTAGTGCTTTAATAAACATTTACATGTAAATCCACATGAAATCATGAAATCTGTCAGTAAGAGATTATTGATACTGAAATTTAAGTAGAATCTTGAGTCCAAGATTTTTTAAGAAATAGTGTATCCAATAAGAGAATTCAAAGTAGGAAAATAAACATTATTTTTGATTAGAAACAATAAGGGGGAAAAATTGATACTATTTCCACAAATAAAAATATTATCAATTTCTTAACAAGAGTCATTTTCCCAGTGACTTTATTTTAGTAAATTGGATTTATATATATATAAGTTATCTACCTGCCATTCTTTTTTTTTTTTTTTTGCTGTATGCGGGCCTCTCACTGTTGTGGCCTCTCCCGTTGTGGAGCACAGGCTCTGGACGCGCAGGCCCAACGGCCATGGCTCACAGGCCCAACCGCTCCGCGGCATGTGGGATCCTCCCAGACCGGGGCACGAACCCGTGTCCCCTGCATCGGCAGGCGGACTCTCAACCACTGCGCCACCAGGGAAGCCCCTCTACCTGCCATTCTTATTTCTGCCTCCTTCTAATCAGCTACTGTGATCTTTTAAATACTCACACAAACAAATCTATGAATAATTTATCATTAATGCATGTGTATATATTACTAATGATAATATTAATACTAATAAAGTATACTTTCTATATAATAATGAAATATGTATATAATATATGTATATATATTTAGTATTTATATACAAATAAATTATACTATTAATATATGCAAATATACAGGCACATACCTATATTAATTTTGTATATATGTGTATATTAATGTATATCAACAAATATACACAAATACATGCATATCAAAGCTAGGAAGACAATAAGCAGTTCTCATTTCTCTACCTGTCATGTACTTAGAAGTTGGTATTATTTCTGTGTTCCATCACACTTCTAATTTCCCTTTGTACTCAGACAGCCACTAATCAATTTATAGTTCTTTAACTTATCAGATATACAAAACATTTATTCCTGAAGTATCTATGCATTAGTGGTTCTGACTGTTTTGACTTACAGTTTTCCAAAAACTTTAACCACTGGCAATGGGAGTGCTAAGAAACAACTCAGAGGATCCCCCTGGATTTCTTATTAACTAACACTTACCTTCGTTATGGAGGAGCACCCAATTTCCAATGATAATTAGGATTGATCATCAAGTCAATAAAGCAAAACCATTCTTTGGGGTTCAGTGGCATGTGTAGCTTAAAGTAGCCAGGATGTAGTTTCTGTTTCCAGCTCAATGAAAACCCTATTTTGTCCTTTGGGGAATAGCTCCCTCCTTTGAGAATTAAGACCTCTAAACCAATTTTCTAGTGGGAAATTAGGGGTAATAATGAGAAGAACCATTTTATATTTTACCCCTTAATTTCTAAGTCTGTGGCTAAATGGCATATATTATATAGTCTCTCCCTCCCTCCCTCCCTCCCTCTCTCTCTCTCTCTCTCTCTCTATATATATATATATATATATAAAATATCAGAGCATAAAATGTATCTCATAAGAGCATACAAACTTCATATGATATTGTCATAGGCAACTCTGGCTTTGTAATTGAGTTTTCTATGGGCTGTTCCAATGTTATATGCAGCCAGTTGCTTCAGGATGATTGGAGTGTGGTAAGGCCAGTGAATTTCATGGGCATGAGAACATTGACATACTTTTTCTTTGTAAAATGAGTTACTTGGTCATAAGTGATTCTATGTAATAATATCCTAGGAGGTAAATAATGTGTCCCTTAAACTGCATATGCCATTGCTGGCAGAAGCATTTTAGGCAAAGAATGCAAATCCAGATCTAAATGAACTATTTATTCCAGTTGGGGCCAACTGCTGTCCCTTCCATGATGGAAGGGATGCAATATAATCAACCTGCCATCAGGTAGTTAGTTTGTTCCCAAGGAAAGCAATCATATCAGGAGATCAGTGTTAATCTTTCTTATTGGTAAGTAAAAGCCCTTGTCATTCACTAACTTCATTTATTACTTCTTAGGCTTATTGAGTAAGGGCTAGGGTAAATAGTGAGAGGTTGTACAGACATAATCAAAATGGTTTCTTATGTTCAGTACATTAATGATAGCCTCCTCTGTAGTGGTTGCCTTTGACGAAACCATGTGAACATTCACATAATGACAAATATCCTCACTCATCTAGTTTTCAGAGGTCTATACATGTCATCCCCAGATCTCTTTCCCATCAATTTACAAATTTATTTCTTCCTTGAACTTCTAGACAAACTTTTGGCTACATCTATGGGTCAATTGTAGATCTTCACTTCTAGTCATTTTTTTATTTAGGCAAAGGGAACTACTAAGTGAACTTTCAAGAAGGCTTGTCCACTGGTAGGATTTCTTTTTGCTAAAAGCTTTCTGAACCATCCTTGAGCGAAGCTGTAATGTCACACCATTCACATTCAGGTCATGACAACAAAGTGTTTTACTTTACATAGAAACTAGGGCTTCACTTTTTCTTCTTTCATCAATGAGTCCTAAGGAACTCAAAATAAGGTTATAGGTGTGAGTTACAAATAAGGTCAATTGTAGCTGGAGATATGTTAGGAGACTGTGAGAAATTTCTCTTAGAAGTTATTTGTGCCTTCAGAAACTTCTCAGTACTGATCTGGTATATATTATTTTTATTTGATGATTTTTTGTGTTCACTCTTATACACAAAAAATTATGGTTTGATTCATTAGACTTCTGTTCACAAAACATAGGGAATTTTTTTTCTCATATACAACTCGAGTAAAAATTCAGACGTTTGCCAATTTATTTCACTTTCAGGATCAATTGGCAACTGCCAAAGATCTGTTTCAAACCATTCTGATTAGTTCTTCAGGCTGCTTTCCATTATGGTAACCACTCATGTGTCTGGTGGTCATTTGCTATGTTATGGCCTCCATTGCTCCGGGATCTCACCATTGCCATTTAATTCAGAAAACCTGTTTCAATGGCTATGTCAGAGAGAGAGAGACATTTTAGACAGAGGGCATGCATATATAAAACATTAAGGCAAGAGATAATATGATGTGTTTAAGGAAGTAAAAGTAGTTTTCTACTTATATATTAAATCATTATGTTAGAAGTACAAGAGTAATGACACATGATGCTGGAAGCAGGTAAGTGTATCTCAAAGAACCTCATGTGCTAGACTTAAAACAGTTCAAGGTTCTCAAATTGTAGAATCATATCTGAGTGCTCTCTTAATGCCAGATGTAATAAGAAAAAATACCTTCTTATTTTTCAACACAGAATAAGAGGAATGCCATGGAATGTATACTGAATGGAAGAGATGAAATATACTTTGTGAAATAATTTCTCTCAGCAATAGCTTTTTATCTAGGGCCAAGAATTATAGGAATATATATTTAAATATTTTGTGGTTTTTATTGGGGTAAAATGGACATTTCTTAGAATTTTAATAAATCTGTAGCTCTCCAAGGAAACAAAATCCTAGACAATAAATATTGACAATATCAAGTATTTGGTACAAATAGATATCTCTTACAAAAATATCTGTTGAGCCAAATATGTTATTTATAAAGTATTTTACTATTCTTTGACTATACTTTAGTAACAAGAAAAATTGAGCTTTTATTTTAGCATTCCTGGCATATAGGGATTGCATTTTACACATGTGTCAAGAACAGCAGTTATGGAATTGTCTACATACAAACTGTAGTGAAAAAAAATGTAGTCAAATTCACTAAACCATTGTTTATTTTGAAAATGGCCATTTGCTAATGCTTGATTGACAGCCACTTTCATATAATTAACTGCTAAATTAAGCACAATGTGTTTTTATTCAAATAGGTTCCAAGTAAAAGAGCAGTAGAAGAATACATGTCAGGAAGACAGAACATAGCTTCTAACAGAATATAAGAACTGTAAGTTAGGTTAATATTTAGTATTCATAATTTATACTGACTTAAGTGCCTTGTTTTATGACATATTATTTCCATAATAAGTTTTGTATTTTGTATCTTGTAGAAATGTTGAATAGTTTGCTATCCTCTATATTAGTGCATGCATTACATGCAGCTAGAAGCATATGTCAAAGAGTATTTTGACTAAAAGTCATTCATAATACTATTTGCCTCAGATTTATGTTTTGGATAAATTCACTTTTGAATTAACATTTCCAATAGATTTTGCTCAACTTTACTGACTAAAAGTGTTTTAAATATAATGTAATTTTGGAAACACTAACATTTAAACAAAATTCTCAATTAGTGGCTCCTAATAATTTTTAAATTAATTTTTATTGGAGTATAGTTGATTTATATACAATGTTGTGTTACAATCTGCTATACAGCAATGTGATTCATTTATACATATAAATATATCCACTCCTTTTTAGATTCTATTCCCTTATAGGTCATTACAGAGTATTAAGTAGAGTCCCCTGTGCTATACAATAGGTTCTTAATAGTTATCTATTTTATATATAGCAGTGTGTATATGTCAATTCCAATCTCCCAATTTATTCCTCCCCCCTTTCCCCCTTGGTAGCCATAAGTTTGTTTTATATATCTGTGACTCTATTTCTATTTTGTGAATAAGTTCATTTGTACTATTTTTCCAGATTCCACATATAAGCTGTATCATATATTTCTCTCTCTGACTTACTTCACTCAGTATGACAATCTGTAGGCCCATCCATGTTGCTGCAAATGGCGTTATTTCATTCTTTTTTATGGCTAAGTAATATTCCACTGTATATATGTACCACATCTTCTTTGTCCATTCCTCTGTTGTTGGACATTTAGGTTGCTTCCATGTCCTGGCTATTGTAAATAGTGCTGCAATGAACATTGGGGTGCTTGTATCTTATCGAATTATGGTTTTCTCTGGATATATGCCCAGAAGTGGGATTGCTGGATCATATGGTAATTCGGTTTTTAGTTTTTGCAGGAACCTCCATACTGTTCTCCATAGAGGCTGTACCAATTCACATTCCCAC
Organism: Hyperoodon ampullatus; assembly: GCF_949752795.1. Taxonomy (NCBI): domain Eukaryota; kingdom Metazoa; phylum Chordata; class Mammalia; order Artiodactyla; family Ziphiidae; genus Hyperoodon; species Hyperoodon ampullatus. Next base: position 132,748,461 of record NC_136914.1, read on the forward strand.
CAACAGTGTAGTAAGGTTCCCTTTTCTCCACACCCTCTCCAGCATTTATTGTTTGTAGATTTTTTGATGATGGCCATTCTGACCAGAGAATGAGGTGATATCTCATTTTAGTTTTTATTTGCATTTCTCTAATAATCAGTGATGTTGAGCATCTTTTCATGTGCTTTTTGATCTGTATGTCTTCTTTGGAGAAATGTCTATATAGATCTCCCACCCATTTTTTTTTTATTGGGTTGTTTGCTTTTTTGATATTGAGCTGTATGAGCTGTTTTTATATTTTGGAGATTAATCCCTTGTCAGTCACTTTGTTTGCAAATATTTTCTCCCATTCTATAGGTTGTACTTTTGTTTTGTTTATGGTTTCCTTTGCTGTGCAAAAATTTTTCAGTTTAATTAGGTCTGATTTGTTTTTGGTTTTATTTTCATTATTCTAGGAGGTGGATCAAAAAAGATCTTGCTGTGGTTAATGTCAAAGTGTGTTCTGCCCATGTTTTCCTCTAAGAGTTTTGTAGGATCCAGCCTTGCATTGAGGTCTTTAATCCATTTTGAGTTTATTTTTGTTTATGGTGTTAGGGAGTGTTCTAATTTTATTTGTTTACATTTAGCTGTCCAGTTTTCCCAACACCACTTATTGAAGAGATTGTCTTTTCTCCATTGTAATCCTTGCCTCCTTTGTCATAGATGAGGTAACCAAAGGTGTGTGGGTTTATCTCTGGACTCTCTATCTTGTTGCATGGATCTATATTTCTGTTTTTGTGCCAGTACCATACTGTTTTGATGACTGTAGCTGTGTAGCATAGTCTGAAGTCATGGAACCTGATTCCTCCAGCCCAGTTTTTCTTTCTCAAGATTGCCTTGGCTATTCATGGTCTTTTGTGTTTCCATACAAATTTTAAGATTTTTTATTCTAATTCTGTGAAAAATGCCATTGGTAATTTGATAGGGATTGCACTGAATTTGTAGATTGCTTTGGGTAGTATAGTCATTTTCACAATATTGATTCTTCCAATCCAAGAATATGGTACATCTCTCCACCTGTTTGTCATCTTTTATTACTTTCATCAGTATCTTATAGTTTTGTGAGTACAGGTCTTTCACCTCCTTAGGTAGGTTTATTCCTAGGTATTTTATTCTTTTTCATGCGATGGTAAATGGGATTGTTTATTTGATTTCTCTTTCTGATCTTTCATTGATAGTGTGTAGGAATGCAAGGGTTTCTGTGTATTAATTTTGTATCCTCTGACTTTACTAATTCATTGATTAGTTCTAGTAGTTTTCTGGTGGCCTCTTTAGAATTTTCTGTGTATGGTATCATGTCATCTGCAAACAGTGACAGTTTTACTTCTTCTTTTCCAACTTGTGCTCCTTTTATTTCTTTTTCTTCTCTGATTGCCATAACTAGGACTTCCAAAACTATACTGAGTATTAGTGGTGAGAGTGGACATCCTTGTCTTTTTCCTGGTCTTAGAGGAAATGCTTCCAGTTTTTCACCATTGAGAGTAACGTTTGCTGTGCATTTGTTGTATATGGCCTCTATTATGTTGAGGTAGGTTCCCTCTATGCCTCTTTTCTAGAGAGTTTTTTTAAAATCATAAATCAGTGCTGAATTTTGTCAAAAGCTTTTTCTGCATCTATTGAGATGATCATATGGTTTTTATTCTTCAATTTGTTTATTTGGTGTACCACATTGATTTGTGTATATTGAAGAATCCTTGCATCCCTGGGATAAATCTCACTCGATCATGGTGTCAGATCCTTTTAATGTGCTGTTGGATTCGGTTTGCTAGTATTTTGTTGAGGATTTTTACATCTCTGTTCATCAGTGATATTGGCCTGTAATTTTCTTTCTTTTTTGTGGGGGTTGTCTGTGTCTGGTTTTGGTATCAGGGTGATGGTGGCCTCATAGAATGAGCTTGGGAGTGTTCCTTCAACTGCAATTTTTTAGAAGAGTTTGAGAAGGGTAGCTGTTAGCTCTTCTCTAACTGTTTGATAGATTTCACCTGTGAAGCCATCTGGTCATTGCCTTTTGTTTACTGGAAGTTTTAAAATCACAGTTTCAATTTCAGTACTGTCATTGGTCTGTTCATATTTTCTATTTCTTCCTGGTTCAGCCTTGGAAGGTTGTACCTTTCTCAGAATTTGTCCATATCTTTTAGACAGTCCATTTTATTGGCATATAGTTGCTTGTAGTAGTCTTTTATGATCCTTTCTATTTCTGTGGTGTCTGTTGTAACTTTTTCATTTGCCATTTCTAATTTTATTGAGTCTTCTCCCTTTTTTTCTTGATGAGTCTGGCTAATGGTTTATTAATTTTGTTTATCTTCTCAAAGAAGCAGCCTTTAGTTTTATTGATTTTTGCTATTGTTTTCTTTGTTTCTATTTCATTTATTTCTGCTCTGATCTTTATGATTTCTTTCCTTCTACTAACTTTGGGTTTTGTTTGTTCTTCGTTCTCTAGTTGCTTTAGGTGTAAGGTTAGATTGTTTGAGATTTTTCTTCTTTCTTGAGGTAGGATTGTATTGCTATAAACTTCCCTCTTAGAACTGCTTTTGCTACATCCCATAGGTTTTGGATTATTGTGTTTTTGTTGTCATCTGTCTCTAGGTATTTTTTGATTTCCTCTTTGGTTTCTTTAGTGATCCTTGATTATTCAGTAACATGTTGCTTAACCTCCATGTGTTTGAGTTTTGTACAGTTTTTTTTTCCTGTCGTGATTTCTAATCTCATAAGGTTGTGTTTCAAGAGGTTGCTTGATATGTTTTCAATTTTCTGAAATTTACCAGGGCTTGATTTGTGAGCCAAGATGTGATCTATCCTGGAGAAAGTTCTGTGTGTACTTGAGAAGAAAATGTATTCTCGTGCTTTCGGATGGAATGTCCTATAAACATCAATTAGTTTATTTAGTCTAATGTGTCATCTAAGGCTTGTGTTTCCTATTAAATTTTCTGATCTATCCATTGGTATAAGTGGGGTGTTAATGTCCCACACTATTATTGTGTTACTGTCAATTTCCCCTTCTATGGTTGTTAGCATTTGCCTTACATACTGAGGTGCACCTATGTTGGGTGCATATATATTTACAATTGGTGTGTCTTCTTCTTGGATTTATCCCTTGATCATTATGTAGTGTCCTTCCTTGTCTCTTGTAACAGTCTATTTTAAAGTCTATTTTGTCTGATATGAGTATCACTCATATCAACTTTCTTTTGATTTCCTTTTGCATGGAATATCTTTTTCCATCTTCTCATTTTCAGACTGTATCTTTCCCTAGATCTGAAGTGGGTCTCCTGTAGACAAAATATATTTGGGTCTTGTTTTTATATCCATTCAGCCAGCATGTGTCTTTTGGAGCATTTAATACATTTGCATTTAAGGTAATTATCAATATGTACGTTCTTAGTGCCATTTTCTTAATTGTTTTGGATTTGTTTTCCACCTAGAGCAGTTCCTTTAGCATTTGTGGTAAAGCTGGTTTGGTGGTGCTGAATTCTCTTAGCTTTTGCTAGCCTGTAAATCTTTTGATTTCTCTGTCGAATCTGAAGGAGAGCCTTTCTGGATAAAGTATTATTGGTTGTAGGTTTTTCCCTTTCATCACTTTAAATATATCATGCCACTCCCTTCTGGCCTGCAGAGTTTCTGCTGAGAAATCAGCTGATAACCTTATGGGGATTCCCTTGTGTGTTATTTATTGCTTTTCCCTTGTTGCTTTTCTTTGTATTTAATTTTTGTTAGTTTGATTAATATATGCCTTGGCATGTTCCTCCTTGGGTTTATGCTGTATGAAACTCTGTGCTTCCTGGACCTTGGTGACGTGAGGGAAGTTTTTGATTATAATATCTTCAAATATTTTCTCAGGCCCCTTGTCTTTTTCTTCTGGGACCCCTATATTCAAATGTTGGTGCAGTTAATGTTGTCCCAGAGGTCTCTGAGACTGTCCTCATTTCTTTTCATTCTTTTTTCTTTATTCTGTTCCATGGCAGTGATTTCCATCATTCTGTCTTCCAGGTCACTTAACTGTTCTTCTGCCTCAGTTATTCTGCTACTGATTCCTTCTAGTGTTTTTTTCATATCAGTTATTGTATTGTTTATCTTTGTTTGTTCTTTAGTTCTTTGAGGTCTTTGTTAAACATTTCTTGTATCTTCTTGATCCACATCTCCATTCTTTTTCCAAGATCTTGGACCATGTTTACTATCATTACTCTGATTACTTTTTCAGGTAGATTGCCTGTCTCCTCTTCATTTAGTTGTTGTTGTAGGTTTTTATCTTGTTCCTTCATTTGCAACATGTGTGTCACCTTTTGTCCTTTGTGCAGGCTCACAAAGTACACTGTTGTTGGCACTGCTCTTAGTCCCACCTTAACTGTGGTCATACTGGCAATTGGCCCTGGTGAGTCTCAGGCACTGTTTTCACCAGGCCACTGGCACAGATCCATGAGGTCAGATCCAAGGACTTCAGTAGTTGTGCATCTAGACCCCACTGTGGGAGCTATGGAGGCAGATCAGACTCTGGCCTGGCCCAGCTCCTAATATTTTTGAGGTTATCCTGATGTGTCTGCCCAAATATCAGTGCTTTACTCCCTTCTTGATTACAAGTGTAACTACAAATGGAATGAAATTAAATAAATATGGAAGATTAACAATTGCTGTTTGCATCCAACTCTGCACTTAAAGATTTTTTCATTTATTATCAAATTATTACATCCTGCCAACATTTGAAATGTGATGCAATGACACAAAAAATCAGAGCATTTATCACTAAAAGGCAGGCAGACTGCTTCTACTGGTTAGAAAGAGTGCTTGTCCTCTAGAAGTCCAATGTGATTACTGAACTTAATCTGTTTCAAGTGGAAATGTTTACATGTTAGTTATCATTGCTCCCATCTGTGCTTCCTGTCATGCGACTTTAAATCATAAAACAGAGTTTTCAAGTAATAGCAAAATTATTATAATTTGTTTGAATTTTTCCAGCTTGTGCACCAAAATTTCTTTACCTTTAATAGGCAGCTTGTCCCTGTGTTTGTTTTACAGCTGTTGACACCACAGTCAACAAATCAATTATATTTAACATTATCTTAATTTCAGTGGCTTATTCCATAATTCAATATTTTTACCTTATTGTCCAATTTTCTTAATTCAAAATTTAATTTTTACTCAAACCAACATTTACTTGGAATTCTAAACAAAACAATTCTAGTTGAACTTTGAGGTAGTTTTTTTATAGTAAGGGATATTATCTGATTGAATATATTCTATTTTACCTCATAAATGGATTATACAAAAGTCTCTATAGTTACATTTTGTTGCTTAAACTTCTTTATACATAAATGCAGGAATAGCTTTCTTAAACATTTCATTTCCTATTAATTCTATGTTTTGTTCTGGAATTATTTAATTTATCAAACACAAATATGTGTATATCACTTCATATGTATCAGTAACTGTTCTAAGTGCTTTACAAATGTTAGATTTAATGTTCAACCCACTTTCATTAACCTGCAAAATTTGGTCCCATTGCTCATTTTCTAATTTGTGAACATTTATTTTCCTTCTATTTGGAATCTTTATATATATATATATATATATATATATATACACACACACACACAGATTATATACATAAAACCAATGCTATACCATGTTAAAATAAGATTTTCTTTTCTAGAGGGAAACCAATAGTTTCTCTTAAGGAAGACTAGTTTAAACAGAGGTACTGCTTAGTAAGATTACAGCAAGCACATTAGATGTTAGCTCATTAGTATAACTTAATTAACTAAATATATTTAAATGTTTGTCATTACTAAGACATTCTTCTTGTGTACTAACTTCCAGATATAATGATAGATGTCATTTTAATAATCTGAGTAATTAAAATATTATTCTGTATTTTAGTCAACTCACTGAAAAAATACAAATTTCAACACTGTTCTGAGACAGCTTCATTCTGGTAGGTCTGATAAGCAGTTTTTTAAAAAACGTTTGCCGGGCTTCCCTGGTGGCGCAGTGGTTGAGAGTCCGCGCCCCAGTCTGGGAAGATCCCACATGCCGCAGAGCGGCTAGGCCCGTGAGCCAATGCTCCGCAAGGGGAGAGGCCAAAACAGTGAGAGGCCCACCTACCGCAAAAAAAAAAAAAAAAAAATTTGCCAGTCAGATTTGATAATCAGGAAAACACAGGTGACATTCCAATCTGTTAGTAAATAATATATTTTAAAATGTACTCTAATAATATATTTCTAAATGTACTCTAAATAATTAATTTTGGTTATAAAATAATTTTAATCCATTTAAGATTTTAATTATTTAATATTTTTCTAATGTCAAGTGAGTAAACAATGAATAAAACAGGGCAGTCTATAATGATGTGATATAATGATTTTTGATTCCTCAATATTCTTTCATATTTCTATAATTATTTCTCTATTGTGTTTATTTTTTACTTTTCACCCATGAGTAAATTATTTTGTATAATTTAGACTAAACTGATCTAGAATATCAGCATAATCTAAAATAATATGGAAATTCTTAAAAATTCTTCATTAGAACCAGTTTATAATGTATAACTTTAGCAGCCTAAAGTACTAAGAATACTTTAAAAAATTTATATAAAAACATTTCTCTACAATTTCCCCAAATAATAATAGTTTGTTGCAAATTTTATATAAAAACATTTCTCTACAATTTCCCCAAATAATAACTGTTGCAAAAACAAGTTCAGTTTTTTAAAACAGCATATATATATATACAATTTTTATTTTGTTGAAAGTAAAACCGTAAATTGCTGTTTAATTTTTAACAATCTCATACAATGGGTTACTATAGAAGTGAAGGTGGGATAAAATATCTCATCTTCTTCATTAACTCCCTCAATCACCCTGAAGTAGTTGCTTCTAATAAATAAATAAATAAATACATATATCTTGTAATTCCACTTTTACTTTATAACTCAGATTGTCTCTATTGAAATCATGCTTAGATTTCTTTGCTACTTTATTTAAATTCCCAACTCTTAAAAATGATTGTTTCAGTTATTGATAGATACTAATGAACCATCTCCAAATTTTGGGCTCTATAATGATTGATTATTTCTCATGATTCTGAGGGTTGGTTGGGAAGTGTCTTTCTTGCTTTCAGTTAGGCTGGGAGCAGGTCTTTACTAGATGAGATTGTACGACTGGGCTGCTTTCTCTTTGTCTCTTAGGTCTTTTATCCTTGGTTCTTCATGGCAAGATGGATGCAGGGTGGTGTTGCAAATGGGTATAAAGTGAGTTGTGAAACTTTTTGAGACCTAGGCTGTAAAACTCATGCAATGTCACTTGTCTGTCATTATTGGCCAAAGGAAGTTACAATGATAGGCCAGATTCAAGGAGCATGGAAATAGATTTTACTTATTTGTGGGTAGATCTGCAAAGAAACTGTGGCCATGTTTAATGTACTCTAGTAAACTAGCCTTTATTGTGGCAATATTACGTCTTCACTTTTACTTTTCTTTATATCTGAAGGTTGAAATCTCAAGGAGAGATTCCCATTGCTGCCAAACTAACTGTGTGATATTGGTGAGTTAATAACCTTTTCCAATTCAATTTTCATATCTGCAACACTATAGATATTAACTATATATATGTTCTTGAGTTATTCTGTAAATGAATTAAGATAATGCATAGAGCGCCTTGTTCAGTACCTGTCATATAAGTTCTAGATAATGGTCCTTAGCTGTTTCCAATAGCCTTTCTTTCAGTTCTCAAGCAATTGTACTCATAAAACAAACACGTTATGAACTATAACATAACCTGGCATGTATTTATTCTTACCTGGCATGTATAAGGCCTGTTATTAGAAAGAAAAACCTTTTTAGGTATCATTTATAAATTTATTAATGTTTAAAGTTTACTCTTTCTAATAGCACTTTCCTAATTTGCTGAATAAAATCAAGTATCTAATACTTACTCAGTGCAAATGCATTGTTTACTTACAAATTTAAATATGAACCAGCTTGAATCTTTCCCTCTGCATCAATGCAATCTTCAGAGTAATGGGCTCAACATCACTTGTAGTCCCAACCTTACCCTGTGCCATATCTTTACACTAAACCCTGGGCTCAAGGATGTCCTTCTATTAAATTTATAATGAGCCTTGAACCATTGCCTCTCTGGTTCTACTAATTAATGATTAATTATCATTATTGTGGTTAAGTCTGACTAAATTCTATCATGTTATTATGGACCCAATTTCCAAAGATTAAGCCTCTAGATTATTCAGACTATCAGTAATTATGTACCAGTATATTTTCTCATCCAAACCTAATTTTCTATTTTTCTAAAAAGGATCATGAAATCCATACCCTTATATACATACATAAAGATATGCCTACATACAGGTACAGCCCTCGACTGTCTGGCAACCCCTTATTTTTATTTAAAAATTTAGCTTAAAAGTTAAATATTTAGATTCCCTCTTACACATTTCTTGACTTTCCTATTCCCACTACTTTCAACAAATATCACCCAAGAAACTAAAGTATGTTACTCAGTGCTCCAGTGTTTCTCCACTGCCTTTTTAGAGACTGTATAACACCATTTTATAGTCTGCTTTCTTCACTACCTGTGATCCCTTTGTTTATAGGAATCTAATTTTACCCATCTTAAATCAACATTTCTTCATCTAAAACTTTTTTACAAACTAGAAGCTCGATAAATGATTAAAGAAAGAATGGATCTATTAGCATTTCATTTATCATTTTAAATGTTGTTTGGTAAAATTTCTAGTTCAATCAATATGTGCTACGAAATAGATTTTGTTGAGTAGGAAAATACTTTATCATTCCTCAGTTCCAATAATGGAATATTTGAGAAAACAAAATGAGAGTTTAACTAATGTGACTATCTTAAAGGTATCCAATTGCTTTATTCTAACCATTGCTTTGTAATCAAGCTGTATTTGTTGTTGTTGAGTAGTGAACTTAAAGGTGTATCTCTATTTTTAAAAATGTATTTTGAAATTTATAATATAAGCCAATAGTCCAGATTTAAAATAACTATTATATATGCAAAAGTATAACTTTTGTGGTAGGAAGTAGCAATTATTCATCACATAATAAAATACATTGTCTCCACTAACTCTGATGGCTAGGAAATTACATTTTTTTACACAATTATGACAGTCTAAATCATATGATACAGATAATGTGGTAGTGAACAAAATTATTCAATTTTTTAAGATTTCAGAACAACCAATGAAACTACGCTCAATATACCTGTGGATATTCTAGTGTCCTAACTAGAATATGATGAATCTATGCAAAGACTAAATAGAAAATAAAACAAATCACATGCAAAATTGGAAGTGATTAACATTAATTAATTTTAACCATTTTGTTCATTAGTATATATTTATTTTTACTGAAATAAACTGGGAAAAAATCAGTGGTACACACAGCCACTTGGATAGATTTCACAAACATTATGCTGAGGGAAAGTAGTTGGACACAAAGGAGTACAGACTGCATAACTCCATTACATGAATTCATATAGGTGAAACTAATCAACAAATTTTTTAATTGACTTATACAGGCAACAGGTAGGTAAGGGAATAGCATGCCATGTTGACTGAATTCACTTGTTAGAAGAAATATTCTGGTTTGATGTGAGAAGATCTATGTCTTAATAACATGGAATTCACAGTTAAGATATGCACATTTCATTATATAGGTATATATATAAGCAAAAAAAATATAAAAATTTATGAGGGGTTAGGTGTAAGGTGAAGTTATAGGAGATACAAGAAAGACAAATGATGGGTATATGTGGGTTGATTATATGTCTGAATTTTTCTATAAAACTTTAAAATGTATTAAAAAAATAAAAAATATAAACAAACTATGAGACACTGCCAAAACTTTGAGAAGTGGTGTTGTCCATTATTATGGTAAATAACAGACTTTGTTCTCATCAACAGTTTGTTTCAGTAATGTGTGGGGAGCCAGCACCAACATGATGCATATTAGGTGCTCAGTGAACATTGTTTCCTTCCCTGTCAGGCAAATAATTATAATATGATCAAAATGTGTTTTTAGTAAGGTTTTTAAAAATTGTATTATAAAGTAAAACCCAGTAATAGCATTTAAGAATATCAACAAAATTCAAGATTTGAGTAAAATGTATGTTATTGAGATATTAAAGCATTTTAAATATCCCATCCTGAACCACATATTAAAAAACTGTATAAGAAATCTGAAAATAAAAAAACAGATTGGAATTTTTAAAAATAAATATCCAGAATTAATCTAGAAATTTACTGTTTTCATAAAGGGAAGTTTTCTCCAAGATAATGTGATTATGCAATTGTGATAATGTAATTATGCTATGTAGTAATTGAAAAAATAATGGAAATATGATTTAGTGGGAGTTTGAAAATATGAGCAGAAAATCAATAAATACCTGAATCATTTCTTATCAGAACAAGGGCAACAAAAAACACTAATAAATAGGGTAGATATTAATCCAATTATACCAATAATCACATTGACTATCAATTGTCTAAATGTACTGATTAAAAGACAGATTTTCAGAGTGGATCAAAAACTACTACCCAACTATATTTTTCTATTGGAAACCTACTTTAAGTACAAAGATACATATAGATTAAAAGTAAATGAGTAGAGAAAAGTATACTATGCCAACATTAATCAAAAGAAAGCAAGGGTAGCTATATTAATTTCAAACAGAGCAGACTTCAAAGTAAAGAAGATTACAGGGATAAAGAAGATCATTACATAATAAGAAAGTGGTCAATTGTCCAAGAAGACATAATTCTGTTTTTTTTTTTTTAACTAGCTTATGGTCTTTATTTAGGTAAAAATTTATGTGCAGTGACATACACAAATTTAAAATTTTCCATTCAATGACTTTTGACAAATGCATACACCTGTGTAATGCCAATCACACAAAGGTAACCAACATTCTGGTTTTTCTTAACAAGACATAACAATTATTAATGTGTATATGCCTAAAACAGAGTGCCATACTACATGAGGCAAAAACTAATAGACTACAAGGAGAAAGTGATAGTGATTCCACTACCACAGTTGGAATGTCAGTACCCCTCTAACAGAAAGAGACAGATCCAATAGGCAGAAAATCAGTAAGGATATAGTTGAACTCAACAATACCAACAGTCAGTCAACTGGATGTAATTGACATCTATAGGCTACTTCATCCAACAACAGAATACACATTCTTCTCAAGCTCACATGAAACATTCACAAAGATAGACTATATTCTAGGTCATATAACACATTGAAAAGAACAGAAACAGGATATTTGTGCTCAGACCACAATGAATTAAACTAAAATGGAATTAACAGAAAGATACTGATTCTAAAATATGTTGGTATTAAACAACACACTTTTAAATGACACATGGGTCCAAAAATCTCAAGAGAAATTTTAAAAATATTTTGAACTAAATAAAAATAAAAACATAATTTATGAAAATTTATGGGATGCAATGAAAGTGGTGCTCAGAGGGCACTATAACTATTTAAAATTGAATCAATAATTATTAACCTTCCAAAACAGACAGCATGAGGCCCACATGGGTACACTGGTGAATACCACAAGACATTTATGGGAGAAATTATATCAATTTTCTACAATCTTTTTCAGAGGATAGAAGCAGAGAGAATAACTTCCTAACTTATTTGGTGAGGCCAGCATTACCCTGACACCAGAATCAGACTAAGGCATTATAAAAAAGGGACACTACAGAACAATATCTGTCTTGAATATAGACACAGAAATCCTCAACAATATTAGAAAATCAAATCCAAAAAGTATAAAAAGAATTATAAACCATGACTAAGTAGAATTTATCCCAGTTGTGCCAGGCTGTTTCAACACTTGAAAATCAACATAGTAAAAAAGAAAAATCACATGTGCCAGCCTGTTTCAACATTTGAAAATCAACATAGTAAAAAAGTAAAATCACATGATCATATCAATAGATGTAGAAAAAGCATTTGACAAAATTCAACTCTTATTCATGATAAAAGCCCACAGTAAACTTGGAACAGAGGAGAACTTTCTCAAGTTGATAAACACTATCCACAAGACAAACTACAGCTAACTTTATGGTGAGAAATTTGAAGCTTTTATGAAGATCTGGCACAAAGTAATGACGCCTTCCCTCATCTCTGTTTATCAAGTTTATATTGAAAGCCCTTGCTAAAGCAATAAGTCAAGAAAATGAAACGAAAGGTATATAGATTGGGAAGAAAGAAAGAAAAATACCTTTGTTAAGATGTGGCATATATCTACAATGGAATACTACTCAGCCATATAAAAGAACGAAATAATGACACTTGCAGTAACATGGATGGAACTAGAGATTATCATACTAAGTGAAGTCAGAAAGAGAAAGACAAATACCATATGATAGTATTTATGTGTGGAATCTAAAATATGACACAAAAAATGAACATATCTATGAAACAGAAACAGACTCACAGATATAAAGAACAGACTTGTGGTTGCCAAGGGGGAGGGATGGATTGGGAGTTTGGGATTAGCAGATGCAAACTATTATATATAGAATGGATAAACAACAACTTCCTGCTGTATAGCACAGGAACTATATTCAATATCCTATAATAAACCATAATGGAAAGGAATATGAAAAATAATATGTATATATATAACTGAATCACTTTGCTCTACAACAGAAATTAACACAACATTTTAAATCAACTATTCCTCAGTAAAATAATTTTTTTAAAATGTCTTGTTTACAGATGATGACCATCTATGTAGAAATGCAAAAGAATCAACAAAAATCCTTATGGAACTAATAAGCCATTATAGCAAGGTTGAAGGTTAGGATACAAAGTATACTAAAGTCAAATGCTTTCCAAAATAGTGACAATAAACAAATGGAATAAAACACAGTGGCATTCATATTAGCACCTGCAAAAATGAAATAAATATAAATCTAACAAAATATTACAATATGAGAAAAACTATAAAACACTGATGAATGAAATCAGAGAAGAACTAAATAAATGGAGACATATACTACGTCCATGGATAAGAAGACTCAATATTGTCAAGATGTCAGTTCTTCCCATTTTGATCTATGGATTCAATGCAATCCTAATCAAAATCCCAGAAAGTAGTTTTATGGATATTGACAAACAGATTCTAAAGTTTATATGGAGAGGTAAAATATCCAGATAGCCTTTCCCTTTCTTTCTTGAAGGAGAACAAATTGGAGAACTGACTATACCCAACTTCAAGACTTCCTAGAAAACTACAGTGATGAAAACATTTTGGTATTGGCCAAAAAAAAAAAAAAAAAAAAGACAATTAGATTAGTGGAACAAAATAGGGAGCCCAGAAATGGACCCCCTTAAACACTGTCAACTGATCATTGACAAAGGAGCAAATGTAGTATAATAGAGCAAAGGCAGTCTCTCAACACATGATGCTGCAACAACTTGACATCCACATGCAAAAAAAAAAAAAACTAGATATTAACTCAACATGGATGATAGACCTAAATATAAAACATAAAACTCCTAGAGGATAACATAGGAGAAAACCTACATGACCTAGATATGGTGATACCTTTTTAGATACATCACCAAAGACACAATCATAAAATAATTGATAAGCTGGACTTTATTAAAATTAAAACCTTCTATTCTACAGAAGATAATGTTGAGAGAATGAGAAGGAAAGCCACAGACTGGGAGAAAATATTTGCCAAAGACATCAGATAGAGGAGTATTTCCCAAAATATACAAAGGACTGTTAAATCTCAACATAAAGAATGCAAACTACCCAGTTAAAATATGGGCCAAAGATCTTAATAGATACCTCAGCAAAGAAGATACACAGATGGCAAATAAGCATATGAGAAGATGCTCCAGTCATATGTCATCAGGGAAAAGCAAATAAAAATGAAGAGATACCACCATACACCTATTAGAATAGCCAAAGTCTAGAACACTGATAACACCAAATACTGACAAGGATGTGGACCATGAGTCTCATTTATTGCTCATCAGATGCAAAATGGCACAGTTACTTTGGAAGACCATGTGGCAGTTTCTCACAAAACCCTATATATGCTTGTCATAAAAAACAGCAATTATGCTCCTTGGTATTTTCCCAAAAGAGGTGAAGTTTTATCTCCACACAAAAACCTGCACATGGATGTTTATAGCAGCTTAATTCACAACTGCCAAAAGTTAGAAGCAACTAAGATGTCCTTCAGTAGATTAATGGATTAAAAAAAAACAAAAACAAACACAAAAAACTGTGATGCATCAGACAAGGGAAATGAGCTATTAAGCCATGAAAAACATGGAGAAACCTTCAATGCACATCACTAGGTAAAAGAAGCCAATCTGAAAAGACTACATACTGTATGATTTCAACTATATGACATGCTGGAAAAGGCAAAACGATAAAGACAACAAAAAGATCAGTGGTTACCAAGGGTTGGAGGGAGAGATGGAGAATGGACTTGAGGACACAGGGAGGGGGGAAGGTAAGCTGGGACGAAGTGAGAGAGTGACATGGACATATACACACTACCCAATGTAAAATAGATAACTAGTGGGAAGCAGCTGCATAGCACAGGGAGATCAGCTTGGTGCTTGTGACCACCTAAAGGGGTGGGATAGGAAGGGTGGGAGGGAGGGAGACGCAAGAGGGAGGAGATATGGGGATATATGTACATGTATAGCTGATTCACTTTGTTATACAGCAGAAACTAACACAACATTGTAAAGCAATTATACTCCAATAAAGATGTTAAAAGAAATTTTTTTTTAAAGAGAGATGAATAGGCAGAACACAGAGGATTTCTAGGGCAATGAGAATACTCAGCATGACATTATAATGATAGATTAATATTTACCCAAACCCATAGGATGTACAACACCAGGAATGACCCCTAAGGTAAACCATGGACTTTGGATGCTCATGATGTATCAGTAATATATAGGTTGGGCTTCCCTGGTGGCGCAGTGGTTGAGAGTCCACCTGCCGATGCAGGGAACATGGGTTCATGCCCCGGTCAGGGAAGATCCCACCTGCCACAGAGTGGCTGGGCCTGTGAGCCATGGCTGCTAAGCCTGCGTGTCCAGAGCCTGTGCTCCACAATGGGAGAGGCCACAACAGTGAGAGGCCCGCGTACCAACAACAACAACAAAAA
Organism: Hyperoodon ampullatus; assembly: GCF_949752795.1. Lineage (NCBI taxonomy): Eukaryota > Metazoa > Chordata > Mammalia > Artiodactyla > Ziphiidae > Hyperoodon > Hyperoodon ampullatus. The sequence continues at coordinate 132,763,671 of NC_136914.1, forward strand.
AATAATAATATATAGGTTGATTCTTGGTGAAACTTGTACCACTCTGCGGAGTGATGTTGATAATGGGGGAGACTATGCATGTGTGGGAGCAGAGTGTATATGGGAAATCTCTGCCTCGCAATTTTGTTGTAAACCTAAAACTGTTCTAAAAAATGAAGACATAACAAATTATCATCTATCTATCTGTATCTATCTATCTCTGTTTACTCATGTATATCTCTATTTTTATATAAACTTAAAGTAATCTTTAAAGGCAAATTATAGTAAAGAAATCTTTGTACTAAGATAAGTCAGTATATGATATAAATTTTTTTATTGAATGCAAATATCATTTAAATGGTTTTTAAAAATGTGCTACAGTGTGATTCCAAATTAGACCTTATTTTTATTTCATTTATTCATCCATCCATACACCTACTAATTTCCAGCAGCATGTAAGCATAAGTAAAAATTTACAATTTTGTTATGAAATGTAAATACCATCATTTTAGGCTGGCTGAACTTGAGGAAATATTAAAAATATTTTTTGTATTTTTCTTATCCTCTTCATAGTGAGTTTTAGCCATTTAAAAATTATATTTTTTTAACAACTGGAAAAAAAACCCAGAAAATTTGTACCTACATTATAGTTACTCAATTAATGTTAGATAATTGAATGTGTATTGTAAACATACTTAATACTCATACCCTTATATTACAAAATTACCTTTTTTAGAAATCTAATGAGTTGACCATGTGAAAATTAGTAGATATTAGTTTCATGTTTTTTGGCTTTCCAAAAAACTCCAAATTATCAGATTAATGTGGTGTGGTAGATTGATTACACTACTGGCTCCTGTTCTTCACCCCATGCTGTATCCATGCCCTTTGTCATATGGTGATACTGTTCTTTACCCAAAACAACAACAATAAAAAAGTGAAATATATCTTCCTGCTCCTTAATTTTGAATTAATTCTTGAGACCTGTTTTAGCTCATAAGATATTAGCCCATGTACGGTAAATAGATGTTCAAAAACACCTTCCTGATTGGGTTTGTCCACTTTTGTTTTCCTGTGGTTACGATGAAAACTTGTACCTCCTAGTCTGCTGGACAATGAGAGTATGTGACAAGGTCCTGAGTTCCCCTAGTCATTCCAGCAAGAATGCCTTAGTCAACCATGCTAGAGGTTCTCCCCAAAAGCAAACAAGCCCGTTCAGTCAACTGAGCTGCCTAAATGACCCATAGTTGGCAACAGATATGAGTGAGCCCAGCTTGATCAATTAAGCCCAGACTAATGAGACTCATGAGTTAACAAGTGTTTAGTACTACTGAGAGTTTGTAGTCCTTTATCATGCAGTTTTATTTCAGTAGCAGATATCTGATACATATCGCATATTGCTAAGTGTTCTGCATTTAAGTTATAAAATCATATTATCTTGTAAATCTTCTCTGAAATCATGTGTGTAATAAATTGACATTAACTCATTGCTTTGAAAGGACCACTTTTCTTTGTCAGGCATATTTTTCTTCAATCTGAAATCTATCTATCAAGCTATGTGTCTGTCTAACTTTCTTTCTACCCATTTTTTTCTCTCTCTCACACACAAGAAACTAATGCAGAATTTAAATCACAGTTTTCTCTGCAACTTGACTCTTCTTGTACTTTCTCTTTAAGAAACTTATGTTGAGATTTAGACACTTGAAGAAGAAATAGAAGTTATATTCTTCAGTTTCTCTAAGAAAGTAAAAGTATATATAAATATACATTTAGTGAAAGCTCATGTTCTTTTCATTTTATAATGCTATAAATAAAGAAAAAACAAAGTTTTTGTTCTGAAATATGCAAGGTTTAGTACAGCAGAAGGCATTTTATTGCTGTGGTGGTTTTCTTAAGTATTCTATATGTTAGCTCTAACAGCTACAGCTTGATAATTGTGAATATAATACCTACATTTACCCTAAGCATTAGTCATATAACATTCTATCTGAAAATATTTTTACAATATATTAATTTTTTTATAATATGTCCTCACAGAAGTGTGATCATATTGTTTTAATCTGTGAAAATTAGGTCATAAAGCTACTATGATAAATGTCTTAAATATATGTTAACATTTATTAAATATATATTATACAGGTAACAGCAGATAAATATTTCTAAAATTGCCTTTATTTTTTATCTTTTTGCTTTGTTATAGAAACAAATCCCTTCTCATGCTTTAGTTTCTATTTCTTGAAGGAAAAAGATCCCTTTTGCAGCAATATAACAGTGATTGTAATAGCGTTCATTTGTAACCACTATGGACCATTGTTTTGGAGACCTGCACCTATTACACAACATTTTTGTTGCATTTCATATTTTGAATCAACTACTAAGACTCTAACAATAAACAATTTCTATATAACTTTTGAAGTGAATCTAATTTAAATATATAAATATATATAATATAAATGTATTATTTTAATAAAATTTAAAACAAATAAAAAGGATCAGCCTGAATCTTAATTCAGAGCCCTGACTCCTAAATTTTCAACTGTAAGAGTATGAAGAATTTCTGTAACTCTAATATTTCCTTTTTATGCAGAAGAATCAACTGACTTTACAAAATACCTGTCAACTTTGTATCTTAGATTTTCATGTGGTCACTTATATTTCTTTTAAACAAACAGAGGAATTAGCACGTAAAGAATATAAGTAGGTGGTAACATGCACCACAAAATATATGCACTTGTAGAGTACAATAATATGACTTTGGATTCTCTTGCCCAAACTTTTCTATTTATACTGTCTTCACGACATCTGAATTCACTCTGATCTGCCCAGCTGTGTCTCTTATCCCTTCTAAGAGATTTTTGGGTCTCAAAAAGGTATCCTCATTGAACAGAGGCAAAATATTCTCTAACATAAATTGTATCAATGTTTTCTTAGGTCAGTCTCCCAAGGCAATAGAATGAAAGCAAACATAATCAGATGGAACCTAATTAAACTTCTAAGATTTTGCACAGCAAAGAAAACCATTAACAGAACGAAAAGACAACCGATGGCCTGGGAGAAAATATTTGCAAATCATGCAACCAATAAGGGCTTAATTTCCAAAATATACAAATAACTCATACAACTCAATAATAGAAAACCCAAACAACCCAATCAAAAAATGGGCAGAAGATCTAAATAGACATTTCTCCAAAGAAGACATACAGATGGCAATAGGCACATGAAAAGATGCTCAAAACATCACTGATTATTACAGCAATGCAAATCAAAACTACATTGAGGTACCACCCCTCACCAGTCAGAATCGCCATCATTACAAAGTTTACAAATAACAAATGCTGGGGGGAGTGTGGAGAAAAGGGAGCCCTCCTACACTGTTGGTGGGAATGTAAATTGGTACAACCACTGTGGAGAACAGTATGGAGGTTCCTTAAAAAACTAAAACTAGATTTGTCATATGATCCAGCAATCCCTCTCCTGGGCATATATCTGGACAAAAACCATAATTTGAAAGGGTACATGCACCCCTATGTTCATAGCAGCACTATTCACAATAGCCAAGACATGAAAACGACTGTCCATCTACAGACGAATAGATAAAGAAGATGTGGTGTATATATATATATATATATATATATATATATATATATATATATATATATATGTATGTATGTATATACACACACACACACATATATATAGACATATGTACACATACACACACACAGAATGGAATACTACTCAGCCATAAAGAAGAATGAAATAATGCCATTTGCAGCAACATGGATGGACCTAAAGATTATCACACTAAGTGAAGTAAGTCAGCAAGAGAGACAAATATATGATATCACTTATATGTGGAACCTAATATATGACACGAACATATCTACAAAACAGAAGCAGACTTACAGACACAGGAAACAGACTTGTGATTGCCAAGGGGGAGGAGAAGTTGGGGAGGGATGGATTGGGAGTTTGGGATTAGCAGATGCAAACTATTATATATAGAATAGATAAACAACAAGGTCCTACTATATAGCACAGGGAACTATTCAATATCCTGTAATAAACCATAATGGAAAAGAATATGAAAAAGAACATGTATAATTGAATCACTTTGCTTTACAGCTGAAATTAACACATTGTAAATCAACTGTACCTCAATAAAATAAATTTTTTAAAAACGTGTCCTCATCTACTGCAGTGGAATTCCAAATATTGTGGAACATGCTGTGAAGGATGCAGTGGTTAAAGTAGGTCTTCTGTGCCAATACCTGTACCATTTCGCTAATTTTTAGAACTAGTACTATGTATTTTGTATTTTACAATCACAATTAAGGTAACTATTTATAGATTGTATATGATACACAGAGATTCAGTATACCTCTAAACTTTGTTTAGGGGAGAGTCCCAGACTCATTTTTCGGAATGAGTAGGGAGTTGTTCTGCCATGATTTCTTAACACAAAGCTTTACCAGCTTCTTTCTGATGTTCTTTTTACTCTGTCTTAAATAATTTATTTAAGTGAGAGATCAGTTCTTTTAAAACAAAATTTACAGTCATTTAAATACTCTTTGAAGATACTTGCAAATATTTCCTGACTGCCCTATTTTCCCTCTGTTTTCACAGGTTGGAAAGTATATCCAAGAAAACAATTGAGGTAATTTGCATTTCCTTATTACAAACAACATGATGTGGTTATGGGCTGAACTGTGTCCCCCAAAATTCAGATGTTGAAGCCCTAACCTCCATTACCTCAGAAAATGATTGTATTTAGAATTAGGGACTTTAAAGAGGTGATTAAGTTAAATGAGGTCATTAGGGTGGCCCTATTCCAATCTGACTGGTGTCTTTATAAGAAGAAATTAGAACACACAGAGATTCCAGGGATATCGTTGTACAGAAGAGAGGCCATGTGAGGACACAGGGAAGGCAGCCATCTACAAGTCAAGAACAGAGGGCTCAGAAGAAACCATAACTGATGACACCTTCATCTTTGACTTCTCATGTCCAGAACTGTGAGAAAACAAATTTCTGCTGTTTAAGCCACTCAGTCTATGGTACTTTGTTATGACAGTTCTAACAAAGACAGATGTATTTTTCCTTTAAATACAGGAACTACGACTACAAATTCATGGTAACTTTGTAGCTAAAATTCCAAGTTTCTCCATCCCTAAGAGGATCTTACTAGAATTTTAACATGTAGGATTGAATTGAATTAATTCTTATACTCTCATCATAATCAGTTCTTCCATAGTGTGGGACTGTTAGTCAGATCAAGTCCTAAAGATAAATGTTGCTTTAGCAATGGTGAATATTTTATCCCTTTTTTATTAAGATTTTTTTTTCAATATCTCACAAGAACATCACCATTGTTGTTGTTCTAGATATTATATTCAGGATATTGTATTTTTTAAGCAAAATGATAAAGAATATTGCCAAACACAATAAAATGTGAAGAGTACTTGAACTGCATTATAAGCGATAAAATAAAAATATGGCAAGTGTTTAGTTATGGCCAATATTTAAAAATGTAATTCAGGTCCTAAATACTTCATATTATTCCCAGTAAAAATGCATGGTCTAAACATTTGCTTCAGGTAAAATATAATTTTGTATGTCAAATCATTTCTTTTAAGAAACACTGTCCCATTTTAGTATTAAAATTTCAGAATAAAATTTGTGGAGATTGTAATAATGTTTTGTAGCAACTTCCATGAGTTCTATAGATTTTTTTTTTTTTAACTCAGAAGGGTAAAGAAAGTGAAGCTTTTTGTTTTGTTTTGTTTTGTTTGTTTTTTGTTTTTGTTTTTTGTGGTACGCGGGCCTCTCACTGTTGTGGCCTCTCCCGCTGCGGAGCACAGGCTCCGGACGCGCAGGCCCAGCAGCCATGGCTCATGGGCCCAGCCGCTCCATGGCACATGGGATTCTCCCGGACTGGGGCACGAACCCGCGTCCCCTGTGTCGGCAGGCGGACTCCCACTGTGCCACCAGGGAAGCCCCATGAAGCATTTTTATTCATTGCTTCTGGTTAATCAAGAAAATTCAACACGTTTTATTTCACATTTTTGTCTATTCCTAATGGCATAGGAATTGTGGCTGCAAATTTTCTTATTTGAGAGTTTTAGTAGTTTTCATCTATATAGTAAGTTGCCTGTCCTTTGTTGAAACTGATTCTGTGCAGAAAAAAACTTTATTCTTCTGGATTTGCAGTGGTGGTAAATGACAAAAATTACCCTGTAGATTAATGCACTTTTAAATACTCTAATTTGAATAATAAAACACTTAACTCTAAAAGGCACTTGAGAAGTTGCCTATTAAATTATTTGTCCTATGAATAAGATGCCCTATGTATTAGAAGCAGATGGATTTCTAACCTGTACTTATTCTTCAGTTTGTTTAGTTTCTCCATAGATATTAAACCAAAACAATCTACCATTCTAGATACTCACAGTCCTCCCAGTCAAGGGTCATTCTTAAGATTAACCTTTTCAATTGGACAAAGATTTCTTTTTGTTTGGTTATATTTAATTGACTGATGACAATTCTAATTTCAAATGATAATTTGGCCAAATCCTTTCTTTTTCCTCACATGTGTTTCCTTGGTTTCTGCAACAAGTTCTCTTATTGGTCAAGTTCACTCAAACAATATCCAGATAATTACAGAGGTTTAAAGAATATGTTACCACCAAATTTAAGACCATTATTTGACATCCAAATTGTGAGATATTTTGTCACATTTGCATCCCAACAAGAGACATTTGTTATTGTTTGCTCTTGACAACCTAGATAGTGATTTCCATCTTAATGTGAGATTAGGCAGAGGTTTTTAAATATAATACAATTAGGTCAACTTCTATTTTAGCCAATTAGAATAGTCAGAAGAACATAGCTCCCCTCTGTGAACAAAATTAAAATAATTTGTGTTGTTCCCTTGTTGAGTAAAGTAGTGTTGCTCACCCAAAGTATTATATTATGTTTAAAAGAATTATATAAGGATATCTGCAGTAATGTTTAGTAAGTACAAAATGGGGTAATAAATTCACACATACTTCTACAAAATTGCCAAAAAGAAAATATTATAAAAAATATAGTCAACTTTAAACCAGTAATATTGTTTTTAAATGGGTAAATAAAATATGATACTTAAAAAAGAAATTAGAACAATGGCATTAATTACATGATATGTCTGTAATGGTGTTACTGTGTTTACAAATTCTTATTTATGAAACAGTATTTACACACCAACAATCATATTTCCCCCTAAAAAAATCCCCACTTTTTCTTTGAATGTATCATTTTAAAAGTCCCATTCTTTAAACATGGTAACTGAGCAGATTCAAACTTAATATTAGTACCTTAATTAGTGCACAATATGTGGATCCAGATATAATTTAGTGACTGAATGATCTTTCTTTTAAATAATGTCCAACACACGGCTCCCTCTCTTACTGTATTTAATTGCTTGGAGGTAGTTCCAAAAACTCTTATACAGAACTACCTAAGAAATTTTTTTTTTTTTCAGTACGCGAGCCTCTCACTGTTGTGGCCTCTCCCGTTGTGGAGCACAGGCTCCGGACGCGCAGGCTCAGTGGCCATGGCTCACGGGGCCCAGCCGCTCCACGGCATGTGGGATCTTACCGGACCGGGGCACGAACCCGCATCCCCTGCATCGGCAGGCAGACTCTCAACCACTGCGCCACCAGGGAAGCCCCCTAAGAAAATTTTGAAAGCTATATGGTCCTGACACATTGTAAAAGAAGATTACAATAAGACAAAATTAAGTCGTGATACTGAAATTGTATAAAAGGCAAGATTTTTAGTTACGACCTTGAATAAGTGAATTCACCAGATCTATTGTGTGAGTTTACACTGAAAATGGATGATATTATAAAACAGTCTAGGCAGGTTGAGTTGTTGGTACATTTTTCATCTCTTTTAGACTCCCTCAGTTGCTAATCCGATTATGTAGCCTCTGAAATTGACAGATATGAATGTAGCACAATTTAAACCTCATGGGCTTTGTCTTGTTAAGTGGCATTGATGGATAAGTAAACAATAATACTTTTACTCACTAGTTCATTTAAGTACCCTACATATACTTAAGTATCCTTAGCCACTGGTTTAGTTTCCTTAATATATTCTGAACTCATAAAGGCTAAATATTTCAATCAACTTCTTTCCGTGAGGAATAAATTCTACCTCATAACACTGTTCTATTGGAATTAGAATATTCTGACCAAACTAGTTTCTTCTTTATTTCCACATGGACAAAAATTTCCATGTATTGTAGAATTTCAAATTGAGATTTAGAAATATCATTTACTCTTAGCTCATGAGTAGAATTTTCAAATTGCCATGGACTACAACCTATGGCTATTCCTGTAATAATTTCACATATATTTTATTATGGTCTTTCACTTGTAAAACATCTCTGTCTTTGCATTATAAACTAAAATATGGAAAAAGTTGTCCTGATGACTCAGTAAATAATTGTGTTTACCTATAATCTGTTGACAATTCCTAGCTATTAAGTAAAACATACTATTCTTAGACATTAATTTAAATAAATTTAGTTAATTATTTGAATACTAAGAGCAGACTGCAAAACTATCAGTTCATCTTGTTTAGTCTCCTTTGTATGCTATGTTCACATTTCAAAGGTGAGTAAATTGTAAAATATTCAGAATATCTAATACAGATTTCACCACTGTGTTACCGCTACATTCTTCTTTTTGGGACAGGGTCCCCTCTGTCAGAAGAACTCCAGTCAGTTTTGACCAGAGGAGCTACTGACCCCTCTCTGACTCTCAGCACAAAGCTTACAACACCACCCACAGGAAACAAGATCTTACAGTGAGGATAGAATGTCACTAACCTTTTTGCTCTGTTCATAATTATGCCATCTATATGAATTCCTTAGTTTACTGAGGCCACTCTGATTTCTACCTGTCCCTCTCACTCAGTTTCTTAGATTGCATTTGAATCTTTTTACATCCTCCAGCTTTGCCTTTTGACTTTCCCCTGTTGCATATTAGGAATCCTTCTGAAACGGGTTCTTTGATTAACTGTACTATCAATAAGGAAAGCACATTTTCTCACCAGCCCCACTTAAAAAATCTTAGGGAGAAATTTATATTAATATGGCTTGGATTATCTTTATATCTTTGGCCTAAAAATATTATAGACCCTGATTGGTAAGGCAGAGAGAGCCCCCTCACCCCCCATGGTCAAGGTGCTGAAATAAGCAGCCCCACCTCAAACTTCTGGAAGGAGTCAGGGAGGACAAGTTGTTCAATGAAAGGGAGCTTACTTAAGAAGTATAAGTTAAATGGAGTTGTATAGACCAAAACATACCTAGTTGCTACAGTATTCATCTATAATTTTTATGCTCAAAAGTTATTAAAAACAATGACTGATGTCACTTTAAAGATGAACATCCTTCGTAAGTATATAAAATTCACATAATTTCTAAAACATATCCAGTTAATTAAGGGAAGAAACTGTTATGCATTTGGTGACAGTATTAGATGTTACTTAAATATGTGTGTCCTTTTAAATGTTTTCTTCTAAAATTAATATAACTTACTTTTTCATAGATTAAAATTATATATAGTTTAGTTTTATGTGGGTATTAATAAGCACTAAGAACTGTGCTATTCATTTTATATGCATTGCATCATGTAACCATAACAGCAAATTATGAGCACATTAAATAGACACCGACATCAATTTTTTAAATGTATCCAATAAAATATAAACACCCTAGCAATTTGATGCCAGTCATCATGCATTTAAAAATAAACAACATTTTTATTAATAGTTGACAATTGTATGTTTTAATTTTCTCCTTAAGCCATGTTTCCATTTTTTCCTCACAGAATTTTTTTCTACTCTACTATATCTGATTGAAAGCCTTATCAACCACCATACTTTTCTGAAACACAAAAACATACCTAAATTACAGTTCATATCTAATTTCAGTTAAACAAAATGTTCCTACCGGTTTTAACTTTATAATGACTATGAGTATGTAATCATTTAAACATGTATACATATATTACAAATTTGTATAAATGATTATTTAACACAAGGGGTACACATTTTATTCTAAATGCACCTCTTAGTGAGAATAAATGGCGACAGATATGGTGCCTTAATCAAAGGAGGCATCTGTACTTCCCACTGTCTCTTTTAATGACCTAAAGTTTTTGCACCCAGAGTCAATGCAAGGGAGGTAAGATTCCATGTGGGTGAGGGGTTTGAATTTCTCTCCCAAAAAGTAAGAAAGGATATTGTGATATAGGAGATAAGAAAGAACCCATAGGGGGGCCTTAATCACAGGCATTTTCTCAGCCAGGTCACTTTTAGGAAAGAGTACTTCAGGGGATCAGCATCTGGAAATTGCTTTCTCTGCAACAATTCCTGGCTGAGTTTCCCTTGGAATAACTGCATGTTTCCCTTGGTTTACCCCATGTGTAGATTGCTATTATAATCATCTCAATTTGTCAGATGAGGAAACAGAAGTAGTGTTTAGGAGGATTTCCCAAAGCTACACATTTGAGCATTCAAGTCAACATTTGAATTAGTGTCTATCTGACCCCTAACCCTATGCACTTAACCACTAAAATACATTAATGCCCACCCAACACTAATAATGCCACTGTAACACAGATTCATTATTAAAAGAAAGAGTTAAAGGACTTTTAGTACTACTGTTATTAATCAATAGTTTGATAAATAACACTTCACACCTTGCTTGTAATAGAGAAGAGTGGGATGAAGGGAACCAAATTTCAGAGATATAAGAGAGATGTGGTGATCAGAATGAGTCCATCACTCTTCTTCAGAGCACATTTCCTTCTGTCATTAAACAATAACAAATGCATATCTACAAACACACATCACTAACTTGTATTACTTCATTATCCAAAATGCAATATAGGAAAGGGAGTGTGCTTATGTGTATGGATATGTATATGCTCCAGTGTCTAAGGAGAAAGAAGATGGAAAGAAGTGGATAAGGAACTGTCTCTAAATGTTCACCTGAAGCCTTTTTCCTTCAATATTTTTCTATCATAGAAACTATAGTAACCACAGTAGACATTTTGATTTCTGGTCTGGTTAGCCAAGGTGTTTCATAAATCCAGATGTGTATACAGACTGAAAAGTGCAAGACCTTGGAGCTCTGTAGTCATTGAGCAATCCCTGGAAGACCATTAATGTGAAGAGTGAGGTAATTAAAGTTGTGGTTCCATGGCCAAAGGTTAAATTCCCCAAAGCCCTGAGAATTATTAATGAGTAGTTGGGCAAAGTGAAAGTGTAACACTGAGACAAGAGGCAAAGAGAACCAGAACAATGCCAGATTAATGTTGCAGCATTCCTCTAATCAGGAGATTTATCCAATGGTTGGAAAATGCAAGCAGTAGGTGCATGGGGTAACAGGGAAAGTGACAAAGATTGAAAGAACCTACAAACATGAATACAAATAGAAGTGAATAATAAGGAAGAGCAGCACAACTGACACATTTATTCATCACAAACTTATTGAAGATTACTGTGTATGAAGCACCATGCAGGGGCTGGTGCTGCAAAATCAATCAAGACATGGGCCTTTCTCTCCAAGAATGTATGTATCAGAAAACAAAACAAACAAAACAAGAAAAAACAATCAGACAACTCCAGGACACTGGACAATAGGCTATATAGATAGGTTTAAAAAAAACTGTACATTTTGTGGGGAGTAAGTTTATTTTTGGTTACATTCCAGACTTTTTAGGATGAGTTAAATTAGATGTAAGACAGCCAAATGGTCTTTCTGTGTGAGTTTCTTATGCAACAGCTCACTAATGTGAAACATTATGACATGAACGAGAAATTACAAGTAGTTTGGTATAATTGGAGTGAAAATCATTGTGTTGAAACGGTGGATTGGGTTAATTAAATTAGCTACTCAAATGGTGGATTTTATTAGTTTGTTAATCAGTTATTGAGGATTAGGCATTCATTTTAGGTGTGGGCCAGTGTTTAACACAGTTTTATTCAGTTTATGTAGAATGATAAGTTATGTCTCTCCAATCGCTGCCCATCCCCATAACACTTACATATGTATACTCACCCAACGTATTTCTTGTTTCCAAAATCTACATATAAAATACAAGTGTGTGTGTTTGTGTAGTGATTGCCTGGACTTGTGTCAGTCACCTCTTATTTATCTGCTGCTAATTCAGTCATCTCTTATTTATCTGCTCTTTTTCCCCTCTTTATCTAGTTAAGACAAAAGAGAAAGAAAAATTCAGGCTTGCAAGTATAAATATTTTCCACATTCCTTCTTTTGGATAAGAAAAGAAGTAGATTAACAATCAGGAAAGATGGCCTTTCAGTTCCTGCTTTGGGACTTGACATACAGAATAAAACTGCCAGCTGAGCACTCCCCACCCCCTTCTCCAAATCCCTTTGAAATGGCAATAGAGATTTCCAAAAGGAGTGCTTTCTTAATAGCCAAGAATCTCAAAAAGCCACTATGTGAATGAAACTCTTCAGGGTCTCTTAAGGACTCCATAGTCCAGATCAGGACTAAAGAGATATATATATATATGTATATATGGATATGTATGTATGTATTTATATTTATATACTCAAGAACAATTCTAAGCAAAGCTACAGAACATGTAGAAGTGGGTCTTTCTGGATGAGCCTGTAGAGACTTCAAATTTGAAATACCTACATCAATTCTAAAAGTAAGAGCATAAAGGACTGTCATCATGGAAATAAATGGAATGAATGTCTGTGAAACAGCTGGGCTGGTTGCATCCTCCCTTTTTGTCTCTCTTTGTCCTCCCACTTTTCTCTATAAAAAGAATATTTGTCAGTGCTTATTCTTTTCCCCAAGGTAAGCAGAAGAGCTCACTGAAGAACTGAATGACCTCTCTGCAGAGGACTAGGCTTTCTACAATGTATATTGTTTTCCTGGAGTAAATCCCTTCTTATTTTTTTACATGATGGCAAGCGGAGGCAATCTGAATGCCTTACCACTACTTTTTCACTATAAAGTGGTGCTTGCTAATCCATATAAAACATACAAAATCCTATAAAAACATACAAGTTCTCATATACTTTGACTATTCCATGGGAAATAGGCCTGCCCAACTGAAGGGGAAACTCACACCACCTACTGTACACAAATTTGAATAAAAAAATCAAGACTCATTAGCCTTTTAGGAGAAACTAACAGCTCAAAAAATGACAACATGAGAAAGAAGATCTAATTAAGGAAAAGGAAATTTAAATTTAAATAAAATTATACTTGATAACTCTGGTGAGATTAGAGACACTTCCTCCTGGGGAAAAAAGTTACTAAAATAATACAATAACAACAACAACAAAAACAAAAAGAAAAACATCTTTCATAAAAAGAGATTCTATTTATCTTTATACTTGTGTTCACAAAATTCTAGGATAAACTATACATTAATATTTATATGATAGTGAAAGGAGAATTTCTTTTAAACTACAAATGTAGCAGGAACTGCAAAGACATGAATTAAAAATTTTAGAGGAAATGTTTAAAATTTTCTTTAACACAATAACGGAAGAAGCCAAATTTTATGTCAGAAATACATTTGCAATATTTATGACAAAATACTGACATTTACAACAAGAAAATGCTTAATATCATGATATGTGAATTTTTTATAAAATATCAATAAGAAAAAGACTAACACTACAATGGAAAAAAAATTTTAAAGAAAACGTCAATTCCCCCCAAAAATCTTACTTGACTATCTAATATGTACTGCACTTTTTTGGTACTGAACTAGATTTTTCCTTGGGGACTTTTCTTTTTTCCTGTTATCCTCTCATATGTTTTTAAAATCTTACTGGTGATTCAGAAAATAACTAATTGTTAGGGGAAACACTGACTGAAACCGCCCGCCCTGGCTGGGCAAGATACTAGCCACTTGCATGAGTTATCTTAACAACAGGAGGTCCTGGTAAGGAACATGGAACAAACAAGCCACCACCAACTGGAAGAATTCGGGAAAGGTCAAAAGGAGACAGGAGATGCCAGTCCATATGTCCTCCCAGAATCCTTCTCACTGGAATCCATCTTGGCTGAGTGATGCCAACACCACCAGGAAGGACCCTGAGTCAGAATGATTGGCCAGAGACAACCTGGAAACTAATCCCATCACCATAAAACCCGAGACTGCAAGCCACGTGGCAGAGCAGTCCTCCTGGGTTCCCTTACCCTTCTGCTCTCCACCTGGGTGCCCCTTCCCAAAAAACTCTCTTACTTTGTCAGCATGTGCAACATAATTATATATATCAATTAGATAAAATCCTTTTGGAAAGGCATATTTTCTATTCAAAAACCAATCCAACAATGTAATTAAAGAGAAGTTTGAAATAATTTTTTTCCTTTAAAGCTTTTCAAATTCAAAAATATGTTAGCCTTAAATAAATTCTAAACTAACATCTCAGGTATTCAAGCTTCAGGAGTTGTATTCTTTTTTCCCTTTCAACTTCCTTTTGGCAATTTTTATGTTTAAAGTCTTTTAAATAAGCTTGCACATTTTCAAACTTGTAAGCAAAAGGATTTAGAGCTGTCATTCAGAATGTCATGTCTGTTGTCAGTGGTTCATGAATAATTGACACAGATTACCTAGGGAAATTTGCAATTAGCCTCCTCATTAACATAAGAACGAACAGTAGGCTGCTTGCTGAATGCTAGATTTTAACTTAGGTATTTACACAAGAGATTAAAAAAAGTTTATAATAGGACCTCTAATGAAAAATTCATTAGTTCGATTTGCTGTCCCAAGGGTTTCCCAGTTACTTCATGAATCAGTCATTGAGAAAACCAAGAATACACATTCAGTTATTAATTTATACATTCAACTACCTGTGAATGTCCAAATAACAAAAGAGATCAATCTCCAGGTAACATATAATAAAATGATTCAACAGCAGTGATGTAAAATAAGTACCATATAGATCACTGCTAATCTAGCTGTTGATTATTCAGAGTTGAAAATTAGGTTCTAAGAAAGGTACAAAATATTAATGAAATAATATCAAAAATTTATTTGTAACTACTTAGAATGAATTTTAAATATGTAAAACTCACTCAGGTGATAATAAACATCTTTATGATTCAGTTTATTCTCTTTAAGGTTGATGCTTAACTCTCACAAGATATCAAATATACTTCTTTAAAAAAACTCACAAGAACATTAATATACATTTTAAAAAGCACTAATTTTACCATTGCATCAAAAAGAATCAAATACCTAGGAATAAAACTACCTAAGGAGGTAAAAGATCTGTATTCACAAAACAATAGGATACTGATGAAAGAAATCAAAGATGACAAAAACAGATGGAGAGATATACTATGCTCTTGGATTGGAAGAATGAATACTCTGAAAATGACTATACTACCCAAAGCAATCTACAGATTCAATGCAATCCCTATCAAATTACCAATGGCATTTTTCACAGAATTAGAACAAAAAATTTTACAATTTATATGGAAACACAGTAGATCCTGAATAGCCAAAGCAATCTTGAGAAAGAAAAACGGAGCTGGAGGAATCAGGTTCCCTGACTTCAGACTATACTACAAAGCTACAGTAATCAAAACATGGTACTAGCACAAAAACAGAAATATAGATCAGTGGAACAGTATAGAAAGTCCAGAGATAAACCCATGCACCTATGTTCACCTAACCTATGACTAAGGAGGCAAGAATATACAATGGAGAAAAGACAGTCTTTTCAATAAGTGGCACTGGGAAAACTGGACAGCTACATGTAAACAAATGAAATTAGATCACTCCCTAGACCACACAGAACAATAAACTCAAAATGGATTAAAGACCTAAATATAAGGCTGGATACCATAAAACTCTTGGAGGAAAACATCAGCAGAACACTCTGACATAAACTACAGTAAGATCTTTTTTGATCCACCTCCTAGAATAATGAAAATAAAAACAAAAATAAACAAATGGGACCTAATGAAACTTAAAAACTTTTGCACAGAAAAGGAAAACCATAAACAAGACGAAAAGACAACACAGAATGGGAGAAAATATTTGAAAATGATGTGACCTACAAGGGCTTAATTTCCAAATATACAAACAGCTCGTACAATTCAATAACAAAAAACAAACAACCCAATCAAAAAATGGGTGAAGATCTAAATAGACATTTCTCCAAAGAAAGCATACAGATGGCCAAAACCACATGAAAAGATGCTCAACATCACTAATAATTAGAGAAATGCAAATCAGAACTACAATGACATATCACCTCACACTGGTCAGAATGGCCATCATAAAAATCTACAGACAATAAATGCTGGAGAGGGTGTGGAGAAAAGGGAAACTTCCTACACTTTTAGTGGGAACGTAAATTGGTATAGCCACTATGGAGAACAGTATGTGGAGGTTCCTTAAAAAACTAAAAATAGAGCTACCATATGATCCATCAATCACATTTCTGGGCATATATCTGGAAAAAACTATAATTTGAAAAGAACCATGCACCCCAATGTTTATTGCAGTACTATTTACAATAACCAAGACATGGAAGCAACCTAAGTATCCATTGACAGAGGAATGGATAAAGAAGATATGGTACATATATATGATGGAATATTACTCATCCATAAAAAAGAATGAAATAAAGCCATTTGCAGCAACATGGATGGACAGAGAGATTGTCATACTGAGTGAAGTAAGTCAGACAGAGAAAGACAAATATTATATGATACTGCTTATATGTGGAATCTAGAAAAATGGTACAAATGAACTTATTTATAAAATAGAGTCAAGGATGTAAAAAACATACTTACGGTCACTGGGGTGGGGGGAGTGATAAATTGGGAAATTGGTAATTGACATATACACACTACTACATATAAAATAGATAACTAATAAGGATCTCCTGCACAGCACAGGGAACTCTGCTCAATACTCTGTAATAACCTATATGGGAAAAGAATCTAAAAAGGAGTGGATATATGTATAACTGAGTCACTTTGCTGTACACCTGAAACTAACACAACATTGTAATCCTGCTATACTCCAATAAAAATTTTTTAAAAACACGGATTTTTGCCCAAATGTTGTAATAAGAAGAAAAAAGTAAAATGCGTAATACTGAATAATGTGCACATAAAAGTACAAAAGTGTGTTTCCACTCATTTGTATATTGATACATTTGTTATGATAACTGCACAACACTTTGGAAGTGTCTTTTAAAGCTGCACACATTTTAGGTTCAATTTAATGCAACAAGTATTTTAAAGTGTTATTTTTTCTAGTTCCACTTTAGTATGAGTGTAAAATAAGATACTGAAGATGTTAGAAAATATTACAATATAGATTCAAAATTTTAAAAGAGAAGATGTCTGTATAGAGTGTAAGGGAACAGCATTTCTGGAAGAGATCATATTCCACAAAGCGTATGTTGTGGACATGTCATCCAAACAATAAAACTATACGTGAAGAAATTCAGAGAAAAAAATAATTTCATCTGAAATATTTTCTTTTACAATTACAGGAAGTGCTAGGTATCAACAAAGATCCATCAGGGACTGAATAAACAGCCAAAAAATAAAAAGCCAAAACAGCAGGGTTCAACACTTCAACTAAACAACTTTTAATCCATCAGTTATTCATTTTTAACACTGTTTCACATAATATGTAATTTCCTGATTCCAAGAGAATAAGAGAAGTAGTATTAATCAAAGTTCTCTGGAGAAACAGAACAAATAGTGTGTGAGTCTGTATATACACATACAGTGTGTGTCTGTGTGTGTGTGTAGAGAATGTGTTTTAATGAGACTTCCTAGCAAAGGATGCACTGTAAAACAAAAATATTTTGTAACCCAGTTTTGTGAAAGGTAAAAATAACTACATTTAAAAGTATACTTTAGAAATTCTCTTCAAAAGAATCCTGTATTTGAACTCTGTTCATAGTTTTATTTTTTTTAACTGTTTAGACAAACTGTTGGAAATTAGAACAATTTCCTGCATTAAGCTTAGACAAGTATAAATACAGCCTCATACAGTTTCACAGCTTCCCCTTCCCGCATTTGTGTATATTCGTGAGAGTGGGTATATACAGCCTGAAAGTGTATACATGTATCATAACATGTAGATTAATATATTGTGAAGTATTCTGTAACCATTATATATAAGGTAGATACAAATTAAAAGGGTTTAATTTCCAGGAAGAAAATAGAAAAATGGTTTAAAAAATAAAGTTTAGCTCAACCCAAGCTGAACTCCAGGAGATGAAAGGCTCTTGGTGCTGCAGCTAGGAGTCAGTGCTGTGCCTCTGAAGTGGGAGAGCCAACTTCAGGACACGGGTCCACAAGAGACCTCCCAGCTCCACATAATATCAAGCAGCGAAAATCTCCCAGAGATCTCCATCTCAACACCAGCACCCAGCTTCAGTCAACGACCAGCAAGCTACAGTGCTGGTCACCCTATGCCAAGCAACTAGCAAGGCAGGAACACAACCCCACCCATTAGCAGAGAGGCTACCTAAAAACATAATAAGGCCACAGGAACCCCAAAACACACCACGAGACGTGGACCTGTCCACCAGAAAGACAAGATCGAGCCTCAACCACCAGAACACAGGCATTAGTCCCCCCCACCAGGAAGCCTACACAACCTACTGAAACAACCTTAGCCACTGGGGACAGACACCAAAAACAACGGGAACTACGAATCTGCAGCCTGCAAAAAGGAGACCCCAAACACAGTAAGATAAGCAAAATGAGAAGACACAAAAACACACAGCAGGTAAAGGAGCAAGATAAAAAGCTACCAGACCTAACAAATGAAGAAGTAATAGGCAGTCTACCTGAAAAAGAATCCAGAATAATGATAGTAAAGATGATCCAAGGTTCTATTTCCAAGATCCAAAATCTTGGAAATAGAATAGACAAGATGCTAGAAACAGTTAACAAGGACCTAGAAGAACTAAAGGTGAATCAAGCATCGATTAAAAACACAATAAATGAAATGAAAAATACTCTAGATGGGATCAATAGCAGAATAACTGAGGCAGAAGAACGGATAAGTGAGGTGGAAGATAAAATAGTGGAAATAACTGATGCAGAGCAAAATAAAGAAAAAAGAATGAAAAGAACAGAGGACAGTCTCAGAGACCTCTGGGACAATATTAAACGCACCAACATTCGAATTATAGGGGTTCCAGAAGAAGAAGAGAAAAAGAAAGGGACTGAGAAAATATTTGAAGAGATTATAGTTGAAAACTTCCCTAATATAGGAAAGGAAATAGTTAATCAAGTCCAGGAGGCACAGAGAGTCCCATACAGAATAAATCCAAGGAGAAATGCGCCAAGACACATATTAATCAAACTGTCAAAAATTAAACACAAAGAAATATTAAAAGCAGCAAGGGAAAAACAACAAATAACACACAAGGGAATCCCCATCAGTTTAACAGCTGATCTCTCAGCAGAAACTCTACAAGCCAGAAGGGAGTGGCAGGACATAATTAAAGTGATGAAGGTGAAAAACCTGCAACCAAGATTACTCTACCCAGCAAGGATCTCATTCAGATTTGATGGAGAAATTAAAACGTTTACAGACAAGCAAAAGCTGAGAGAGTTCAGCACCACCAAACCAGCTTTACAACAAATGCTAAAGGAACTTCTCTAGGCAAGAAACACAACAGAAGAAAAAGACCTACAATAATGAACCCAAAACAATTAAGGAAATGGGAATAGGAAAATACATATCAATAATTACCTTAAATGTAAATGGACTAAATGCTCCCACCAAAAGACACAGATTGGCTGAATGGACACAAAACCAAGACCCATATATATGCTGTCTACAAGAGACCCACTTCAGACCTAGAGACACATACAGATTGACAGTAAGGGGATGGAAAAAGATATTCCATGCAAATGGAAATCAAAAGAAAGCTGGAGGAGGAATTTTCATATCACACAAAAGAGACTTTAAAATAAAGACTATTAGAAGAGACAAAGAAGGACACTACATAATGATCAAGGGATCGATCCAAGAAGAAGATATAACAATTGTAAATATTTAGGCACCCAACATAGGAGCACCTCAATACATAAGGCAAATACTAACAGCCATAAAATGGGAAATCGACAGTTACACACTCACAGTAGGGGACTTTAACACCCCACTTTCACCAATGGACAGATCATCCAAAATGAAAATAAATAAAGAAACACAAGATTTAAATGATACATTAAACAAGATGAACTTAATTGATATTTATAGGACATTCCATCCAAAAACAACAGAATACACATTTTTCTCAAATGCTCATGGAACATTCTCCAGGATAGATCATATCTTCAGTCACAAATCAAGCCTTGGTAAACTTAAGAAAATTGAAATTTTATCAAGTATCTTCCGACCTCAATGCTATGACACTAGACATCAATTACAGGAAAAGACCTGTAAAAAATACAAACACATGGAGGCTAAACAATACACAACTCAATAACGAAGTGATCACTGAAGAAATTAAAGAGGAAATAAAAAAATACCTAGAAGAAAATGACCATGGAGACCCGACGACCCAAAACCTATGGGACGCAGCAAAAGCAGTTCTAAGGAGGAAGTTTCTAGCAATACAATCCCACCTTAAGAAACAGGAAACATCTCGAGTAAACAACCTGACCCTGCACCTAAAGCAATTAGAGAAAGAAGAACAAAAAACCCCCAAAGTTAGCAGAAGGAAAGAAATCATAAAGATCAGATCAGAAATAAATGAAAAAGAAATGAAGGAAATGATAGAAAAAATCAATAAAACTAAAACCTGGTTCTTTGAGAAGATAAACAAAATTTATAAACCATTAGCCAAACTCATCAGGAAAAAAAGGGAGACGACTCAAATCAATAGAATTAGAAATGAAAAAAGGAGAAGTAACAGCTGACACTGCAGAAATACAAAAGATCATGAGAGATTACTACAAGAAACTCTATGCCAATAGAATGGACAACCTGGAAGAAATGGACAAATTCTTAGAAATGCACAACCTGCCAAGACTGAATCAGGAAGAAATAGAAAATATGAATAGACCAATCACAAGCACTGAAATTGAAACTGTGATTAAAAATCTTCCAACATACAAAAGTCCAGGACCAGATGGCTTCACAGGGGAATTCTATCAAACATTTAGAGAAGAGATTACACCTATCCTTCTCAAACTCTTCCAAAATATAGCAGAGGAAGGAGCACTTCCAAACTCATTCTACGAGGCCACCATCACCTTGATACCAAAACCACGCAAGGATGTCACAAAGAAAGAAAACTACAGGCCAATATCACTGATGAACATAGATGCCAAAATCCTCAACAAAATACTAGCAAACAGAATCCAACAGCACATTAAAAGGATCATACACCATGATCAAGTGGGGTTTATTCCAGGAATGCAAGGATTCTTCAATATATGCAAATCAATCAATGTGATACACCATATTAACAAATTGAAGAAGAAAAACCATATGATCATCTCAATAGATGCAGAGAAAGCTTTTGACAAAATTCAACACCCATTTATGATAAAAACCCTGCAGAAAGTAGGCATAGAGGGAACTTTCCTCAACATGATAAAGGCCATATATGACAAACCCACAGCCAACATTATCCTCAATGGTGAAAAACTGAAACCATTTCCACTAAGATCAGGAACAAGACAAGGTTGCCCACTCTCACCACTCTTATTCATCTTAGTTTTGGAAGTTTTAGCCACAGCAATCAGAGAAGAAAAGGAAATAAAAGGAATCCAAATTGGAAAAGAAGAAGTAAAGCTGTCACTGTTTGCAGATGACATGATACTATACATAGAGAATCCTAAAGATACTACCAGAAAACTACTAGAGCTAATCAATGAATTTGGTAAAGTAGCAGGATACAAAATTAATGCACAGAAATATCTGGCATTCCTGTACACTAATGATGAAAAATGTGAAAGTGAAATTAAGGAAACACTCCCATTTACCATTGCAACAAAAAGAATAAAATATCTAGGAATAAACCTACCTAAGGAGACAAAAGACCTGTATGCAGAAAATTATAAGACACTGATGAAAGAAATTAAAGATGATACAAATAGATGGAGAGATATACCATGCTCCTGGATTGGAAGAATCAATATTGTGAAAATGACTCTACTACCCAAAGCAATCTACAGATTCAATGCAATCCCTATCAAACTACCACTGGCATTTTTCACAGAACTAGAACAAAAAATTTCAAAATTTGTTTGGAAAAACAAAAGGTCCCGTATAGCCAAAGCAATCTTGAGAATGAAAAACGGAGCTGGAGGAATCAGGCTCCCTGACTTCAGACTATACTACAAAGCTACAGTAATCAAGACAGTGTGGTACTTGCACAAAAACAGAAAGATAGATCAATGGAACAAGATAGAAAGCCCAGAGATAAACCCATGCACATATGGTCACCTTATCTTTGATAAATGAGGCAGGAATGTACAGTGGAGAAAGGACAGCCTCTTCAATAAGTGGTGCTGGGAACCTGGACCGGGACATGTAAAAGTATGAGATTAGATCATTCCCTAAGATTTCCTGTTGCTACTTCTGCTTTGGAAGCCATAAATTCCCTCAAGTTCTAACCATACACAAAAATAAGCTCAAAATTGATTAAAGACCTAAATGTAAGGCCAGAAACTATCAAACTCTTAGAGGAAAACATAGGCAGCACACTGTATGACATAAATCACAGCAAGATCCTTTTGAACCCACCTCCTAGAGAAGTGGAAATAAAAACAAAGATAAACAAATGGGACCTAATGAAACTTCAAAGCTTTTGCACAGCAAAGGAAACCATTGCCAGTAATTCTTGAATAAACTGAAAATTTATTTGGAGTTGTACAATACAGATAAAATCCAAGTGCTTACATTTTAGCAGCATTATTCAGTTGATTGCCACCACATTCCAATATTAATCATCAGTTGTATATTAAGTGCCATATTCATTAACTTGAGGTCTATTAACTAAAATTTATTGATAATTGTTTTAGACTTCTTTGAAGTAAGTTTTTGCATTATTATCATATTTTTAAATTTGGCTGTAGTTTATTTTAAAATATATGTTCAGAATTCATCACCATAAACTATTTTAAAACTTTAACTTCAATGAGTAAAATAAATATGCAACTTAGTAGTTTTATTTAGTGTTATTTATACTATCACTTATTCTAGGTCACATTTTATGAAGTAAAATGTGCTTCTTCCATCAGCCTTATTCAGACCATCACCACCTCTCACCTGGGTGATTGCACTAGTTTCCTGTTTACTTCGAGCCAATCTTTTTTCCCCACAATAGATAGCCACATTAAGAAACTATAAATAAATCATGTAATTTCCTTAAATTTCTTCAGTGGATTCATATAGTACTTAAAATTAAACCCTAATTCTTAGCAGGGCTTACATATCTCAACCTGTTTATTTTTCTAACCTTATATCAAACAGTAGTCCCTTGATTATTACACAAGTGTCCAGGTCTCCTTTTTTGTTATTGGAGCAATCCATGCTCTTTTTTAGCTTAAAGATTTCCTGTTGCTACTTCTGCTTTGGAAGCCATAAATTCCCTCAAGTTCTTACTTTGCCTTTGTCTTGTCCTATCCAAGTCTACCACATTCTGCCCTATTATAACTCCCATATCTATTCCAAACATCCACATTCCCCAGCAGGTTATCTTAAGAGTATTTTACTCTTTTTTAAGAATCACATAATCATTTATTTGCATGTAAGACATTATTTTTCAGTCTGCCCTGAAGACAGTAAGCACTTCTGAAGACCTTCTGACACAGGTCTTCAGAAGTATATTTTAGAAGGATAAAATAAATTGATGAAATAATATTTCATAAATTTCAATAATTCTAGATTGTGATTTATTTACAAGTATTTTTATTTGGTAGAACAATATTTTATTTCATTTAGTTAAAAGAAATGAAGGTAATTAAAAAGAGGTTTCTTACGTATTTAGCAGCACTATGGACTTACTATTATTGATCATTAAATTGGATTCATATTCATGGAAGCAAAAACAAACTAGAGAAATGTATTTTGTTTCTTTTATTGGTGGATAAAAGCATCTGATTCATTGTAAGAAATACTTGTCTTCTTTCAAGTAAAAATTGATAGAAATTGTCATGTTGGTGATTACATGTGGTAACACAATAAACAAAAATTTCAACAATGTTTTCCAGAAAAAGCAGACAGTTTTCATATCACTAATACAGACTACAAAAGCATGGAGTGAGAGACTAAAAACAACTTAGCAAACAATTCTAGGGGAATGGGAAATTAAGGAAGTTGAATAATAATTTAAAAATATTTATATTTATTAATTGCTTAAGTACTAGTGACATTGCAGTAAACAAAAGCTGACAAAGTTATTCTTCTCCTGACACATCAGCGGAAAAATCGAGATCAAATTGTTGAGGGGTAGAGGTTGTTAACGTACTTATTGCTGTACCACTTTCAATGAAAAATCAAAGGGTAGCCATAGTTCCATTAAGATTTTTTTTCAACCTATGAAGTTTGGGGCAGAGAGAAAATAAAGCATTAATAAGTATGAGAAAAAGATAAAGAATACCAAGATCTGTACTTAAACTGTCAGTTTCAACTTTGAAAAAGCAGCTATTTGATAACTGTCAGTTGTGATATATGCTTCTCTACCACATTCTGTTTTACCTAAGCCATAATCTCGGTAAGAGTATCTTTTTTTTTTTTTTTTTTTTTTTTTGCGGTACGCGGGCCTCCCACTGTTGTGGCCTCTCCTGTTGCAGAGCACAGGCTCCGGACACGCAGGCTCAGCGGCCATGGCTCACGGGCCTAGCCGCTCCGCGGCATGTGGGATCTTCCCAGACTGGGGCACGAACACGTGTCCCCTGCATCGGCAGGCGGACTCTCAACCACTGCGCCACCAGGGAAGTCCGGTAAGAGTATCTTGAAATCAATTCTCATTAATTATTTGTTCTGTATTAGTCAACTATAGCCACAATAAGGCTATATAACAAAATGCTCTTAAAAAAGTGGCATGCAAATCAAACTTTGATTTCTCACTCTTGTGGTGGTTTGGCTTGAGCTCAGTTGATCTACGGCTGTGATTAATTCTTGACCATGGGTTTGGTTCAGGTCTCTTCCTTGTCTTTCTCATTCTCCTGGGACCAGTGGGTTTCCTGGGGCATGCTCTTCTCATGCCAAGGACAGAAGTAGAACAGGGCAAACCCAACCACACAAGTACCTTTCAAGCCTCTCCTCACGTTTCTTCTATCAATCCATCTGACAAAGCAAGTCACATGACCAAAGTCCATAGAGGAAAGAGGAAGGGAAAAAATATTTGTGGAACAATGATCTAATCCACCACAGAATCTAACAGCCTGGCTAATGGACTGTTCCAAATATTTCATATATTTTACAGCCTATACTGTACTGTTCTTGTAGTTCCTGTTACTGCAATAAGCTAAAAAGTTTACGAGTATCTGGGCAGCCTAAACTATATAACATTTTTCATGAGTCATAAACAAGCCTTCAGAGAACTCATTTTTGCTTTCTAAAAGACGTATCATTTAAAAATTTTGTTTTGAGATGTTCAGATAAACAGACAATTACAAGAAATAATACAGAAAGATTCACATACCTTTACCCATTTTCTCCCAATGGTAAATAACACCTTGCAAAACTGCAGTATAATATCACAGTCAAATGACATTGACACTATCCAACAACCTTATTCAGATTTCACTAGTTTTACATGCACTCATGTGTGTATGTGTGTCTATGTATGCATATGCAGTTTTATGTGTACGTTCGTATGAATACACCACAAAAAGATATAGCATAAGAGTTTCATTACAGGGATTCCTTGTGCTGTCCTTATATAGTTACAGCCATCTTGCTCCCTACCAACTCCTGGCAACTATTAATTGGTTCTCTGTTTCTAAGATTTTATCTGTTTAAGAATGCTATATAAACAGACTCATAGTATATAGCCTTTGAGATTGGCTTTTTTTCACTTAGAATAATTTTTCAAATATAATAAATATTTGCAAATGACCAACAGATTAGTCTCCAAAGTTTACTAACAGCCTATTCAGCCTAATATCATTAAGACAAACAACCCAATCAGAAAATGGGCCAAAGACCTAAATAGACATGTCTCCAAAGAAGACATAAATATGGCCAAGAGGCACATGAAAAGATGTTCAACATCGCTAATTATTAGAGAAATGCAAATCAAAACTACAATGAGGTATCATCACACACTGGTCAGAATGGCCATCATCAAAAAATCCACAAACAATTAATGCTGGAGAGTGTGTGGAGAGAAGGGAACCTTCCTACACTGTTGGTGGGAATGTAAATTGGTACAGCCACTATGGAGAACAGTATGGAGGTTCCCTACAAATCTAAAAATAGAGCTACCATATGATTCTGCAATCCCACTCCTGGGCATATATTTGGAGAAAACCATGGTCCGAAAGGATATATGCACCCCAGTGTTCATTGCAGCACTGTTTACAATAGCCAAGACATGGAAGCAACCTAAATGTCCATTGACATATGAATGGATAAAGAAGATGTGGCACATATATACAATGGAATATTACTCAGCCATTAAAAAGAATGAAATAATGCCATTTTCAGCAACATGGATGGACCTAGAGATTGTCATACTGAGTGAAGTAAGACAGAGAAAAAAAATATCGCCTGATATCGCTTATATGTGGAGTCTAAAAAAAATGATACAAATGAACTTATTTACAAAACAGAAACAGACTCACAGACTTAGGGAATGAACTTATGGTTACCCGGGGGGAAAGGGTTGGGGGGAGGGATAGTTAGGGGGTTTGAGATTGACATGTACACAGTGCTATATTTAAAATGGATAAACAACAAAGACCTACTGTATAGCACAGAGAACTCTGCTCGATATTATGTACCAACCTAAATGGGAAAAAATTTTGAAAACGAATAGATACATGTATATGTACAACTCAATCACTTTGTTATACACCTGAAACTAACACAACATTGTTAATCAACTATACTCCAGTATAAAATAAGTTAAAAAAAAATAATTCCCTTGATATCTATCCAAATTATTACATGGATCAATAATTTGTTCCTTTTCATTGCTGAATAGTATTCTGTGGTGTGATGTCACAGTCTTTTTAAATATTCACCTATAAAAGGACAATATTTCTGTGGTTTTGGCTATTATAAATCTACTATTAACATCAATTATACAGGTTTTATGTTAGCATAATTTTTTGTTCCTCTAGGGTAAATACCCAATAGTGCAATTGCTGGGTCAGATGGGAAACACATATTTAGCTTTGTGAGAAACTTCCATTTTGTTTTCCAGAGTAGCTATACCATTTTCATTATTAGAAATATGTGAGTGATCCAGATTCTCTAACAGTCATATATTTTTAAAATGTGCTGGGATAATGGGGCATTATTTTGCAAAATATTGGTAAAGTTTCAGTTTAACACTCATTTTATAGGAGTTGAAGTAATATGCATTTCTAAGAAAATATTTAAAACAAGGCTTTAAGCAGTATTCAGGTAGTAGGAAATTTCTCACAAAACTCAAGAACACTTTAATTCTATCTCTTAAAAATCTAATCTTGCCTTTTAATTTCAGGCATTATATGTTATATTGTATGAAATAATCAGGGGTTATAGTGGTTTCATATGGTTTTACACACATAGCCTGATCATGATAATAGTTTGAGTTAACTATGATATAATAGGTTACACTAATCCCTGTGTATTTTGGGTGGTCTGTCTCCACAAGGAGTGTTTCCATAGTTGGTATAAGTAAAGAATGTACAAACTAAGGGCTGTATCTTTAATGTTATAACCATTAAGGCAATCTGTTTCCTTGGTTGAGTGACTCTGGTAGTAATGGAATCTGTGGATACAATAATTAAAGTATCACGTTTTGTCACTTCTCTCATAAACCAAAATACACCAAGTTTGTATGATCCTCATGTATTTGATATAAAAGTAACATAATTGCTTTTAAAAAGCATAGAGCAGTCCATTATTTCAGGCTGAACAAAATCTATTTACCATCCTCAGGCCCTGAATTTTCTTCATCAAACTTAAAATCTTGACTCCTACATTTGTTTTCTACAATAGTCTACCACATTTTGTTTTTATTTGATGATGACCTATAGTCTCTAGGATGCAGTCTAAATTTCTAGCCAGCTCTGTTTTCAAAAAAATTTTATTCCGTGTTGAGTGCTAGAATACCTCATTTTTGTTTTGCCCTTCATGGATTAACAAAGTCCTCAGACCTCAGTTCCATTAAATGAGGGATTTCAGACTCCATAGTGGGGAAATACGTTCACTTAATTTGAATGTGACCATAGAGAGGATGGTGGTAGTAGTGGGGGGGAACAGGTACAGTATATTTACAGAGGTGGGGCAGTGGGTTTTCTTAATTTAGTTGAATCATCATCAGTTAATTATTTTATCAGTGTAAGATTTTATGGAATGATTTGCCACCTTCAAGGAAGAAGAGCAGAGTGGCAGATCAGAAGGCTTTTGGACATTTTCCTATTCTGAACCAATGCTTCGGACTACAATCTCCCAAGTTATTCATAAATGAGATTAGAAAGATATGCCTTTTAGTAGCCATTGATCAACAATCTTTCTGCAGTAACTTGAAAGCAGTAGCATTATAATGCTTACTATCAGACATATTCCTAGGTGTGTATCCTGGGCCTAGTCAAAGGAAGTGAAAAATTCCAAGGAACAGTAAACTTGACCTTTAAGGCAGCAAGTTTTCCTCAAGAGAATTATGCAGAATTTATCAACCAATTATTACCTTTATTTTTTAAAAAATAGGCTTTTTTTCCATGTGTGTGTTTTTCCTCAATTGCCTTAAAACCATAACCAAGCAAACAAACAAGGATCATTTTAGCTTAGCAAAAATAAGCTCATAATAAAATTAAATGTGACAGTAAAATGTATGGCTTAGAAAAATAAGCATCCAAGTCAGTTATAGTAAACCCCCTTATTACCCAAACTCTTGTAATGAAATTTTGGATATGCCATTAATAGTTTCAATGTAGCTAAAAGAATAATATTCCAAATTTGTAAAATATGAACATAACATAATCAGAGGTAACAGACTGTTATATCAAACCATGATTATAAAGAAATTGACAATAATTCTAGTATTTGCCAATCATGTTCATTTGAACAGCATACATACATGCCAAGAAAAATAAAATCTACTTATAAGAATGCTTTAACAAATTGAAAATTTAGCAAACTATGGAAGAGGTGGATTTATTCTTTCTTATTTTACTAATTTTCTGTATGTATGTGTGACTCATTATGTCACCTTCCCTTCTATCTTTTTACTCTGTTTTTGCCTCTGAATCTTACCTTGTCTGGTACTAGATTAAAGGCTACTCTGAGAGACACAGTCAAGTCCTTAAAATCTTTCCAGGACACTATTATCTGCTCCCACCATCAAGTATCCATTGTTCATTGTTGAAACTCAAGATATGTCTTTAGAATCAAATTCGAAAGAAGAAAAAGGCTTTACACAGCACGTATACTAGTAAAGTTGTTTAAAAATTAATCCTTAAGAGGCTAATGGAGATAAGGAGAGTAAAACTGTTAACTTAGCAATCAGAAGAAGGTACTATTCCTACTTTGTACTTTGTAAAACAAAAATAACTTTTTTTGAAAACCTGATTTTTAAAGTGACATTTTTAGAAGACTAATCAGAATAACATTCTCATACAGTCAACCTGTAAGAAGGTGACATGTTTTTATTGTGAAAGGAGATTTCTCCCACCATTTGAAAAAAAAAAAAGTAGCAAATTATGTTAACTAAATGTTATACAGAAGAGCTTAGAAGGTAGGGAATGAGTAAATCCATAATAAGGATTGAGATAAGGGCCTTAGAGGAAATTTATGTTATCTAGCATTAAAATATCTAATCAGTAAAGAAAATTTGTATTGGCCATTCAAACTGACCCAAACCTGTAACAACACTTTTTGAATAGGTCCAATCTATTGTAGACAAGTTCTCTTGTAAAAAATAGCCTTATACAAATGTATTACCTGCTCCTGCATTACAAGAGTTATTCTTCAGTGTTAAAAAAAAAAGGGGGGGGGGTGGGTGAGAGGTAAGCGTATATTTACCTAACATTAACAACTTAGGATAAATTTCTAAAAGATGTGCCAAAGGGAATTAACTTATCTAAGGCTCTTGCCAACAGTACCTTCTTGTCCATATAGAAACGTGAAATGGAGAGCATTTTCTGCTGCTTTGAGTAAGTTAAATTCTGAGGTAACTGGTCATCAAAGCACAGTAAAATACAGTTTCGATTTGCTTATCATAAGAAACTTGGTAGTGCTCCAGGATACAATTGCTAAATTTTTATGTCCCTGCCACTCCACCCCTCTTTAGGGGAACAGATACCGTCTCTCACCTGCAGTCAAAAGAGGGGTGAATGATACAAACTGAACCAATCATAGTATCCTACCCTTCAAAATTTATGAACCAGGGATAAGCAAGCCAGTCCAATCAGACTCCTTCACCATATTCCTCCATCCATTCACCAAAGCTAGCAGATATACTTCTTATTCCTCTCTGAAAGAAGGAATGAAAGAGTGAAAGAGAAAGGATTTAACCACAGAACGGTTTGTAGTCCTATTTTTCTGCAAAATGTAGAAATCTCAGTTTCAACAGAACAGATGGAAGCTATGAATTAGACATATGCCAACATGAAATACAGAGATGGAAAGCAAGAACAAGAGCAAGAGAGAGGGAAAGGGAAACATGGTTTGAGTTATGGATACAGTCATTTCAAGGCCAAAACGTCTCCTGATCTTTCCAGTTTGGTGGCATGAAAGAGTGTATATTCCTGTTTTTTGTTTTCTTTTTAACTCACTGCATTGGTATCTCTATCATTTCCACCTAAAATAATTCTAAAAAATATGTTTTGCTTTAATGAGTATGATTTTCTACATTCTGGTTAGCTTTAAAGATAGTTTTATTTCTTTTGTCTTTTTAAATCAACATATAAGTAATTACCACTTATTTTTTAGGTTTGGAAACTAGATATATATTTTAGGGAGTTAGGTTTGTAACACCTATTTTATATTTTAATACAGGTCATCCCCTTTTTTATTGAAAGAATATAGAGGTTATATTTTCAAGTTTATTTCTTAGCATAAACAAAATTCTAGAGTAATTCACATTTTCCTAAACATGTTATATCAAAATAAAGTAAATTTTAATAAAAATCTTAGAAACACTAAAGTATGACCATTATGCCAATAAAATATGAAAAATATAAGAGTGGGTTTGTTTTGTTTGTTTTGTTGTGTTTTCAGCTTGAAGTAGGTTGGGTATCTGGAGTCCCATCCACTGCTTTCAACTAAAATACATGTATTGATAGTAACCTCAGTGTCATCTTAATGAAGTCAGGACATCTGTGAGACTTGGAAAACAATGACTCTATACCATATTGTTAACCAGATATCACACTTGATCTTTAGAAATTTATTACAGAATTGTACCAGACCTAACTAGAAGAATAGGTCTTGGCTTCCAAAAAATTCTCCATGATGAATTTAGGTATACAAACCTGAACTGCTGTTATATGGCACTACAAACAAAATATTTCTCTGAAAGCATCAACATTTTTTAAGGGATGGGAATAATTTTGAATTTATGTGGACTTTAAAAATTCTATTTTTGGATCAGATGTGTGAATATTGGTGGTTTGGCTGAAATTGTACAAGTACTATTTTGATAATTAACTGTCTCTTTATTGAATATCATCAGTCTATATAACTTGCAAATATCTATTTTATTATTTGTTTATATATGTGTGGTTATGCTTTGTTGACTTTCCACTTCAGAAAATTTTTTGTTAACGTGTGTTTTGGAGGAAAATTGGCTTTGGTATTATTTTTGTTTATGTTTTGATGTATATTTAAATGTAAATTGTTTTTTAAGATAAAATACTTATATACTTAAAAGAGGAAGCTTCGATGTATATCAAAAATAAAAATGTTAATATGGAAAATTAAAATATTCTGAAATATTTGTGAGGTTTGGCATACATACATACTCTAAGTTTTCTATACCACCCTTGACACTAAGAATATTACTTCATAACCCCAACTACAGTTATTCAGTGAGTAGTAAGTAGTAATCAATATAATAGTATAGGAGGCACTTACATTCTTTAGAATGATTTTTTTTTAACTGGGAGATACAAATGATTCTAATCTTAGTATGTTATGAGTGAGAGACAGCTTGGAAAAAGAAAGATATGAAAATATTATTCTTATAGTAATATTTAACATCGATCGCTAACATTTTCTTTCAGCTGAAGAGAGAATTGTGCATTATAAACAATACAGGAATATCAAAATCAATGAAACCAATAAAAAATTGTTTAAAGCTTCCTAGGAGATTAACATAATATAACTGCCTTGGATAGTGAGTCTAAGATCATGACACTTTGGATGAAATATTCTAT
The DNA here is from genome assembly GCF_949752795.1 of Hyperoodon ampullatus. Classification (NCBI taxonomy): domain Eukaryota; kingdom Metazoa; phylum Chordata; class Mammalia; order Artiodactyla; family Ziphiidae; genus Hyperoodon; species Hyperoodon ampullatus. The sequence continues at coordinate 132,796,246 of NC_136914.1, forward strand.
TGAAGAGATGTCAAAACTTTGGGTCAGTAATCTTGTTGATATCAAGAAATATCATTAAAATATGTAGCTAACAGTATAATAAAATATATTTTAAATAATTCTTGGATAAAGTGGTATCAAAGTGTTATTTTAAAAATAGATGGCTCAGATATTAAGGATTTGGCCATATTACTAGTTTTTGCTATGTACTTTGAAGAAGATATTTCTGAAGGATACATCTCAAATCATGTTAATTCTGCAAATGCTAGTAATCAAAACTAATAGTAATTTTATGATTTTTATGAATTCAGCAGAATTATTTTGTTTATTTGCTTATTTCATTTTCCCAGAATACCTTTATCATCTGGGGTGTGTGTGTGTGTGTGTGTGTGTGTGTGTGTGTGTGTGTTCTCCCTGAATTCCTTTTGGGAAATGCCCTTCTTCTATTCCAGGGTATGTGAAAGGCTTTCAGTCAGGATATCCTACCACCTTCTGGCTAACTGAGCTGTTAAGATATCTTCTCCTGTAAATTTAAGCAAAATTCTATTAGTTTCCTGTGGCTTGGTACCAAATTACCACAAACTTGGTGGCTTAAAACAATAGCAACTTATTCTCTCAAAGTTCTGGGGGTCATCAGTCTGAAATCAAGGCATCAGCAGGGCTGCACTCCCTTCAAAGACTCTTAAAAATTCAAGTTCTACTAAATCTATGCTCTAAAAGTTACATATTACATGGAACGATAGAGTTGGAGCAGATAAATCAAAGCCTACACAACTTTCTAAGCCAGGCACTGACAAAAAAAATAATAATAATCGACACCTTGTGAGATAAGTTTGATCAGGCAAGCATCTCAAATGCATAAATGAAATGGAGTGAAAATAATGGCACCTTTTCCACCAGAGTAAGGCTGATGGGTGCTGACAATGTAGAGGGAGTGGAGTTATGTGCCAGGGTTTCTATTCTTCAGGTGTGCATGGGAGGTGAGAAAATGAACTGAGATCTTAAACTAGTGCACCCAGAGTATAGGTACTCATTTTTTGATAGAGAAAAAAGTATTCCTGCTGCTAATATAGTCTTCCCTGATAAACATTATAATTCTGTTTCAGCCATTCCTATTCCATTGTATAGAAAAAATTGTCTATGTACAAATGTCACTTAGGCATTACACTGTAACCATTTAGCTTTTTATCAGTTACATCTGTGGTAATTAGTGACACAAATATTGTCTTAGGCTGTACAAAAATCTCTAGAAAACTTCATTTTGTTTCTCCCCCATGTCTAGCTGTTCATCCTTTTTTATTATTATTATTAGAGATACTTCATATATTTCTAATTTTTAAAAAATTCTGTTTTCCTTCTTGGAACCAAAAAACACTAGCATATTCTAAAAATATGTATATATGTAGAGAGAAAGAGAAAGAAAATGAGGGAGGAAGAAAAGATTGTCCTCAATGCTCCAACAGATAGATCCCTGAGAATATTTTGCACCGAAATTTCCTCTATTGATTTTTGTTTGGTTGTTCAAGGGAATAATAAATATGACTAATTTTGTTTTTTTAAACGTTTATTAAAATTAAGTACATATAATTTTAATCAACAATGACCCTTTAAAGAATACAACCACTAAATGATATGAATGTTCATTAATAGGGGAATACTTAAATAAATACTTAAATAAATGATATGAATGTTCATTAATAGGGGAATACTTAAATAAATAAATACTTAAATAAATACTTATATATATATATATATAAACTATGGAATGTTGAGCAGGTATAAAAAGAATGAATTATAGTGTATGCATAGCATATTTTGCATAAGCATGGAAAAAGGATGTTGAAGATACATATCAGGCCGTTAACAGTGTTTAGCTTTGAAGTGAAATGATGAGATGTGCTTTGGGAGAATGAATTAAAAAACATTAACAATATGTAGTGTATATTTTTAACTGGTTACAATAAGAGTGTATTTTGATAAAATTAAAACAATTCATCATAAAAGATCTAAAAAAAAGGGCAAATATTTGAAGTAGATCTGTTTCATGTGAACACCTTCCAGATTTGTATTAGAAATTTATTGGGAATACTAAAAATATATGGATTCAATTAATAACTTAAATCCTGATTCTGTCTTTGTCATTCATTTATTAAATTACCTGGAGGAAATGATCTTATGAATTGGTAACTCAGTTTTCCTGTTAGTCAGTAAAGAGAGGAGGCTACATAATTCTGTGGTAGGCAGAATAATGGCCTTCCAAAGATGTCTGAGTCTCAGTCCTTAGGAGCCATGAACATGGTTGCCCTTATAACGCAAAAGGGACTTTAAAAACTTAAGCTTAGGATCTCAAGATGGGAGATTTTTCTGGATTACCAAAATGGGCCCAATATAATCACGAGTCATTAAAACTGGAAAACCTATCCAGCTGTGGTCAGAGGGAGATTTAACTACCCAAGACAGACCCAAGAGAGATTAGATATTGCTGGATTTGAAGATGGGAGGAATGAGGCTAAGGCCCAAGGAATGCAGACAGCCTAGAAAAGCTGGAAAAGGCAGAGAAATGAATTCTCTCCTACTGCTTCCACAAAGAAACCTTGACCTGCCAAAATCTTGATTTTAGCCTAATGAGACCCGTGCCAGACTTCTGACTCACAAAACTCCAAAACAGTACATTTGTGCTGTTTTAAACCACTCAATTTATGACAATTCGTTGTGACAGCTATAGAAAACTAATGAAATCCTAAGATTGCTTTCAAATATATTTTAGAAAAATGTCCTTTCCTTTTTCTAGCTTAAAATTGTCTTTTCACCTTCTTTCTACTTCTCTTTACAGTTACTTTTATGGGATATAACAAGTAGATTTTTCTTTAGCAATATCAAATTCCACTAATATAAATGTAAACAAAATGTACCTCTCAGAATATTGATTAACACATTCACAAGCCAAGCTAATATTTTAATATGTGCAAACATAAATTTCTGTATGGAGAGTTTTGTATCTTGGACTCTTTTATAACAAGGTAAATAATCCTGAAAACTTAACATACTGCTCCAGTGCTCTCATTTACATATAAAATGAGTAGTACCTTTTGCCAGGTTTGTTGTATACTGGAAACAGTAAATTCAACTTCTAAGTAGTTTGTGTTCACTGATATAGTTTAAGCATATGAATGTAAGCTTCAAGAGGGTGGGTAGTTCATCTGTATTTATTCCCAGCAGGTGGAACAATGCCTGGCATGTATCAGGTAACCATTAATTAATCTGTATAATTAAATTATAAATAATCATCATCATTTGTATTCTATATACTTACAAGTAGATGCATATATATTTATCTACAATTTACTTAAAATACAATAAATACTTGATTATAATATTTGATATTATTTTATATATCCTTATGAATCACTGAAAGATTACTATTACAACACTAATAGCAGTTATTTTTTAGTTTTTATAATTTAAATTTTTTTTTTAATTTTTATTTATTCATTGGCTGTGCCATGAAGCTGAACCTGCCCCGGCATTGAAAGTGCCAAGTACTAACCACTGGACCTCCAGGGCATTCCCTAAAAGCATTTATTGAGCACAAAACTGAAGTCGAAGTTGTAGAGAAAGGAGGAGAAATGAATGAATCACATTAATTTTAGCTCTTTTTTCTAAAGTTATAGTAATTTAAATTTCTCCCTTTTAAAGAAGATCTTTGTGATAAAACACTTCATATATTCAAACATGCAATTGCTGTATTAAGAGATATTTAAACTATTGCTGCAAAAAAACTTTTTTTAAAATTTTTTGTCTATTAAACTCTCAGAACCATGCTAATATATTGTGGGTTGGCTAAAAAGTTCATTCAGGTTTTTCCGTAACATCTTATGGAAAAACCTTAACAAACTTTTTGGTCAACACAATACTCCTTCTAACGTAGACTTAATTTGATTAATTTTCCTATCAATCAGTCAAATAATTACTACGTACAAAGAAAAACATGCCTGGGACTTCCCTGGTGGCACAGTGGTTAAGAATCTGCCTGCCAATGCAGGGGACACAGGTTTGAGCCCTGGTCCGGGAAGATCCCATATGCCGTGGAACAACTAAACCCGTGTGCCACAACTACTGAGCCTGCACTCTAGAACCTGCAAGCCACAACTACTGAGCCCATGTACCACAACTACTGAAGCCTGCGCACCTAGAGCCCAAGCTCCACAACAAGAGAAGCCACCACAATAAGGAGCCCACACACTGCAACGAAGAGTAGCCCTGGCTCACCAATGAAGACCCAACACAGCCATATATAAATACATACATACACACATAAATAAATAAATAAATAAATAAAAACATGCCTTTAAGTCCTTTCCATATTTATTTTATTTGTTAATTGTCATAAATTGGGTTATAGGTTAGAATTTGGGTCAGATATAAAGGAGCCTGTGAGTTGATCTTTCATATTCTTCCCCATCTTTATATTGTTATTTTACTTTTCTTTTCCTGCAGTGGTTATGTAAGTGGACTAAAACCAAACATGCAGAAGCAACTCTGGAGGAGAAAGAGTGAAGAGATGGAATGGGGAGCTGAAGAAGGGGAGCCTCCATTCCTGCGAGCAGCGCTCTGAGTCATCAAGCTGCTATTGCAGCTTTGTCTATTCTGATCCTTTTTAAGCCTGACGAATTGTCCTCAGGTGAGGGCACCTATTTAAACCAAGTAAAAATGATTTTCTTATTAGTGGCTAATGGCAACTGGTATACTTTACAACCCACTCCACCAACCGTGCAGTGATTTTGGAATTCTATGAGGTTTCGTAAGCCTTCTGCATTTTACATTAGTACTTGTGCAAAATAAGACAATTTAAAGATCTCTTGGACCACAGAGTTTAAAATTCAACCATTCTGAAACACTGCAGGGAGTCTGGAGAAGAAGGGAAAATGGCCAAAGAGAAATGTGCAAATTTCAGATAGATATAACTTTTAAGAATAAGCAAAATTTACATTTTACAATATTTTTAATCTCTAAAGCACTTTCTTAGTTTATTGTACAACAACTTTGTAAAGTAAGGGCCTCAGTCATAATACTCATTTAATATTTATATTTGAATATTGATTGTTCACGTTGAGAAACTAAGTAACACTGATTCAAGTACTTGTGTCTTTATTTCAAAGAGCAAACATGTATTAAGAGGAAAAATTTCCACTCAGACCTTCATAAAGACCTCTGTACAGAATGCTTACTTAGGGTCTCTCTTTATAGTGAGTTGAAAACAACTTTGCATTGTGTTTTGCAATTATCTAAATGTTTTTCTCAAAAAATTAGATCAATTTTAAAGTGTCATTAGTGACATGATTTCTTAGGGTTTTGCACATGTTGAAAGATTGCCCAAATAAACTTGTTTGTTTATAGAAAAAGATATTGTAAATTATATGTCCACCAAGGAGAAGGTGGTCTACTACCTTTAAAACATAATATTTTGATTCTGTCATATTAAATTTTAGATAAGGAGAGAATGTTAGGCTGATAAGATATCAGCTTGGTACAATTATGTTGTTTCCTCATCAAATAACAATTATTTCTTTACTGGTAACTTACAGAGAGAATGGGAAACTCTCAGGTTATCTAATTACTGAAAATAGAGGGAGTGTGTTAGACATAGGATTATGGATCTTTGATGTAGAGATAGTCTAATAAAATCATCAGTTCTAGGATTACTTTATAGATGATTATAAAATGATCATTTGTGGAATTACTTACAACAGCATTTCTTTTCATAGCTAATGTTTACTTTCAGGTCTGCCAATGTTTTTCAAAGAAAAAAAATCCATGGAGTTATAAAATAACTATCATTTTGGTCGTATAAATTCAACAGTTCGATTTTATTCAATTTAAGTATTCCACTGTGTTAGCTCAGCTCTATTTTAATAAACCTCAAAAATTCATTGGAACAAGAAATTAAGAAAATAAAAGTAAATACTAAATACAAAACAAATCAATTACTAACTTACCATTTACACATTATATTCAACCATTTTTCTGCCCATAATTATAATGACTTGTAAAAATCCTCAGGTATTCATTTATGTTGCAAACGATAGTGACCCAAACTGTTCTAGTCTTAATTTAAGTAGTTTAAGAAAGCATCATGATTAAATTTAAATTATCAAATATTTTAAAATAAAAGTAAATGTGAACCTCTAGTCAACTTACTAAGATCCCAATACTGCGTTATTATTTAGAAAATATATAATAACATAAAAGAATACTTTAAAACCGACATAAACTGAAATTTATTCCTTATACAATCATCACTAGAAATGCAACTTTTTCTCTGTTTTAAAATAGTAGGAGAGAGTGAGTATAGGTTACAGAATAAGAATAGGCTATTTGACAAAGTTATATAAATTAAAATAGAATAATTACCAAAATATTTAATACTACTAACATGTCAGTTAATAATATTTTAAATTCCTAGATTATACACAGAAATGAGGACAAGTATTTCATAATACATTTCCAAAACATTTTTTCCATACTATATGGTATGTAATGAAAGGAAATAAGAGAACATGTAATTTTGAAGACACTTTTCTTCTCAAATTATTTGTTGATTAAAATCTCTTAATATTGGGATAGCTTAATAACGCTAACTCAGTAATAATTCTGTATTGTTAGTGTAAACGTTTTCTGAAGTAAAATAATTCTTAAAAGAATTTTAAAGACAAATAGAAAATGTGTAGGCATGGATAAATGGATTCATAAAAGGTGGAAAAATCACAATTTATAAATTTCACTGGTCATATCTTCAGGTCACTTCGATACTTGCCTGACCTCACCACTATTCTACTGCAGTACTTCCAAGATCACACTTTTCTCACAATCCATTGTCTTCTTATGACTCAATTTAGAGAACTCAGAGTAGACAGTAAAGCTAAATATGGCAGTTATGAACCACAAGAATAGTTTAAAAGCAGAAGGCTATGTCAATTCCCCTTTGCAGGACCTGACATTAATCTCTACAATCACCTGAACTATGCTGAAAACTCCTTTCTCTGTCTGGGAACAAATAAAGACAGTAGCATTCCTGAAATATTTTACCCAGATAATGTTGTTTAAGAATCAGTATTGATGTTAGTATAGCATCTTATATCACATGACATGGGTTATTGTTTTTGTATGTTGTTTATGGTCATGCACTCTTATATTATATTTTGAACATCCAAAGGACTACATTGCATTTATTATTAGAAACTAAGCCACAGAAGCATTCTATACATAAGAGTTTTAATTTATATTGCATTCTACCAAGCAAGTTCTGGAGTTGATGGGACTTGAAGGGACGCAGAACATCATGCAAACCCTACACGGAATATCTAGCACTACTTGGTACACAGTACACAAGCTCTTCCTTTCCCAACATGTTAAACTATAGATACCATTCCAGATTTGTAGCCCTGACATTGCATTTGACTTTTACCTTTTTCTGTAGGTTTTTAAGGTTGCCTTATTAACATTGGATAATGAGATAAATTCCTTGCCTGCTTAAATGGAGTGACATGGAAACTCAAAAATAATTAACTTAATGTTATCTGTGATCATTTGTGAATTAGACATCAAGAAAAACGGGTATCCACCACCCTGTGTAAATCATCTCTGAGGTTCAATTCTAAATGCATGTTTACCCTAGATACATTCAGTGAGGAAAAGAAAGCTATAGAAACATGTTTCAATTGAGTTCCCAAACTTATTCAACAAGTGTGCTAGTAAAAAAAGATCCAACTGTAGGAAGAATAAGATCAACATAGGAGAACTGATAATTAATGCTAAAAAGTTAAATACCAGTATGTAAGAAATAGTGGAAATTAACAAAGTAAAAAATTTTCCAGGTTGTCACAGGTCATAAATTACCAATAGAAGTTAGATTTTTCCCCCTAATAAAAATATTTCATTTGAAAATGTGGATTGTAATTTCCTTTTCTCACCATCTGTTCCATGGCAAGCTGCTTGGATTACCTAGAATTCTGTCTTTCACAGGACAGAAATCGTGCCATGACCCAATTAGCTTTTACAAATTGAGAAACAATAAGCTGCATCCCTGCTTTGATAAAAAAATGTTTTTGAAAGTCCTATGTTCTTGGTGATTCCATTTAGTAATCTAATCCTATTTAAAAATCACATGGTTCTGAAGAGTTACCATTTTCACTGTTACATATGCTGTAAAAAAATAAAAGCTGTGAGAAGGACCATGTAGTAGATAGGTTTGGAATACATGACCAAAAAAAATGAGGTTTTTTTCATTATGTCAACAAAATTATATTGATTCTCACTATAGAAGAATGTTTTCATTTTTGTAATAATTTCCTAAAGTCAATAATGAAAAACATACTTTTGAATAGCCCACAAAATAGGTATATTTTCTTTAACAGTCTAGTGTAAATCTCTTCGCAATTAAGAGGGCAGTAGAAAACTGTTGTTTCTCATTCTCTATTGGATTTGACATCATATATACGTCTACAGATGGTACGGGCTCTTTCACGAACATTATTACAAGAAAGAAAGTGAGCAAGAGTAAGATCCAAAACATGCAGTGCACCAAGAGAAGAGCTTTATGAATAAAGCGCTAGATTGTTTCTGGGTTGAAAAAGGTATATAGTATCCTTTTCTAAATCTATTCATTATGTTGACTGTTTTACAACCACATTTATGCAATTTATTTGACCATGGATGTGTTTTTGAATTATAATGCATTGATAGAAAACCCACAGGAGTTGACATAATATAATGCCTTCTTTCTAATAAAGTAGGTGGCCTAATGTCATCTCACAAATGGATTATAATTACTGTGAGACAGGATCACAGTTGGAATTTATCAGTTAAATATTGTAGACCACAATCTCTCCTAGATCTACACTCCACCTGCTCCCTGCAGCTCTCAGTTTTGGAGGCTGAATTTGATGAACTATAACAATAGGCTGTCCTGCTCGCTGTGATTCTTCTTACTCTGAACAACCACAAATTTGTGATAATCTGAACTCTTTAACTACAAAATCCTATGTAATATGATATTAAGTAACCACGTTGAACTGCAATGCTGTTGACCTGTTTCGTAAATGCTCATCACCCTCCCTGCTTCCACCACTCATTTATAATTTGCTCGAGAATTTAGTTTTTGTATTTCCTTAATATTCATGGTGTTTGATCTCTGAGGATGGCATTTATAAATCTAGAAATATTATCTTTATGGGTAGACTTAACTGAAGAAAGAAAAGTAAGACGGATGGCACCTTCCACTAAAAACAGTACTCTCATTAGCACCTACTTGACATGGCTTTTGCTGTAAAATGAATAGTATGAAGCTTTTGTTCAAAACCTTTCTCTTCTATAGAATTTTATACTAGAGTAGTTCTTCAATGGATAACAAAGTTATTTAACTAGATTTTTTTCCTTTAGAAGTGTGTTGTAATGGATAAAAAAAAAACAGCAAATGATGCAAATCCAACTCCTGACTTTGCCACTAGCTAATGCTAAGCTCATCACATAATTCCCCTGAGACTCAGTTTTCTATCTTGAACAATTTATGTCAGGATATATCGACTTATTTAATATTTTGAATTTGGATAAACATTAGATATCTTTCTTATTAGAGATCATCCATTGCTCTGCATTATTCAGTATGATGAAAAGTAATAACAAAAATCTCTCAAAATCTGAACACATTAGATAGTTAGCTCGAGCAAAATAGGAACCCAGAGTCGCTATTAAAGGTTAGATGATTATATATTTAAATTTCACATAAAATATTTGAATAAAAATATATTCAGATTCAAAATTGTATTTCACAATATGTATGTGAAATGATATAAACTACTCATATATAGATAAGAAAATAGGTAATGAAACTCTTTTTCTTTCACTTTTAAAAAGTTATGTTACTGCATGCTTTTTTTTTTTATATATATAATGAGCAAAGACCTTTTATTCTTATCCTAAATCATGGGTAGTAAACTTAGTTCTAAAATCAACAGGAGTTTCCAGGATATACAAAAATAAAATATGTTTTAAAATAATTTTTAATATAGTCTAAAGAAAGCAGCCTAGATATTAACTCTCTGAAAGGAATGAAATGTTGTATAGCAGAGTTTTCCCACGTGACAGAATCAAAAACACAAAGTTTACAGCTGTGCACAGGATCTGCTCTTTCCCTTGGGTTGTAATATTTGTCAGCAAGGCACTCATCAAGAGGAAGTTTTATTCTGTAACTTAGACTATAGACCAGATTATATGGAAGATGTTTGGGCTCAGTCTTTCAGTTTGGTAAAAATTTGCTCTCTCTCCATATTGCTTCAGCTTCACCCACCCCAGTTGAAGGGCTCCTCATGGTAAATTTCTCTTCACAGCAACTTCAAATTTTCTTAGCCGGGATGTAATACCCAGGGCATGCGCAGACAATTTAGTGGGTTACGTAACTTGAATAGACTAGTTTGTGTCAAAGAGTTAACATATGTGCCTCCCTAAACCAATATACTTAGGTTTCCTTTAGGAGCTTCAAAAATGTCCTATGAGCTAGCACTATGAGGTCATCTGTTTGGCAAATATTCAATGAGTGCTAACTGCAGGCCAAAATGTTACAAAAATATTCTCTTAATAGCCCTGCAAGTTAGGCATTAGTCTATTTTAAGATGATAGAAATTAGGGTCAGAGACTAAAGATTTGCCACTGCGATGTTGAATTTACAAAGCACTCAGTCAAGTAGAGCCTAGCAAATGATGTGGTTAATTTAAGATCTGTGGACAGCCAACTCTCATTCCAGTCTGGGGGCCTGATAATCAGATTTGATCATCTCTACTGCCTAAATTGTCCAGACAGTCACCAAAGAGACCCTTCCTTTATGGCTGTATAGACTCAGCTTTGTTTGAAGTTTTGGAAACTGGATCCAGCCATTCTTTTCACAGCAAACAGAATGATTCCTCAAAATGTTGTCATATATTAGGTCCACGTATTTAAAATCTTATTTCGTAGTATTTGTTCAGTACTCACAAGTTCAGGTCTGAAGGAGATTCTTGAAAGTGTTGGAGGATAGCATGACATTTTGTTTAGCTGTCCAGGGCTTATTTCCCCTCCCCCACTCCATCCCAACTGGGCCAGTAAGAGCCTCCCTGAGGTAAGCATTCACTCTGTGGGATAATAAGACTGATGAGTAAATGATGAATTATAGGACACAATGAACCCCCTTGGTTACACAAATTATCTCAGCTCAGAAAAGTGGGCTCATTTACCGAAATTCAAAGTTTAAAATGTTTTTTCTACTACTAAGATAGTTCTATAAATATTAACCAAAAAAACCTGTTAATAAAGATGATTGTATCTGAAAATTATTATTTTTAAAAATTGGAGTAGAGTTGCTTTACAATGTTGTGTTAGTTTCTGCTCTACAACTAAATGAATCAGCTATATGTATACAGATATCCCCTCCCTCTAGACCACCCCACCCCATCCCAAGCATCTAGGTCGTCACAGAGCACCAAGCTGAGCTCCCTGTGCTATACAGCAGGTTCCCACTAGCTATCTGTTTTACACATGGTAGTGTACATATGTCAAACCTAATTTCTCAGTTCGTCTCACTGTGTCCACACATCCCTTCCCTATGTCTGCGTCTCTATTCCTGCACTGCAGATAGGTCCATCTGTACCATTTTTCTAGATTCCACATACATGTGTTAATATACGATATTTGTTTTTCTCTTTCTGACTTTGTAGAGACGTGGATGGACCTAGAGTCTGTCATCCAGAGTGAAGTAAGACAGCATGCCATTTTTGATTTTTTTTTTTTTTTTTTTTTTTTTTGGTGGTACGTGGGCCTCTCATTGTTGTGGCCTCTCCCGTTGCGGAGCACAGACTCCGGACGCGCAGGCCCAGCAGCCATGGCTCACGGGCCCAGCCGCTCCGTGGCATGTGGGATCTTCCCGGACCGGGGCACGAACCTGTGTCCCCTGCATCGGCAGGCGGACTCTCAACCACTGCGCCACCAGGGAAGCCCTTTTGATTATTTTTATAATAAAACTTGTGTCAACCGATTTTAAACCAATCACTAAAGAAAATTAATTGTGTTCGATGAAAGAAGACAACTCAGGTTCAATAACGTTAGGTAATGTCTCTTCATAAATAAAGTTTCTTTTTTAAATTTTGATTTATATTTATTTTTCTGGCTATGTCGCGGCATGTGGGATCTTAGTTCTCTGACCAGGGATCAAACCTGTGCCCCCTGCAGTGGAAGCGTGAGTCCTAAGCACTGGACCTCCAGGGAAGTTGCCACAAGCAACGTTTTTTAATTGTAGTCACAGCTGTAATGAAAAGTAAATCCTTTATACTATGCAGAGTGTTGAAATAATTTGTACATATATGTTAAATTGTGTGTGTGTGTGTGTGTGTGTGTACATAACATATACATAACATTTACCCTCCCTATCAGAAAGTTACCTTAACAACAGAAGCTGATGCTTTGCATTAGCAGTTAGGATCCTCTATGATAACTCTAAATTCTATATCCTTCTCCTGGCTGGATTCCAAGCTGGGTAATCCTGTTCCCCTAAATCTTGAAGGTAGTTTCAATCAGATGTCAGTCACATGCTTCTTTACTTTCCATCATGTACAGTTGTGTAGTGTTGAGCATTTTATTTCTGAGTGTGTTGCAGTAATCCCTTTGTTTGGTTTGTCTTTCATAAGTTGCTTAGAAAATATTACAAAGCTTGTTGGAATCTTCAAGATGAAAGGTTATGAAACCATGAATGTCAATGTCAGAACCCATTTAAGAGGATTATGTTTATCGCTGATAGGTTTAGCTTTTGTTGAAACCATACAGGAATTGCTGTTTATATAAAAGCCCCAATTCATCGTCAGTTTGTCAATAAGCAAACGTACTTTTGTTGTCATCAGAATGTATAAAATTTTCATCTTTACTTATTTTTTTCATGGTCAGGTAAATAATAACTTTTCTCCCTACATGGATTCAATGTTTATGGATAAATGATAAGGGCTTTTGAGTCAGAAATCCTTATTCAGATGATTCAGATACTGCCCACTGTAGCCTCCAGGACGTACCTTAAGTAGAAGTGGAAACCATTCTCAAAGGAGGGGTTTCCTATGCACCACCAGAGTTTACTTGGTAGAAGGTACAGGTGGAACTTCTATAGGTTAAAATCAATTCTCCCTAGCATCTTTCCCCTGTACAGGTCTCTTCTGTCAGAGGAGCAAATTAAAATCTCAATCCTGGTAATCTGCCCTGAAGAATCACTTCCATACAAATGAAATAACATATTAGCAGGTTTTTTATGGTGGCATTATTTGTAATAGAAAACCATTGGAAATCTCTTAAATAATCATCTATTGGGGGCTTGAATAAAAATAAACTACCTGTGAATAAATATAAATAAGAACACATTTAAAAGGAAGTATAAAGCAGGCATAAAAATGCAGGTCTTTTTGAACTGATATGCAGTGATATCCAGGATATATTATATATTTATATATTTTATTAAGTACAAAATCAACATGTAGTATAACATATTTATTATGTTGCTTTTTGTGAAAGAGAAGAATGATACACACCTGTATACTCACATACACCCCTACCCTTAAACCAGGTCTGAATCCTAGCTCTAGCATAGTTCTTATATAACCCTTACTAAGTCTCTGGCATTCTTTTCCATAAATTGAAGTGGCTGAAATACAAAATAATTCAAAAATTATTTGTGGTTTAAAATTATGTCCTAAATATTTTGAAGAGTTTCCTGGTTAGTATAAATGCAACCTAGAACTAAGAAAAAGTACAGACAGGATTTTATCTTCAGTATTCTTAGAGCACAAAGATAATACGAAAAACTAATTTCCTTTAATGATATGTAAAATAAAGTATTCCAAAAACATTTTTTATATATGTCAAATAAATAAAGAAATTGATTTTCTATTGTTGAATATGGGAAATCATCCTAAGACCTAGGGTTTTATTTTTCTTTTTTCCTCCCAAAACATCATATAAGAATGACTAGAATTTAAGAGGTCTGCAAATTTAAAGTTTCACATCAGTAGTACATTTTAAAAGTCATCTATTCTTCCTTTATAAGGTAAAGCCTATGGAATACAGGGGAGAAAAAAATCACACTGTTTGGAAGGAATTCTTTGGTGATTAGAACTGTTATCCAAACTTCACTCCAGTTTAAAAGAAGCTTAAGATCTATCAGGAGTAAGACAAGTCTACAACTTCAAAGGATGGCATGCAAACCTGAATACCAAGTAAAAGGCACAATTGTAAGGAATGACCTTGGGAGAATAAAGAAATACCCAATTTATCTGTCATTGTGGGTCAAGACAGTCCTTTCAAAGTCCCAGAAGAGTTCCTTCCCAAATAATTGATATCACACAACAAAATATGATTTGCTATAATTGCTGCAATAATGTGAGTGATAACTATAGCATAAATAAATATGCATCTATTCAATATTTTAAATTTAAAACATTTTCGTATGTACAGCTATTTTTTAAAGCATATTACTTATTCCTTACTTGTAGCAGAATATTTTCTAAGTGATTTAAAATCATCTTATTCAAATATTATAAGTTAATTAGATAGACAATATTACTGTTATTTTACAGATGAGCAAATTGAGTTTTATGGAATTGAAGTAATTTCCAAAGGTCAGACAGGTAGTAAATAGCACAGCCAAAATTCATAGTTCATGACTCTAAAACCCAAGTACTTTGATAAGATTTATTATGCTGAACACATGTATAGCATAATACATGATAGTACACCACAAAGAAATAGTCATTTTCTAAAAATCATTAGGGAAGGATTAGTGTTTCCTGTTCAAGAGGAAAATTTTTATTTTTAATAATAAAGTATAGCTCACTCTCTTAGTTGTGTGGGCGTGTATCAGGAAAATTAACTCATTTTTCTAAAATGAAACAATTTATTGAGAATAACTAATTAAAAGTAAAACCTTAGCAAAATTATATAGATATGAATTACACATTAACCCAAACATACTCTACATACAGAAACAAAGAGGTAATAAATTTACTAAATTTTTTTTTGTATAAACACCTAGTTTCTTTGCATTAAAGATCAGATAATAATGGCCAGTTAATAGTCATCTGTATAAGTTTCTCTTGTTTTGGTTCTTTTTAAGTTCAGGTTCATCTTCTCTGTGCTATATGGAATCTTCTATAACTACCCACCTCTTCCCTCAGATACCAATGTCTTTTAGAATCCTTTGATATAGATGCTAACAGTCCCTAATCTTTACATTTACAGAAGTCCACATTTGCCTTTTAATTGTAGCATCGCTCTCTCGCCATACAGTCTTTGTAAAGCTGGTTGTCTAGCTTAGAATAAATTTTATTTGTCCAGCTATTCTATGTGACCTAAATGTTTGTCACTTTTCTATTTTCTTTCTGTGCTCTGCATTTTCTATCAACCTTCAAAGAGAATGGTACTATCCTGTTTCATCTAAAAGGATGGTCATTTGTGTTTTAGGACATGAGCTGAAAACAAAATGAATGATGTAATGATCCTCTGAGAAAACTTGCACATCTCCTTATACCTTACCACACATGTCCAGAGCAGCTCCAGGTGTTGGCTGCCATCCCTCATTATTAAAGAACTAATGTATCATGTACCTCCTACAATGATGATGCTCACTAGAGTCACAGAGTGTGAGTTAGCATTAAGGGTGGTGCCCTAGTGCAGTGTAAGGAAAGGACCCTGAAATAACTGACATTTATGAGTAACTGATTTGTTAGAAATCATTTAAAGAATTAATATTCAATTAAATCCATGAAATCTCTAGACTCTAAGGAAGCACTGCCCAATAGAGCTTTCTGTGATGATAAATGTCCTAGAGTCTACACTGTTCATTTGGTAGACAGTAACCACTTGTGGATTCATGCGTGACTAAAGTGACTGAAGTTTTAATATTATTTAATTTTAATTAATTAAAATATAAATAACCACATATGGCTATTGGCTATGTTATTGGACAGTGCAACAATAAGGGATCTTATAAATTGCTTCAATTAACTTTCAATTTAAAGAGGTTATGTATTTCTCCACCTTGAATATTCTAAAAGATTCTCAATTATAGACATGTATGAGGTTATTAAAAATCTTTATCAAATATGATATTTATTCATTTTCTTACAATTACCAGAGAGGTGGCCGTTGTACTTTTTCAATGATATAAGAAATATTTTTTCAACTCGTATTACCAAATATGTGTTCCATGAGATATTTAGTTTTGAATAAGTAAATGTCAGTGAAACTTTTCCTTCTAAAACACATTGTAATTTTTACATGTAAAAAATAAACACTTTTTATATTTTTATTAATGGCATGTGAAAACAGAAAATAAATTCACAAAACAAATTTGAAATAATAAATATTGATATATGCATTAATGCACTTTGCTATTAGCTACGCTATAGTTGTATGCAATTGCTATCACTGAAATTTAATGTCTCTTGTCTTATATTCTCAGGAATTATACTTATGATAATAGTCCAAGTATATTATATATAGATCATATGCATCATGCAGACTAATTTTTCATGACTCGATGAATAAAAAAAAGAGAGTTGCCAAAATGAGAGACAAACATTTGGACCTTAAATTGCATTTTCAAAGGAAACGTCGATTATATCAACATTTTCCTCTGTAGAAATGTGATACTAATTGATAGACTGACAGGCATCAGATGTAGGGGAGCCAAACACAACCATTATTATCATAAAATTCTTTAAAGACGATGTTTTAGGAGGGGTTAATGGGGCTGTTAATATGTTCTACCAGTTGCTCCCTCTCTGAGCCAATTTGTAAGATCCCATCCACTGGGAAGTTGGGATCTGCAGTTTCTTTCTACTAGCCCAAGGGTAAAGAGAAGAAACAAAAAAAATAAAGTCACAAGATAGATGGCTTTTTTTTTTTTTTTTTTTGCGGTACGCGGGCCTCTCACTGTTGTGGCCTCTCCCGTTGCGGAGCACAGGCTCCGGACCCGCCCATGGCTCACGGGGCCCAGCCGCTCCGCGGCATGTGGGATCTTCCCAGACCAGAGCAGGAACCCGTGTCCCCTGCATCGGCAGGCAAACTCTTAACCATTGCACCACCAGGGAAGCCCAGTTAGATGGTTTTTAAATAGATCAGATCCATGGGCCCAGGAGAACGTGAACCCAAATCTGTCGTCACTAAGCAGTTAACTCATTCCTCCTTTTTGGGGAAAAATGACTAAGCAATAGGTACAAGGCCAGGGACAATTACACTAAAGACATACTTGTACACGGGAATACGAGGATGTTACGGGTTAAATTCTGCCCCCCCCCCCCATATGTTGAAGTCCTAACTCCTAGTACCTCAGAATTTAACCTTATTTGGAAAGAGAATCTTTACAGTGGTAATCAAGTTAAAGTGTGGTCATTAGGGTGGGCCCTAAGCGAATGTGACTGGGTCCTTATAAAAATGGGAAATCTCAACACAGAAATAGACATACACAGAGGGAAGACTACGTGAAGAGACAGAGAATGTCACATGAAGATTCATGTGATGCTTCCACAAACCAAGGAATGTCTGGGGCTGCCAGAAGCTGGAAGGGGCAAGGAAGGATCCTTCCCTAGCACCTTCAGAGGGAGCATGGCACTGCCTACACCTTGATAGTGGATTTCTAGCCTCCTGAACTGTGAGACAATGAATTATTTGTTACACAGAAGCCCACAAAAACTAATAAAGAGGTCAAAGAGAACTTCCTTAGGACCAAAGTAAAAAATCATACTTTTTGATTAGTAACCAAAACATGACCTAAGCTGTCCAAGGTGCAAACATTAAAGACTTTTGGCAGCACCTCAATCAAACACATATTTCAAATAAATTTCACTCTGTATTACTTTGATCCTTCCCTTTGCTGTCATGTTTTTATGAAGCTTGAAAAAGGTCTTAATGGATGTAGTCTGCTCTCTTGCTTATCCATGACTTAACCACTATGATTACATGTTTACCCTTGGAAGTGCTCAAAGCGGTTAGCCTACCAGGATGACAGAGACTAACTCATGCTATGCTTGGGGTATTTCAGGTGCAGTTGAATTATGCTATTCTAGCCTGAGAGTAGTTTCTAGAGAGATGCTTAGCAGAACAAAAAATATGTCTTCTACTTATAATATCTCATCAAATCAAAGAACCAATATGTAGAAATGGAAGGAATGAAAGGCATTGTGGAGAATTTAGCATCCATATTCTCTAGTATCTCATATTTTAAATTATATTCTCTTGCCCCCATGTGACTTTCTATTACTGAACTATTTCTTTAGCTCTCTTCACAGTTAAACTAAAAAGAATATTCGTCAGCACATCCCCACCTTTAAACCTCCAATTACCATACAACCGAATACAATCTGGCCTATTCCACCACCATTCCATTGAAACTATTTGTCAAAATCACCAATTATTTCAATATTGTCAGGATTAGGTACTGGAGGATCTAGTTTCCAATTAAATTTCCAACCTCATTTCATTCCGTCTTCTTTCTCACTCTTCAAATCAAATACACTGGACTCCTTCTGTTTGTTTTCTCTAACATACCAAAACCTTTTCTTCTCACTCTCTCTAGAATGGACATTACATGGAGGCTCTTTCTCAAACTTCAGATTCAGCTTATATTTCAGTCACCACAGCGAGTCCTTCCTAATCGCCATAGAAAAATGTAGACCTTTTTTTTTTTCCACCTTATTTATCATTGTTCTTTAACCAATTCCTTCAGTGTTTACCACAACCTGAAGTTATATTTTTATGTTTTCTTATTAGTATTTTATGACTTCTATTATATTGTAAACCACACAAGTGCAGAACATATATTCTTCCTAAAAACAATACACCCTTAGTTCTAATTCCATTGGATGGTACATGATATAATAATAAATATTTAATAGATAAATGTAGTTTTCTTCTAGCTGCCATTAATATATGTCAATTTCATCAACTGTCATCTCTGTGTTGCTTAATTACAAATTTTAGATTTACATGGGAGAGAGTTCTATCTAGTCTATTATCAATCTGCATGGTCAAAGGGGGCAATTCACATAAAGGGGATATGACCCTCCTTTAATCTGTTATTTTCTTCTGGGGAAGAGAGAAATACTCCTAGCTACAATGCGTCCACAATGAGTATTTACCACATAGGACCAAATACACTTTGGACATTTTCTAGAAGAAAAGATTAAATATAGGCAATGACTTACTGCTGCCTTTAAAAATGAATATCTGATTGAACAACACTTTTCTGAATATTAAGAATTATATGATGGATAGAAATAGCATTGCTGAAAAGATTGTGTATATTTCAATTTAGAAGTGCAAAAAAATAAAAAGTGACTGCCTTCACTTTCTAAAGCTTTGTGTCCTATTGCTGGTGGTGCAGGTGGGATTCATGGGGGATGGAGAAAAATTACACATTGAATTTTACTAAGGAAAGGCCATGAAGGAAAGAAACATAACTGAGAGCAAACAGGCTCAGCACACTGCTTAATAGGAAACAGAACAGAAGCGCTTTCTGTTTGCAGGTTCCCTGTAGCTAACGGGGTTGGAGTTTTTGTTTTCCTGCTGCCACCACCACTACACACACAGACTTACATCTAAGTTTATGAGCACACATGTGCCACATTATGAGGGACTCATAGCATCTGCCTCCATTCTTTTCCCTCTAAGTCACTCCCTCCATTCACCAGCTGGAAGGATTCTTCTGGCTTTCTCTAAGCTGGCGGATATTCCATTACACATCATATCCTGTAGTTTAATGATGACATAAATACATGTATAGCCACAGACAGAGGTATAGGCATAAGCATGGTTCTAGATATAAGTATGTAATCAGAAATGGTTTCATTTCAAATTCCTATTTTTGAAATAAAAAGCTTATATTCACTGTTTCTATATCTGCAGTCCAATGTTCCCTAAGCCAGAGGGCATTTCTAGTTGAATACGGATACAATAAAAAATATGTATAAAATATACATGAATATATTTAAAATATTTAGCTTTTTAATAAATATGCATATTGTCATTTAGAAATAAATTATAAAATTAAAGTTGATTTTTATCTTTGAAAATTTTTTCTTTAAAATAAAATAGCCTTTAAAATGTGTTTGTGATATTGCAAGGTAAATAAAAAATATGAACTGATTATTCTTTTCTTTGGTTACAATGCACACATCTGTTAGACCATATTTTGGCTACTTACATAAATCCATTTCTCATTGTAACTTATATATCCTGAGGGTATACTATCTACATATTTTGTTTTCAAATATGTATCTTGATCAAACATTTTTTGCAAATGCTGCCTGCCCTATGATCAGACTAGAGATATAAAAAATAACTAACATATACTTTCCCACATCTATACCTTTATTCTTCCCATTCCCTACATCCTGAATGACCTATCCAGCAAGACCAGTTCTAACACTTAACATAATCTAATAACCATTTATAGATCCTTCTGGCTAGAAGTTCTCTCTTCTTTCACTGAATTCTTTACTATGTTTTACATTATTCATGTTTCTTCATCTGCATGGCTTTGCAATATGTTTAACTTCTACTCCCATTTAATAATAAAAAAAAATTCTACTCCCATCATTTCAGTAATAACATCTGATTGGAGCAAATGGCTTCATGTCTTCCATAGTGGCCAGCAAAGAGTACATATTAAGTAAATGTTATATTTAATAAATTATACTCTTATTAATGTATGTCTTTAAAAGTCATAATGCTTTTCCATTACATATTAATAGGGATAGGAATTATTTCAGATAACATCTTCAATTTATAATTAAATGCATATTATTGTTTCTAACCCTACAGTTATAAAATAGAATTTTATAATATTTAGAGTTTAACTTACTAAAAAACATCTTAAGTGAAAGGAATTGTTGGAATAATTGAGTTTCCAATAATAATTAAATATTAACTAAAGATTTAATTTTTAGCAATTTTTAATAATATATGTATTAAACTATATGGATTCTAAATCACATTTGAAAATTAAAATTATTTACAAATACCTTGGGTTGCTTTATCTCATAGCATCTTCAAAAGCATTTTATATTTGATCTGAAATGGCAGCCGTTAAATGTAAAAATACATTTATCTCTGCCTTATCTCTGTTGGAAATATTATGTATTAAAGAGAGAAACAGGAAAAAAAATCTATATTGAATTAACACCAGTGTGGAAGATTTTATCTAAGAGAAACTTAAGAGAGGGAGCAAAAGTGAGAGGTCAAATTCATAAACAAAAGACTTTTCCAAACGTAGAAGTTATAGTTGCTTTTAAGGTCAGTAAAGCAAGGATTTAACCTTGCCACCACTGCAGTTTAAGTTATATAATTACATTCTTCAAATTGACATTTTCACCTTGGTGGGCATAATAAGGCCATGCAGATGCAGGTGAAAACCAGTAATTTCAGCATTCTGCTTCCTCTCACGTTGATTATAATAAGATATGGCAGTGGAGCGTGCATGAGCCTCCATTTAATTGTCAGTACAGTCTTTCATTTAAACAACAAAATAGTTAGCAGTAAGCTTATAAGTGTGGAAAGCATGCAAAATAGAAACGTAAGTCTGTTCCCTTTAAAAACACCTCACGTAGAAAAGGCCAAGCATTTAAAATGTGTTTCTACTATCCTTTCAAGAAATCAAAACCAATAGAAAATACACGACTAGAAAAGATAACTGGACTTTTCTTTATAGAGAATGAAAACAGTTTGCTAAACCATCTTTAAATGCATAAATCTTTAAATGTTGAATATATAGCATAGAAAAATGTGAGAAATCATTTAAACTTGAAATCTACTTGCACTACTTTATGCAGATTGCCTCTTAAACTCATAAATGTCTTTTTGACTAGAACTGGGCTTCATTTGTAGAACAACACTACGAGTAAAACAAGTCTTAAAAGATCAGCTACTGTTAACATTAAGAATATAATCAGAGCTCTAAATGTTTTATTTTTAATGGATAATATATTTCTTTTCCAAAATTCAAGAAGAATATAAAAAGATCTCCATTTAGAAGTCCCTGCAACATTTCCCATTTCCCCCACTTCCCAAAACTATAGATAACATTTTTAAAAAATTACTTTCTCATTTAAACTTCAGGAAAATAGAAGAGCAAATTTATTCTGAAAATATTAAATATTTTATATGTTCTAGAACACTTTATGAAATCATATGGAAATCTGCATATGAACACACAAAAATAAATCAAAGCATTAGGAATGGAGGTCGCAATTAAAGGATCAGGATTTAATCAGTTTTTTTTTCCTGGCTCTCTCCTCTTCATCTCATTCTCTAACTAGTGGAAACCCCAAGTTTCTGTCTGGGGGCCACTTCTCTTTCTATCTTACTCCCTGTGTGATTTCATCTAAATACTGCTAACTCACATATCTCGATTGTCTGACAAGTTCCTCCTAATGAAAATTTCATAGCAGAATATTTATCAACATATTTGAAACTTCCATGTTTCAAATTTTGATCTTTACTCAACTAGGCTGATTCTCCTCCAAACCAACATCACGTCTAGCCTTACCCATTTCAGTTTGTACCAACTCAATTCTTCTTGTTACCTAGGCCCTCAGACCTTGTTGTAATTCTAGATGCCTCTCTTTCTCTCCTGCACCAAACCCTTTCCTGCTTTACTTGGCCCCTGTTATTTCTCTGACCTCATCTCCTCCTAAGCTCCCAACATTCAGCCATTCACTCTGCTCCGGCCACGTGGGCTTCCCACTGTTCCTTTACTCCAAGCACATCCCCACCTCAAGGCAATGAGCACGGAAATCCCCTGTGCTTGGAATACTCCTTCCCCAGACATCTATGCAGTAAGCTATTTCACTTTGCTCATGTCTTCATTTAAATTCTGCAGGCTATCCTTATACATATATCCAGAATTTAACTATCCATCTGTCACTATCCTGGCCAAAGCCCCATTTACATCACACTTTGGTGTTATATAATACTCAAATTAGTACACTGTTTCTACCCCTGACTGTCTTTCATGTATTTTCAGATAGCAATTCCAGTGATTTTGTTAACATGTAAATGAGATTAGAATATCAGAATAGAACTCAAAGTCTCTCTCCATGAATTATAAGACACTGTATAATCTGGCCCTTGTGATTTGTCATTCTGTGACCGTATCAACCTCCTTGTTTCTCAAATACCCCAGGTATGATCCCCTTCACTTCAGAGCATTTATGATTGCTATTTACTCTGTTTGAAATTCCTTCTCTCAGCTCCTTTGGGTCTTTATGTATTTAATTACATCTACATATATATAAATTCTGATGAGGAAAGAGTATCTGATCCAGAGGACACCTGACCCCGGAGTCTTGCTGTCAAGGGGACCACGAACGATAGATGGGTTTCTAATTCTACCCAAAAGCAGTTACCAGCTGGTGAGCAAGCTCGGAGGGAGGAGACCCCGTTACACAGGTGTCCTAACTCTGCTCAGAGGGCATCTGTGACCTCACCGAGCTTTAGGGCTGAGAACTAGGGTGACAAAGTAAAGCAAGCCCATGGTCATTCTGTCTCCAACAGTGGAATGGATCCTAATTACAGCATAATTTTGTCTTTTTCTCAGCTCACTACAGTATTTCCAGTGCCATGAACAGTGTCTGTTAGTTGAAAGACATTCAATAAAAATTTATTGAATCAAGGATTTTACATAGAAATGTATGTTTACATGTCTGTGAGATGAAGCATATTTTATAATTAATCTGGAAAATTAATTTTGCTTTTTTATAAACTTCTATAAAAATTATTCACCTGAATTTTGCTAAACCAGTAAGAGAAAGTACAAAAGTCTGTTCTGAAAAATCTAGTTCTCACATCAAAAAGAAAAGGCAGACTTCTTTTAACATGCAAGCCCATCAAAGGCTTATGTTATACTAGTGCAGATTCAAAGGGCTTCAGAACTGAGCCATTGTTATTCTGTATATTTAATTAGCTTTATACTTAATACAAAATTTTCAAAAATTTTAGCTGAGAAATATCATTTGTAAAATATTGGAAAAAATGCAAAACTATGCTTTTGTCTTTCCCTTAATCATTTATGAAAAATAGTCTAAAACAATGACCTTTCGTTGTTTATTCCTTATGTCTTTACAGAAATGCTTTATGAAACACTGACAAAAAAAGAATTTTGAAAAGGTCAGTGACGTATCACAACATTTTTGTTACATAATTAACAGAACTTTCTTTTTATGTCTTGATGGGCTATCTTGGCTGTTAGTTGGTAATAACAACATGCTGAGATTAGGAAACAGTCAAAAGGGAGTTATGTTCCAATATGAGACACAATTGATCATTTTGATCTGTCAACATAGTAACTGAGTTAATTAGATTTTGACAATTATTTTATGCTACTTAAATCGTAGCAACTTTTGAAATAGCAATGATTCTAGCATTAATTGAATAATAAATGATGAAATAAAAGTTTGCAAGTTTCTAGAACTATGTTGCACAGATATTTGTCATTTAGCAGCAGAGCCTCTCTCTTCAATTATATTTCTCTTCAAATTAATCAATGTTAATTCAAGAAAACCATGACAAGATAAATACCTACAAACACTGACACATGAACAGCAAAGTCACAGTCTGGAGGCCTTAGAATGAATTCAGTGTAGAGAATGATTATATAGTAGACAATGTTCAATAGATGAGCATGTAAAGATTAGGACACGATACAAATGAACTTCTTTACAAAACAGAAATCGACTCAGACATAGAAAACAAACATGCTTACCAAAGGGGAAGGTGGGGAAAGAATGAATTAGGAATTTGAGATTAACAGATATAGACTTCTATATACAAAATAGATAAACAACAAGGACCTGCTGTAGAGCACAGGGAACTATACTCAATATCTTGTAATAACCTATAACAGAAAAGAATCTGAAAAAGTATATATATATATATTAAATATATATATATACATATATATATAAAATGAAAGCACTTTGCTTATTCCTGAAACATTGTAAATCAACTATACTTCAATAAAAATAAATTAATTTAAACACTAAAAAATCTTCATAAAAAACTAGGACATGTAACATAAAAATCTAGCCTTTTGGCTTCTATTGAGAAAGGGTTTGAAAGCCAACCCCCCTTATTCTCTTATGATGACAACTGGCTGGAGGTCCAGCCAGTTTGGAGCTTCAATGTTCAGGTCACAATAGCCCTCACCACATACCACTAATCTTGTTGACAGTGAAGATTACTGTCTTTTTTTGCATTTCTCATCTCACTTGGCTTACTATATTCTTTGAGGAAGAGTAAAAACAATATTTTATTGAAATAGTTAGATAACCAAATGAGACAAACATAGATACATTAAACCACAAGTTAAAAAAATTAAATATAGTATTGAGAGGTTTTGAGAGTTTATATGGAAATATGAATGACAACAACTTTAAAGAATATACAAACAGAATTGTGCTTCACCAAATACATTTATTTACATGTATAAATTACAGTCATTGTGAGAAATATTATAATATCTAGAAAATAAGTATGATTAAAATCTGTTTCACTAAAAAAGGATAAAAATTTCAATCAGATTTTTACAGACACATTTACTTGAAACGTAACACTGTAGTAAATTGTGATATATGTTCAGAATGTTTGCTGGTCTCTTTTCCTGGACTTCATTGCCAACAAGGTTACTCCCTAGTATTTCTCCCTCAGGTAAGAGTGTATGTCCCACTAGGATATAAGTCCAGGTTTATGGGACTGAACATTATAATTTAATGGCATTCTCTTAAGCAAAATAATACAACGTTATGCTACAAAATTAGAAACAAAATAAATATTTAATTAATATGAAAGAATAAACACAAATTTTAAATTTCAAAAAATTTGATAATGCCATAGGCAACATAAAATCCAGAAAATAATATTTGTATTACCTGCCTAACATACCTCCATAATAGTTTTTCTTTTTTTTTTTTTTCTGGCTATGTACTACAAGTGCCTTCACTATTTCTAACAGTATATTATTTTCAAATCAAGAGATAAAGTCTATAATTTAAAAAATGAAATAACCTTAGACTCATATTTTCTTCATTTCCAAGTTCTAGGGAATGTTCTTTCAAAAAACAGAAAACAAAACAATTGATTTTATAATTAAATGATGTGAGCCCTACAATAGCACTTTTTATTGAAGTAACCTTCCAGATTATAGTGCACAGAGGAGGAATCTAGAGAAAATACATAGAAGTCTCTTTAAGTTGAGAAGACAGAGGGTACGGTTTTGAAAGAGGAAAGCTGGCATCTTTAGGACAGAGTACCAGAGTGGAGGGTACTCTGTAGTCATGAAGAAGAAATCTAAAAGAATATTGCAGAAAGTTAATCTGTGCATGCCTAGGGTAAAACTCTAACATACTGAGAAAAACAACTATCAGGAAGGAATAAGCTGAATAATTCCCAGAGTTTACACAGGGCTAGAAGATACTCATATTTTGACCATACAGACTAGAGAGATTTCACTGAATGATGGAAGGATTCAATAGACACCACAGAAGATTCATGCCATAGTAATAGGAGTAAATTGTTCCTAGTGAAAACTCTGCTCTGGATATACACTAATGAAACTTAAAAACAAGTCTCCAATGGATAAAGCTTAACTGAAAAATACTCAACTGCCTACAAAAGTAAACGTTGACCCTCTTTAAAGAAAGAGACAAAATCCAGACACACAAAAACACAGTATTCACAATGTCAGGATCTAATTATATATTACTACACATGCAAAGAAACAAGAAAATGACAGATGAGATTTTAAAAACAGCTATAATAAATATGCTCAAGGATATAAAGGAAAACATGAGCATAATGAGGAGAAGAATGAAACATATGCAAAAGAACCAAATGGATTTTTAGAGTCAAAAATTACACTGTCAGAGATGAAAGCTTCATTAAATGAGATTAACATCAGATCAGTGAATTTGAAGACATAGCAAAGACAGTTCAAAATGGAAACACTAAGGGGAAAAAATATACTAAAAATAAACAGAGCCTCAGTAACTTAATGGTCAATAGCAAATGTCTAACTTAAGTGAAATTGGAGCCTTTGAAATGGGGAAACAAAGAATATATATATTCTTTATATATATAAAATATGTATAAGCCATTATATATAATTTATATAACATACATAACATGTTTATATACATAAATTATATATGTTTAAATATTATATGTTTAAACATACATATATAAATATATATATATATTTTTTAAGTGATAGACTACATGTTTGCAAATTTGATGAAAACTAAAACTTCCTAAGATGGCCAGCAAATGCAAAGTAACCGAAAGAGAAAACCAAATCAAATTATATACTAATCAAATTACAGTAAAGACATGGAAAGGAGAAAAATCTTAAAAGAAGTTAGATGGAAAAAAAAGACACATTAAACACTAGGAAGCAAAGATTAATAAGATCAAAGTCTTCTTGTTGGATGTAAGACACAAGCCCTACTCCTCCCCCTCAACAACAAATGAAAAATCTTTAAAGTTTTGGGGAAAGGGAGATGGGGCAATTCTTCAATTTAGAATTATATAGCCAGCAAAAATAGTTTGCACAAAATAAAGAAAAATAAATACCATTTCAAACAAAACAATCAAAAACAAAAACTTTAAAGAACTTTTCACCTGCTTACTAAAAAGATAAAGTGTTTCAGAATGAAATAAAATGATACTAGGTGGAAATTCAGTACCTCACACTGTAATGAAGAGTAATGGAATTAGTAAATGTGAATAAATGATTTTTCCCTCTAAATATTTCTTCAAAAACAATTGATTCTTTAAAGCAAAAATAATGACAATGTACTGTATTATTTAAAACACATTAAGAGGTAAAATTATTAAACAATAGTACAAAGAATGAGAGGGAAGAACCAAAGAATACTTGTGTAAGGAAGGTATATTGTTATGTTAAAGATATACATTGTAGAGGGAGATCAAGGTGGCAGAGTAAGAAGACACTGACCTCACTTCCATTCATGAACACATCAAAAGTGCATCTACATGTGGAGTAATCCTCACTGAAAACATGGTATTAAATAAAAATCTAAAGAAGGTATGGAGATGTGGGGGGAGGAACAAAGGAAGTGGAACAAACAGAAAGCAAATAGCAAAATGGTAGACTTAAAGCCAACCATATCAATAACCGCATTAAATATAAAAGGTCTATACACAGTTAAATGGCAGAGATTGCCAGATTGAACAGAAGGAGAAACAGTAAGAATGCAGAGGAGGGAGGGGAGGAGGAAGAAGAAAAAGGAAGAAGGCAGAGGGAAGAGAGAGAAAACAACTGTCAGCCAGACACATATGGTTATAGATAACGTATAAAGAAAAAGGTTGAAAAAATGTATACCATGCAAATAACTGTCAAAAGAAAGCTAGACTGGCTACATTAATATCATAAGTGGACACTAAAAAAAAGAAATACAGATAATCTCATTATTTGTAGTAATTATGTTCTACAGAGCTACCACAACACTGAATTAATGAATGAGCCATTGCTCTTAAGGAAAATTTAATATTTATAAACATACACACACGAACATCTCACATAGATTATAATTTTAAATTTTAAAAAAAATTTATTTTTAGATTTTATTCTCTTCATTTTAAAAAATAGAAAAGAAGGTTCAAAATTGTTAAGAAACTTGCCTGACGCTGTCCACTAATAGGTGTCAAGGTTGAGACTCAAAAACACTATCCAACTGGCCCCAGAGCTAAAGCTTCTTGAACTACACTGCCTTGTCCCCTACGATCTCCATCCCCTGGTCATCTGTGTATGAAAGATGAAACAAGAAGGCAGATGTCACCTTGTTCAATTATAGCTGGGAATGTGGATATCAGGCAACTCAATTCTTTCCAACCTTGCATATGGCTGCTAATGATGGAAAAAGCCCCCAAGTGTTGATTTTGGGGATACAAATAAATTCTGAGTTTTTTATAAATAAAATATACACAAATAATGTGGATCAATTGTGTTAATAGTTAGAAAAGGGGACATATATAATAATATAAGGAGCAATTCAATAAGAAGATATGACAATCCTGAGTGTGCATGCACTTGATCGCAAAGATTCAAATTACATAAAACAAAAATGGACAGAGCCAATAGGAGAAATAGACAAATCTAGTATTATGAATCATTGTTAAAACACTCCTCTCTTAGTAATTTATAGAATAATTAAATGGAATAAATAAGGAGATAAAAATTTTGAAGAAACCTACCCTTTAATTTGACCTAATCTCCATTTATGGAACAATCTATCCAATAACAATACAATTAATATTTCTCAGCTAATTCTTTGATAATAATCAATGGCGTTTAGTTTTCCTGGAATTGAAAGGCAGTGGACACCCAATGGAAACTGGAAGATTATGTTTATTGGAAAGTGACGTTTGTTGTTTGTAGACTCAGAAATACCTTCCTTAAAGTCATTATCTGGATATTGATATGAACCTCAGATGCATAAATGGATACACAGAATGCAACAGCCATGCAGAGCTCTTTTCAGGATAAATAGCCTACAGAGTTATGTTCTAAACTGAAGTATTCATCTATAAAGGTAGGTTATTTTTCTTGAGATTAAAAAGAGAAAGGAACCATGAAAAGTCTACCCCCTCCCATAAACCAACAAAACCAATCCATCTTTCTTATAGTGTGGTCTGCTTAGTTATCTCAGCAGAACACCGATTAAAAATATTTAGATTAAAAGACTTGGGAAATAGGGAGGGCAAAGCAATAAATAGGGAGAAAGAAGCAAGAAGGAGCTAAGTTTATGTATATTTTATCCACATTACTGAATTCTACTTTGACAGCTATTCTAATTGTATTCTCTTGTATGTCTGCTAATTTAACATACTTGTTACAAAACCAGTAGTACCACAATTCTTTCTCTTGTGTGATGTGAAACATTTTTTACAAAAAAATTTGGAAGACTACATTACCTTCAATATCCCTTCTACCATTTTTCTGGTAATAAAAACCCTAGTAGTTGGGTACCTGAAACCCCAGCTAACGGCTACATTTCTCAGCTTCTCTGTCAGTTATGTCATGACTAATCTCTATAACTACATTCTACTAATGGGATGTGAGAAAAAAAAAAAGATGCATGCAATTTCCTTTGTCCCTTTAATGGGAATGAACATACACTCCTCTTCCTCCATATTCCCTTTCTCCCTTTGACTGAAGACATGATTAACCATGTGAATATCAGCAGCGCTTTATGGAAAGTGGAACTACAAATTAAGAAGAGTTGGAGTACATCATGAATATCCCCTTATCACCATGGATTCCTTATCCTGGTCCTTGTTGTACAGGAAAGAAAGGAAAATGTAATTTCTATCTTCTACAATTTCTGTTTGTAATTTTTTGTTGTTGTAGCAACAGACATAAATCTTAATAACAAATGATAAACTACATATTTTTAGCAAACTTCTCTGGAATATTTTGCAATTTAAATTATTTGTATTAGCTTATAGGTTTTTGCTTTTCTCTTAAAATTATTTTCTTTCTCAGTTATACAATTCTTATTTTAAAACTTAAAAAATGTGAATGGAAAGATTTAAAAATTAAGCCTTAAAGATTATTTTACTCTCTACCTCCACTAAGCTATGTTCTATTTAAATTTTGTATAATCTTCCAGAATTTTAATGCATTTGAGTAAATTTATAAATACTAATTTAAATAGAAAAAGACTAACAGTTAAATGTTTCAGTTAAATAGTTATTTAGGAAAAACTTTGATTTTTTATGAAAATAATTTCTGTGCCAAGTTTATTATTACTATTACTATTATTATAGCATAATTTTATCACAATCACAATCAATATATATGTATATAGCCTGTAAATTGCTATTTGGGGTAATTTATTAATGATTTCTTCTTGGCAAGTATATGATTAATTTTTATAAATGGTCCACAAACACAAAAAAATAATTATTCCCAGGAGGGTTAAATAAGTTATGCATATACATGTCTCTAAATTTCTTGTTTATTTTCATTCTGTTTTGTCACACAGCCTGAAAGATGTATAAACATTTTTTCACTGTAATTGTCTGATCATGTTCATGTAGCTTGAAATTTAAATAAAATCCTCTATTTCTAGAAGTTTGCTGTACAACTTTAGGTGCCATAGATACTATGTGCATTCCATCTTCTTCCTTAAAAATTTTTAACTTCCAAATCTTTTCCTGCTTGGTTTAGTGTTTGGTTTTTTAGTGTTTTTGTCCATGAAATCTATATTGTATTTTTGTGACTCAGTTTTACTTTTGTTAAATTTTCTCAGTGTTCGTTCATTTGTTTGTTTTTAACATAACCCCTCTTTTCAATCTTTTTCCCTCATTTTCCTTCTTATGAACAATACAGAGCTCAGTTTGCATTTTCACCAATCTGAGGATCTCATTCTTTCTATAGAGAGCTAGATGTAGAGGAGTGCTGCCTGCACATTTAATGAAGTAATTGAGATAGCTAATTACTTTTGTTTTAATTTATGTTTTATCTACTGTTAATTTTTCTATCATTATTCTCATTCTTTACTTTTCTTACTTTTACTGACTATACTGGTTACTTTCTCAAAATAGAATTCTGAAATATATTTCAGCTTATATGTTTGAAGAGTCCTAGGATGTTTCACTTCTCAGGAAGGAAATGGGCATTAATCATCTATTACAGCTTTGGAGTTATTCAAATTATCAACAGCAGTGGCGTGGAATAAAGTACAGATAGAGGAAAAAGCCTTTAGTGGTCAAGGATCTGTGGCTTTTAGTTGTTATGTGTTAAACAGAGATTATATGGATAGAATTGTCAGATGACTTCTTTTGATTACAACCATGAAAGTACATGAAGAAAAGATAATATGAAAAGATAAATTTCAGGCTATGAATCTGACTCCAAAACACAAATAAAAATTAAGAAGGCTTCTATGACATATTTCAAGGAGTCCCTTGCTTCCTATAGTCGAGGGATCAAATCCAGGACCTGACTTAATTACTGTGAAGTTAAAATGCTAACATCTCCAGGTCTTTCGCTCTAAGGTAAATGCCCTAGTAATAATGGAGAATTATTATGGGAATATTTGGAATTACACATTAGGATAAGAACTCTGCACCCCTTTTAACCTGCCTTGCCAGTGGAAGCAGTTCATACTACCTCTTTTGATCAGGTTAGCTTTCTTCCATATAAAAAGCTTTTTATTGCCTTACCAAGTTCATTTCCCTCTCAAGGGGATTCAGATACTCATTTAGATCCAAACCTACTCTTGATACTGTTTCTAGTCTCGTAGCAAAAGTCCCAGCATTCAGCAGAATATCCCAACATAAAATAGAGAAGTACAAGGTCAACACTGGGAGTGGATAGCCTCAACAGAGAAATACTTATGGAACTTATTAATATTTATCAGTGGGAGTCTGGGGAGCTTGTATTGGAATGATTTCTAAGAGTATTAGACAAAGAAGGAGAAAATACAATCTTGATTTGGGCTACATTTATTGACATGGGATTCAGGATTTAATATATAGACTCATGTACAAGAGAATAGCAAATAATCTGCTAGGTTGGCTAATTATAATCCGACTTAAAAGTTGCCCAGAATCAATGGCATTTTTTTTTTCCTGGTACGCGGGCCTCTCACTGTTGTGGCCTCCCCCATTGTGGAGCACAGGCTCCGGACGTGCAGGCTCAGCGGCCATGGCTCATGGGCCCAGCCGCTCCGAGGCATGAGGGATCCTCCTGGACCGGAGCATGAACCCGTGTCCCCCGCATCAGCAGGCGGACTCGCAACCACTGTGCCACCAGGGAAGCCCCAATGGCATATTTTGATGTAAGCTATATGAAAGAAACTGAAGACTCAAGAATGCAGGAAGTCTTGACTACGCTATTATATTCAGTCTGATCAGCCACTCCTAACCACACCTTTTGGGGGGATGTGGAAAACACACCTTTTGCCAAGTCATTAATATATTAATTATTGAGTGAATGAATGAACATATGCCTTTTGAAAAGCTGTGATGGGAGTTTACAATTTAGGAGAAATATTACTGCGGGGGAGACTAAAATGGGATTTATTTCCATGATATCAGAGAGAATATTGCAAGCCCAAAGTGGCAGAGGACAGGTGGTAATATTAATAATCAGAAAGAAAGTGAGCATAATAACCTCAGTAAGATGGAATTATAAGCAAAGGGTTTGACCAGCAGGGACTTGTGGTGAGACTGAAAAATAATTTCCATTCAGCTGACAGCTAAACTCAGTTATATTCTCTATTGAACAGAAAAAAATTTAAGCATATAAATAATATCAAACAAGATTACTCCATGACCATGATGAAGCAAGACAAAAAACAATATCATACCATGATCTTATCTGAAAATGGACAATTACCACTACATTACACAGCCACAAAACAACAAATCATCTCCCTTTTTCCTCTAACATGATTAGCTGCTGCTTCTTTTCCAGTAAAAACTCTTAATCTGCTTTTGTTCCTCCTACTCCCTAGACAAAAATTAATAAGATAACCTGTCAATCAATCGTCCTGTGCTCAACTCATTGTTACCAAGATGCTCCATATTTCTTCTGATATGTTCGCCTTTGCTATAGTGAGGTAATGAATCACATTTGTTTAACTACAGGCATGTTCCTAGTGGCCTTTGATCCCAGGACTTTATCAGGTAGAGTTTCCAACAAAATTCTGTTGGGATACTTAACACAGATGATGAGACCCCTCAACCTAGCAATAGTAAACAACTGACAACAGTTGAAGATAAGTAAATTTTACTGAATTAGTACATCTCAGAGCATATTAGGTGGAACAGCTTTAAGGAAATCTACTGTATGTTTTTTCCTATTAAAAATAGATTGGATATTAATCCAGTTCTGCAAATGGCAAAAGGGTAAATAAATAGAATTAATCATAACACTGAGACAGTTTTTAGGGATAGACTGTAATGATGCTTTTTTTGTGGCCCTTTCCACTCTTTGGTTGCTAGCTTACTAACAGAACATTTCTGGTATGTAAACAAACAATAGGCTTGCAGATTGCTTCGCTACATGAATTTCAGCATTTGGCTGAACAATAGTAAGAGAGTTTATATTAATTTTTAAAATACAGTTCCAAATAAAATAATGGCAGTAAAAATAATGTAGCTTAATGGATCTGCTTTTGAATCCCCTCCCTTAAGTTACAACAAATAACAAACAACAAAATTCTTCAAAGGAAAACTTGCTGACATTATTAATAAAAAGGCCAAAGGAAAATTAATTGACTCATTCTAGCTAGGTAAAAAAAAAGTAATAGAAGTTCCTAATCCTGAGGGAATCTGAATGAATTCCAAGCAGGACTGTAGTACCTAAGGTCCAGTGATTCTCTTACAACAGCGAATAACTTTCCTACCATTCTTTGTACCACTTCCTCTGAGTCATAAGAACACTTCAGGTGGTAGAAATTAAAGTGCCCCTAAAACTCTTCCTTCAAAAAATGTGTAACTAACTCTTGGCCCTCTCACTTACCAACATAAGTTCCTTCTCTGTAACACCACTCTAGAAAATGTAATAGGAAGAAACTTCAATGGACATATGACAATGAAATCAAAGTTCTTCACAGTCTCTTTCTAGAAATACACCAGGACTCTTCCACACATGAATCATTAGTACATCAACTGGACCCAAACAGAAAGGACTTACCCTACTGTAGAAGATTTCATAAAAAAGGGGGATTTAGAATGTTTTCCATTAGATCTTTAGCACTACTATGTGGCCTATCAAAAAGCTTCACAGGGCCTCCCTGGTGGTGCAGTGGTTGAGAGTCCGCCTGCCGATGCAGGGGACACGGGTTTGTGCCCCGGTCCGGGAAGATCCCACATGCCGCGGAGTGGCTGGGCCCGTGAACCATGGCCGCTGAGCCTGCGCATCCAGAGCCTGTGCTCCGCAACGGGAGAGGCCACAACAGTGAGAGGCCTGCGTACAGCAAACAACAACAACAACAACAAAACCTTCATAGGTTTCTGAGATATAAACACGCTTCAAATCTTTCACATTTTGGTGGGTCCTAACCCAAATACAACTCTGTCTTCAGTAATTCCCATGGCCACACACTTTTGGTGGACTGGTAGACTTTTGTTCTCCCTTAGTTTTCACTTAGATCCATACAATCAGTTTTGTTTGCCTTCTCATAACAGAATCAACAATATTCTTGGACTGAAATGCCTCTAGTTGACTGAAACCCTCCTTTATTCTATCAATTCCCTAATCAAGATCTAAGAATTTAATGTTCTCTTATGACTCTTTAATATGATACATAAATGACCCATTGATAACCACATAAATGACCCATTGCTAACCTCAAAAAATGAACAAGTTCTATTACTGACTCTTTGTTAATTATCTCAGAAAGGAACTAAAGACTCAAAAGAGAAATTGAAATTCTACCAGGAAAAAATTCACTGTTTGAAACATAGTATATCCCGAAAACAAATATAATACATAATCCTAAAAGATTATAAGCTATTCAAAATTTTCCTAGGTCAATGACCCAAAATTAATTTTGTAGATGCCTAAGACTGGCTGAGCATTGCAGATTTTGAGTGCCAAATTTTCTGAGGTCACAACCTTTTTATATAACCTCAACAATTTTTCTGTTAAAGAACTTCAACTCTAGGAAAATAAAGAAAAAAGGCTTGTTTCCTAAAGACGTCTCTACAACTGATGACATATGTAACATATTTTGTTCCTAAAAGGAAACAACAAACAAAAATAACCTCTAAAACAAAATTATCTTTAACAATAATTATGGAATGATAATTATAATAGTGCAGAGAAATGTAGACAGTGATAATCTTCTTATGCATAAGTTTATATACATAATAATGCCAGTAAAATTATGAAAACATAAATATGAACAAAATGAAAATTATTCTGACAAGGAAAAAAGTAATAATTATAATTTTTTGCAAAGGGTGGAAGACATATCTATATATTGGTCTGTTGCAGTAATGCATAGAAATTTATTTTTTAATAACTTCTACAAATTTGTAAATGACATTTTCAAAATTAATTTTATTTGCACATCCATGTTCAATAAACAATATAGCCAGGGTGGTCAATCTATCTTCTCATGATTGATTAAAATGTATATTTTATAAATTTTGTTTCTCAAAGATTCTTTTAAATAAAGCAATAGGTACACAAATAGGAAAAGTCTCAAACATGGAAATAAGTTTGTTGATGTTTCTAAAAATTCTATTGGACAGTAAATTCCTGAAATTGCAATATTTTCCATGCTTATGCTTCTCTGGAGTTACTTCCAGCAGTTTTCAAATATCTTCATAATTGAAAATTTTCTACTAAAATAGATTCACCAGAAAATATACAACAAATTTACATTTATTTTATTAAACACTTCTAAAGATTTATTATTCTGCAAAAGTAAGATAAAATGGCTGAATAAGAGTGAATTTGACATTCATTTGATTAGTTGCTTTAGAACAAGTGTCCAGTGCTTGATGTAAATAATTGAAGCATATAAATACTGACATTTGAACTTTTTTCTGAAACTATTTTTTTTATTCTGTTTTTTTATCTAAGTATATTTTCCTTTCCTTACATGCTGTTGTTGTATAGCTAATGGTACTCTGGACAATTTCTGCACATCAGTGCTCAAGAAACAATTTAAAACTTGTGTTTCACTGTGCAAGATTAAATCTGGCTATTGACAAACATTTCTGTGTCTGTTTAAACTCATCTAAAATTTCACACCGGAAAAAAGATATCTCGGAAACAAAAATTACATATAGCAGAAACTAAAATTGTAGCTGATCCTCTTTTGTCTGCATTTTAAAATGGATCAAACACTGAAATGTTCAAAAAATACTTTTATTTGAACATAGCTTTACACTGAGCACTACCGTTAGTCTGACAAAATATTTTCACAGGTATTCTTACATTTTGCTGCAGCATTTTTCATTGATTAGATAAAACTAAAAAGAATGATTTTTTTTCCTTGCAAAGTTAAACAAAGGTCACAAAAGAAGAAATACTTCAAAAGAGTGAATTCCACAAAGGAATAAATATGCTATCATTCTCATTTTGAATATACCATGTAAACATGGGATATATAGTACTACATAGTTGGAATTATTTGCATTATCTTCCATGAAGAATACAACCTGATTAATGGATGAGTACTAAGATGAACTCATATGAACTTTTCACATATATAATTTTAATAAATACATATATAAATACATATATTTGTTTTTATATTCATTTATATTTAAACATATAAATATATATTTACATATATACATTATATCAGATATATATATATAATATATACATATATATATATATATCTACCTCCACCAAAACAATAGCAATTATTTAGTACTTAGAGCAAAAAAAAAAAAAAAAAGAAGGCCTTCCCAGGAGAAATATTTTATCACTGACATTATTTATAATTACTGTTTCTTCCCTCTGGAACCCAAAGGCTATCCATTTTTTAGTTACTAACAGGATACCTTATTCATCTGAGAACTTCAACTCTGATACTTGTTCTTTCTTGTTTGCAAGACAGTATGACTAAATACTGCAAAAGACACTCAGTCCCATCACCAAGCAGTACTACCAGCTTTCCCAAATTATCCACTTAAGAAGTCTCTGCATGTCCTGAAACATGTATGCTTATTTTCAGAGACAGACAAGAAGGAAAAACCTCCCTTAATCATCTGTGGACATGACCTTTTAATTATAGTGTTAACAACTAGCATAACATTACGACTTCAACATACTAATCTTTACATTTATTATTTTTTTTTAATCACTGCTTTGTCTGGACTATTGCACTTCTGTATCTTTGGGACACTTTAAGTTGAGAATTCTTAGAAATCTTCTATAAGTAGATTAAATTCAGAAGAGAGCACTGACTCAAGATTCTCAGATTATCAAAAATTATCTTGAGGGATTTCCCTGGTGGCACAGTGGTTAAGAATCCACCTGTCAAGTTCGACCCCTGGTCCAGGAAGATCCCACATTCCATGGAGCAACTAAGCCCGTGTGCCACAACTACTGAGCCTGTGCGCTCTAGGGCCCACGTGCTGCAACTACTGAAGCCTGAGTGCCTAGAGCCTGTGCTCTGCAATGAAAGACACCACTGCAATGAGAACCCCATGCACCAAAAATGAAGAGTAGCCCCCGCTCGCCACAACTAGAGAAAACCCACGCATAGCAAAGACCCAATGCAGCCAAAAATTAAAAAAATTTAAAAAAATCTTGAGACAAAAATTAACAAAGCATACCAAAATTTGGGGGATGCAACAAAAGTAGTTCTAAAAGGGATGTTTATAGTGATAAATACCTATGTTAAGAAAAAATAAAAATCTTACATAAACAACATAACCTTACACTTCGAGGAATTAGAAAAAGGAAAACAAACTAAGAACAAAAGTTAGCAGAAGGAGGATTATAAAGATCAAAGCAGAAATAAATAGAGGACAGAAAAATATAAAAGATGAATAAAACTACACATTGTTTTTTGAAAGATAAATAAAATTGATAAACTTTTACCTAGACTAAGAAAAAAAAGAGGACTCAACTAAAATTATAAATGAAAGAGATATTACAACTGATATCACAGAAATTTAAAGGATCTAAGAGACTACTATAAACAATTATATGGAATAAACTGGCCAACATAAAGATGGATAAATTCCTAGAAACACACAATCTACCAAGATTGAATCATGAGGAAACAGAAAATCTGAACAGACCAATAATGAGTAAGGAGAGTGAATCAGTAATCAAAAACCCTTCAGCAAAGAAAAGCCGAGGAACAAATGATTTCGCAGGTAAATTCTACCAGATATTTAAAAAATAATTAATGCCAATCCTTCTCAAACTCTTCCAAAAAACTGAAGGGGAGGGCACACTTACAAACTTATTTTACAAGATCATCATTACCCTGATACCAACGCCATGCAAAGAAACAAGAAAAGAAAACAACAGGCCAATATCCCTGATGAATGTAGATGCTAATTCTCAACAAAATACTAGTAAACAAATTTTAAGAGCATATTTACAGTATCATACACCAAATTCAACAGCACATTACTGTAAATCAATATTACACCATGATCAACTGGGATTTATCCCTGAGATGCAAGATGGTTCAATATATGCAAATACATGTGATACACCATATTAACAGAAATAATGATAAAAATCATTTCTCAATAGATACAGAAAAATTTTGACAATTCAACATCCATTTATGATAAAAACTCTCAAAGTGGGATAGAAGAAACATACCTCAACATAAGAAAGGCCATATATAACAAGTCCACAAATATCATCATACTTAATGGTGAAAGCTGAAAGCTTTCCCACCAAGATCAGGAATAAGACAAGGGTACCCACTTTCACCACTCTTAATCAACACAGTACTGGAAGTCCTAGACAGAGCAATCAGGAAAGAAAAAGAACTAAAAGGCATCCAAGTCAGAAAGGAAGAAGTAAAATTGTCTCTGTTTGCAGATTACATGATCTATTTATAGAAAATACTAAAAACACTCCACCAAAAAAAAAAAAAAAACTGTTAGAGCTAACCAACTTCAGTAAAGTTTCAGGATACAAAATCAACATACAAAAATCAGTTGGGTTTCTATACAATAACAACAAACAATCTGAAAAAGAAGTAAAGAAAATCATTTACAATGGCATCAAAAACAATAAACTTTTAGGAATAAATTTAACCAAGGAAGTGAAAGCTCTATACACTCAAACCTATAAGACATTGATAAAGAAATTAATGAAGACACAAATGGAAAGATATTCATGTTCATGGATCAGTTAATATTGTTAAAATATCCATACTAACCAAAGCCATCTGTAATCTTGAGACAGAAGAACACAACTAGAGGCATCACACTTCCTGTTTCAAACTATATTACAAAGATATAGTAAATAAAATGGTATGATACTGGTATAAATCTGACATACAGACCAAAGGAACAGAAGTGAGAGATCAGAAATTAACCTGTGCATGATAACCTATGAATGATCAAGTAATATTTGACAAAGGATCCAAGAATACTCAATTGGGAAAGGATAGTCTATTCAATAAATTATGTTCAGAAAAGTGGATATCCACAGGCAAGTAAAATTTGAACCCTACCTTATACCACTCATAAAAATTAGCTTGAAATGGATTAGGGGCTTAATGCTAAGACCTGAAACTGTAAAACTCCTAAGAAGAAAACAAGGGAAAATGCTCCTTGACATTGGTCTTGGCAATCACTTTTTAGATATGACACCAAAAGCACAAGCAAAAAAGCAAAAATAAAAAGTGAAACTTCAAACTAAAAAGCTTCTGTACAGCAAAATAAACCTACAACAAAATGAAAAGGTAATCTACAGAATGTAAGAAAATATTTACAAATCATATTCTGATAAGGGGTTAATATCCAAAATCTATAAGAAGCTCATACAGCTTATTAGCAAATAAATAATCTGATTAAAAAATGGGCAGGGCTTCCCTGGTGGCGCAGAGGTTGAGAGTCCGCCTGCCGATGCAGGGGATGCGGGTTCGTGCCCCGGTCTGGGAGGATCCCACGTGCCGCGGAGCGGCTGGGCCCGTGAGCTATGGCCGCTGAGCCTGCGCGTCCGGAGCCTGTGCTCCGCAACGGGAAAGGCCACAACAGTGAGAGGCCCACATACCACAAAAAAAAAAAAAAAAAAAAAAAAAGGGCAAAGACCTGAATTGACATTTTCCCAAAGAAACAATAATTACATGAAAAGGCACTCAACATCACTAATCATCAAGGAAATGCAAACCAAAACCACAATGAGATATAATCTCATATCTATTTGAATGGCTTTATCAAAAAGACAAGAGATAACAAATGTTGGTGAAGATGTGGCAAAAAGGGAACCCATGTACACTGTTGATATATTTCTATTATGGAAAACACTATGGGGGTTCCTCACAAATTAAAAATAAAACTACCATACAATTCAGCAATCCTCCTTCTGGGCATTTATCTGACAGAAATGAAATCACTATCTTATAATGATATCTGCACCTCCATGTTCATTACAGAAT
Organism: Hyperoodon ampullatus; assembly: GCF_949752795.1. Taxonomy (NCBI): domain Eukaryota; kingdom Metazoa; phylum Chordata; class Mammalia; order Artiodactyla; family Ziphiidae; genus Hyperoodon; species Hyperoodon ampullatus. The sequence goes on from NC_136914.1 coordinate 132,837,414, forward strand.
TATCCACAAAGACAAGGAAACAAACTAAATGTCCACTGATACATCAATGGATAAAGAAGACTCAGTGTTTTATATATATATATACATATATATATATATATATATATATATATATATATATACACACAATGTAATATTCATAAAAATGAAGGAAATCCTGACATCTGCCACAACATGTATGAACCTTGAGGACATTATGCCAAGTAAAGTAAGCCAGAGCCAGAAAAGAGAAATGCTGCATGATATATGTAGAATTCAAAGAGCTGAACCATAGAAACAGAAAGTAGATAAGTCATCATTGGGAGCTGAGGAGTGGGGGAAATGGGGAGATACTGGTTAAAGGGTACAAACTTATAAGTGACCTAATGTACAGCATGGTGACTATTTAATAATACTGTATTGTATACTTGAAAGTTGCTCTAAAAGTAAATCTTAAAATGTTCTCACTATAACAACAAATGGTAATTACGTGAGATGAAGGATGTGTTAACTAACCTTATTGTAAATTTTAGAATATATAAGTGTATCATTGCATTGTACATCTTATATGTACACAATGTAATATGTCAATTATATATCAATAAAGCCAGAAAAAAAGATCCTTGGATCAACCATATGATGGGACAAAGCAGACAGCTTCCACACAAAATTATAAAACAGTTTTCTAAGTCAACTTGCTTATTTCCATTTGGTTTACTACTTATTATAGTTAATGTATTTTGGTACCTCTTGTGATCACTTGGCCTCTGACAGTTGTTTTTCCATATATTCACCATATATTCTTCATCTCATCTGGCTTTCTTCTGTCACTTAAGAAAAAGAAAGAAAAGCAAAACTCAGTTTTTCACAGAATATAATTCATGCTGTAAATCTTACTGATGCCCAAATTTTTCATTTTCCATGTGATTCTGATGACACAAATTTAATAGCTGCTCCTTTCACCACTCTCATAAAGTATATTTTCTTCAACAGGTTCCTTGTGATATATAAATTGTCCTATTATTATTCACCTCAACCTCAGTCTTATAAAAATTGGTTTTCACCTCCACTTCCAGTCAAGAGAATACTTTCACTGAAATAATATTAGAATTGTCAACAAAAAACAGCTCACCAGAGGAAACAAATATTGGGGCTATCCTTGCTGCTGTATCCAGTTTGTTCTCTTCAGAGAATTCCTAGCCTGATTTGTAAATGCTATTTATATCCACTCAGAAAGTCAGCCTGCATTCAGATACCAGTAATTGACTTGCTCTCATGGTAATAAAGAATACTTATACTCTCAATTCTTTCTGTGCCCACTAGGATACTACATCTTATTTGAAAACCAGGCATACCTTGCCTACTGAATACACGTCTAGCCTGTGTATCTGTGCAATTGTTAGAGCCTTTCATACATCTCAAACATATGTCATCTCTTTTCCTGAACAAGATATCCCTAAATATTCAAAGAGAGGCTAGTACAGTCAGCCCTCTTATCCACAGGTTCTGCATTTGCAGCTGGTGGAGTCCTTAGAGGCAGAACCCTCCCATACGGAGGGCCGGCTCTACTACACCATTTTATATATAAGGGACTTGAGCATCCACTGATTTTAGTATGCAGGGGGTGGGTCTGGAACCAATCTCCCATGGATACCTGAGGACAACCATACCACCTATTCAGGAGAACTTACAATTCACTCTTTATAATGTAAGCTGCGTTTTCAATGATGCAGTAATACAACTGGAAAAAGTTGTCCAAATTTTGTCTCTTACCCTAGGAAATGTCATCAATAACAGTATCTGTTTTGATGATGCCCCAAATCAGTTTACATTGATTAACTGGGTTGTCGTAAACTAGCACATACGCTTTGATTCCTCTTCAAGGAAATATGTGTACTATATAATATTCTTATTGCACTGGTATAAATATGTGACTTCTCTAAAATAGAAGACCAAATGGCTCTATAAAAGACTCAGCTGGAAGCATGGAAATATTTCCATGATTGGGATTTGTGGTTTAGGTCCTGGTTTCATAGCCCCTTACATGGACAAATAAACTTTTCTTTTGTCAGCTGCATGTAATGCAGCTGGCCAATGCAACCTGTTTCACAGTAGTAATAAGAATGGGATACCACTGTCATACCAGATAATTCAACAACTTAACATGCCACAGAGGGAATAGGAAAGACAAACTCTTGCCCGACTAAAGACAACAACAACTTTCTGATCAACAAAATCTTGAAAACTATAGATCTGGGCTGAACAGAGTAATATTCTTTAGTCTGACTTCAGCTGCCCTTGGCCAAAGGAGTAACTGAGAAAGAAAGAAAAAAAGCCCCTTAGAGGATCCCAGTGGCAACAGGAAGAAAACATCTAGTAGGCAGTGTTTCATATTGGACGTGAAAAATTTCACAGACTATCAACATCAGATAAGGACTCTTCATCACTGTGATGGAACAAGACCATTCTAAATTCACTGCAATGATGTTTGAAAATAGCCAGATGTAAGGGTACAAGGGCACTATTTAACAACAAAATACCAAATAATTTCCTTCTACTTACATTCCTTGCACCTGAGATAAATACATTCATACACACACACACACACACACACACACACACACACACACACACACACACACACCTACACACCCCTACACACCACACTGGGTATAAATACATAGCATCACTCATATCTTATATACCGTATGGTATATACCATAATGAGGTGGCCTCAGACCTTGGAAGACATCACACTGGAGTCCCACTGTTTCTCACCAGAAGCCACTGTCACTGCCCCGGGGCTTGAGGTCTCCTGGAAGGATACAGACTTGCCCCCTGGGCATGCGCAGTTCACTGTCTCATTCTGGCCTTGGGAAGTCCTGCTTTTGCACAGCTTTAGGCCCAGAGGTTCCCTCCCAACCTGGTCGGGCCGCTGGAGACAGGCACCATGGCACTGTGACCCCAAGTTAGGTGAGGAGGTCTGGGAGGATTGGGGTTTGCTTGATAGGTGGCATGAGCTAGATTCCCCAGGGCAAGCCTGAGAGGAGGGGTCTGCAGCACCTGTGCAGCCAGGTGATTCTCATCCCAGGACTACCCTGTCCGCCCCCATGGAACTCTTGAGAAATGGATGATCTGGCTTCTTCTGGGGAGAGTAGTGGCAGCAGCAGATCCTCACTGAATTTTGCTAATCTCTGAGCTGCCCCTGACACTCAAAGCATTCCAGCCCATCCTCCTCTGCCCCTCCATCAGGACCTGCACTTATCACCCTCACACAGCTGAAGCCATATAGCACACCCTGTGGAATCCAACTTCACCTTGTTTGCCTTCCTGGGAAAACCCCCTGCTCCATTCCACCCACCTGCACCAGGACTGGCCCTGGTGTCTCCCATTAAAAAATTGTTTGTCTCCCTCCAACCCCCATTAGCTCATTAGAGGGAAACCTATAATTCCCTCTCCTTACGAAAACATCTCATGATTTCTTCAATGTTTTTTCATTATTACGGCAAATAATAAACTTAACTGCCATTGAATACAGGGGTGTTCTTTTTGATCTTTGGCCTTGGGCTTTATCAATGTTGATGACTGAGACAATGTCCCTGAAAATGTAAAGTGGTGCTAAACATACATGGGGAAAAAGATCCAAGTTTGGTTTGCAGAAACCTAATACCTCATACTTACTTCCTAGACCTAAGCCAGTTTCCCGAAAAGGATATACCCAAATGGAGCTAAGTCTCTGAAATAGAGCCCTAAGATATAACCGTAACTGCATATGTTACATTTTTTCTAGACCAACCTGTGGCTACTTGCCTGGGTGTCTATTCAACAGGGAAAAGAAATAGCTGTCTGTTGGGCTGCGCCCTGCAGACCTGCAGCCTTGTAATTGCCCAGCCTGGAGACCGAAGAAAGAGCCTAAAGACAGCTACAGAGACACCAATGGTTCACTGGATAGGGGAACTTACATGTCCAGAAAAAAAGGGTCCTGGAGTGATACCCCCACTGTGTACGGCAGCCGGCAAGAAGGACATAACAAATCTTCGCTACTTAAGGAAGATGGCGGCTACCATTTATAGGGGAACTGACGTCAGGATGGCTCATCAGTTACCAGGGAAACCAGCGGCTGGGGCAGGGGGCAAGCATGTAGGCAATTACTGATTAAGCCCTATAATCAACAGGATTGGATAACCATGTGGGTGAAGCAGGAACTGGTAGAAGGGGCGGCTATATAAAGAGCAAGAGAACAGCTACTATCTTGTATGGCCTGACCATACAGCGTCATTATTATACAGACCACTTTCTATCATGGAGAATTCAGTGATTCCCGCCCCCCACAACCCGCCCTTTGGGAGAAAGGTATCTTATGCAAAGGTATTTCAAGCCCTGCCCACAGGGCTTTTGTTAGAAGGTCTTATCCACTGCCATGATTTCTCATTAACTATCATGTCTGGTGAAGGGATAGACTGTTTGACAAAGAGAGTCCAGACAAGGAGTCACACCCACAGAATATTTTTACCGTGTTCTACGTAATCTAGAAGCAGGGCCTCCCTGGTGGCGCAGTGGTTGAGAGTCCGCCTGCCGATGCAGGGGATACGGGTTCGTGCCCCGGTCTGGGAGGATCCCATGTGCCGCGGAGCGGCTGGGCCCGTGAGCCATGGCTGCTGAGCCTGCGCGTCCGGAGCCTGTGCTCCGCAACGGGAGGTTTGACAAAGAGAGTCCAGACAAGGAGTCACACCCACAGAATATTTTTACCGTGTTCTACGTAATCTAGAAGCAGCTGGTTTGACAGAATTATAACCCACAGAATGCTCAGTTTTAATGCCAGCTGGCAGACAACTGCCTAAAAGATTGAAGTGCTTTTCTAAATAATTCAGTTTATAACATCACCAGTAGCTGTCTCTTCCATAGCCAGAAACATAGATCCACAAACCAAGGGATGTGGGGTGGGAATGGCCCTCCTTACTACTGTCAAATAACCCACTAGACTCCATGGGTTTCAAGGTTTTATTGTATAAGGAAAAATTGCTTCCACCATGGAATAGGGCAATGATCTCAGTCACCTGGAAGCTAAGACAACACTCTGGCCATTATAGCTTCCACATGCCACCAAACCAATACATAAAGAAGAGGATGGTTAAATTGCATGACAGCTGGTTGGTCCTAATTCCTAAGCAGAAAATGAACAACTCTGGTCTATACTGGTACCAAGATGACCATGAGTGGAACCCAGAGGATTCACTAGTGCACCTGTTACAGTCTCTGCCCAGAAGTCTTTTTCAATGGAAAAGTACTGAGGCTACATGAAGACAATGCTAATGAGGACTCAGATCTTAAAAGCGGTTTGAGCCATTTAGCCAAATAAAGAACCAGGACCAGGGCTTCCCTGGTGGTGCAGTGTTTGAGAGTCTGTCTGCTGATGCAGGGGACACGGGTTCGTGCCCCGGTCCGGGAAGATCCCACATCCCGCGGAGCGGCTGGGCCCGTGAGCCATGGCTGCTGAGCCTGTGCGTCTGGAGCCTGTGCTCTGCAACAGGAGAGGCCACAGCAGTGAGGGGCCCAGGTACCACAAAAAAAAAAAAAAAGAACCAGGTCCATCTAGGTGCTGGTAGAAGGTAAAGGAAGCATAATGTGTGGTAGAAAAAGAAGCTACAAATATCAATTTAAGCTTTATAAGCAGTTACAGAAGTTCTGTTCTGTATTATTACTTCATTCATTTCTTCTCTTTTTATTTACTACTTTATATGGTTGAATAATATTTTTGGTTTCAGTTGAGAATGCAACTCAATTGCCAACACCCTACAGGATATGGTAAGTAAAGAGAATTTTTGTATCCTTTGTGTCAGGAGTACAAAATTTTCACCCCCAAAAAACCCAGGACTCAAAAGGATATTTTCTGTTTCCCACCTGAGAGTCATTCTCTACTTTCTGTACCCTGTTCTGTAACTGAGAAGTTGACCATTATTGGCCACATCAGTAGATTTCCTTACTTCTCAGTTTATGATGTAGTTTCAACAAAAAGAGATGCTGACAGGAGATCCACAGAATGAAAAGAGAGTTAGAGGTATTTGGTTCTCTAACTCCTATCATGTCAGATCTCTTTGCTTTGGTTGCATCTATCAAAGGGAGAGAATTCTTGCTGGTGGCTCTCTCCATCTCTCTCTGTGTCTCTCTCTCTCACACACACACACACACCCTCAGCTTTTCCCTCTCCCTCTTTCTGGCTTTTCTTTCCTAGTACTTTAAGTATTAGAGCTGGAAATAACTCCCTATTTTTACTATACATTGGTACTGCATTAACTTTGTGTCTTTTTTTTTTAAACTCTTCTCCACACCTTTGTAAATGCTTTAATTCTTCCCTATTTATTTATTTATTTATTTATTTATTTATTTCATGTCTATTTATCCATTTTCCCCCAAAATTATTTTATTTCCCTCTTTTCCTCCAAACCATTTCAAAATTTCTGAGATTTTCGAATACGGTTTACAATTCTTTGTCCTAGTTTTTCATTTTGTTTTGTATTAGAGAATATCACCTCTGTTTCTAGAATATTCAACATGTATATCCAAATTTTCATTTGTATAGTCAACAGATATTTACTGAGCATCTATTCCAGGCAAGAAACTGCTCTAAAAGGATTACAAATACAATAATAAACAAAACATACAAAAATCTACTCCTAAGGATCTTATATTCTAGCAGGGAGAAACATACTACAAACACATAATCAAATAAATATAAAAAATAATCTCATATTTTTATCTATTTTGGTTTAACTCTATAATTTAAAATGTTTTTATCATGCCATTACACATTTCTCAAAACCCACAGAATGTACAACACAAAGAGTGAACCCTATATGTAAACTATGGATTTTAGTTAATAACATATCAATATTGGTTCATCAACTTTAACAAATATACCACACTAAGGTAAGATGTTAATACTAGGGAAACCATGGAGAGAGAAGGAGGAGAGGGAACATATGGGAACTCTATATTTTCCCTCACTTTTTTAGCACCCAAAACTGCTCTAAAAAATAAAGTCTATTAATTTAAAAAGTGTATTGGAACTATGCTTTCTTTTTCCTTTATCTTCTTTTACCTTAGAATTTCATTGTTATAATAATAATTTAATATATTAGTTAAGAATTTTATCCAGCAAGGAATAACAAAATAGCAGTGTCTTAAGATGGAAATGTATTCCTGTCTTAGGAAGAAGAAAATTCTGAAGTGAGTGGCCCTGTCTGATAAAATGAACTTGATAATCATTGGGGACCTCCTCTTCCTTCACCATGCTAGGATTTGGTTCCTCTAATCAAAGCCAGCTATGCCCAAGATGACTACAATGTTTAATCATGCACATTCTATTCTGTGAATGAAGGAAAGGGGAAAATCAGCAACAACAAAGAAGGCCCTCATCTTACCTGTGTTGACTCTCTTTGGGCAGCCTGCCCAGATGTTCCACAGAACACTTGCATTTATATCTCATTGGTAAGACCTTAGTCACATGGTCACATGGCCTATGGAAGGGTAGGGAATATTAATATATTTTAGTTGGATGTGTGTTAACTCAGAATAAAATTGTGGATCTCCTAAACTGAACACCTACTCATGCCTTTATGTGTCTTGGACCTGAAGATACAACAATGAACCAAATAGATAGGATGAATCTGTTTCAACTTTAAGAGAGCTTACCCTCTGGGGGAGAAAATAAATTTAAAAATTATATGGGACAAAATTATATATGGATAATAATATATATATATATATATATATATATATATGTTTGTCTCAATCTATTTGTCCATATATATAAAAGTAAATATATAAATATGTATAAATATATGTATATAAATGTATACAGATGTATATAAATATATGTATGTTTCTTTTTATAAATATAAATATTCATTCATGTTCATGTGTAAGACATATATAACAAATAAATGTGTACGGTAATTACACAATGACTGTAGTTACTATTAAGCAAAATGGAGAATATAAGAGGAAATAATGAATTAGAAAGTGACTGAAAGGCTGATTTTGTTCAGGCAGGGAAAGCCTTTCTGAGGAAATTACATTGAGTTCAGTCATGAATATTGAGAAGATGGGAGTCATGCATAGATCTGGAAGAAGTTTCTAAGCCAAAAGGTCAGCGAGTACAGAGGAACTGAGTTTGGCCCTTTGAAAAGAAATAAGGGCTAGACTGGCTGGAGTTTAGTGAGCAGGGATGTGAGAGGAGGGAGATGACGTCACAGCAGTGCATGACAGCCAGACCATGAAAGGTCTTGTACAACATGATAAATATTGGGCATCATGCTAAGAATGATGGGAGGCCATAGGAATGTTTTAAGTGGAGGCATCATTATCCTTAAGAAAGCTGGAAAGCTTACACTGGCTGCTCTGTGTGTATGACAGAAGAACAAGAATGAACAGAGACCATTCGGAGGCAATAGTAGTAGCACAGCCAAGAAATAATGACTTATACCAGGGACATGTAAATAGAAAGAGTTAGAAAGCATATGGTATCACTTCCAGTAATTTTTTCATAAATAGTGATAGTATACATTTTAAATTATTACTTTACTTTCCCTTTCTGCTATTTTAAATGATATATTATTCTTTTACTTAATATAAAAAATAGTAAGATTACTATTGTCAGCTTCATTGTTTTAAGAACCCAAACATATCATCAGGGACATAGGTTCTTTCTTAAGTTTATCATATTATGAAATATTTTGAACATACAATAAACTATAAGGAATAATATAGTACATACTCAGGCATCCACTGCTCATCTTAATAAATAAAATTTCAAAAATATATTTGAAGCTTTTTAAAACATATTTCAATGCTATTCTCTAAAGATCAACTGAACAAAAACTATCATGAATTGTAGTCATATATGTGGATAACACATACACATATGTTAATCATGTACATGCAGTTAATAATGTATATGCATTACTAATTACATAGATATCTGACAAAAATAATATAGGTACACATATATATAATACTTTGGGATATTTTATGCATTTATATACATAGTATGCCATGTATATATTCTTCATTTCACTGATATTGATTTTGTGAAATTCATACATGAAAATGCATAAACTATAGCTTTATATAACCACCTGATGGTCAATGGCATGCTGGTAAATGTTTAAGAACCAGCTTCCCAGACAGATAGATGATAGATAAATAGCAACATAACATATGTTATTGATATTAAACATGTGCAGCACATGATTTACAAATAATAAAAAAGAAATACACTTTATTGAACATTCCAAAGAGTAAATTGATTCTTACAAAATGCTGCCGTTGATTGGCTAAACTCACAACCATAAACAAACTGAGCTTGCATCTAATGAACTGGTGTAGCATTGACATGAAAATTGATATTTTCTTGATATTAACAAGTAAGAGAAAGTGAAATAATAAAGTATATGTTGGAACTTCCCTAGTTTGTTGACCACCTGTGTGTGATTTCTTTGCTGGAAAAGATTATAGTTTCCAAATACTGGAAAGATATCTCCACAAAATTCGTTGTGCCATTCACGATGTAATGGTCACAGACATGACAAAGTTTCAAGTTAAATCTGTACTATCAACACATTATTCATACAAATGTGTAGCATTTTCCAATTTCAAGTTATCAAGCTAATATCAGAAGTAACCAGGCTGGGAAAGCCATGCAAACAAAACACAGAAATAAATGCTGTCCAGTGCTGGCTCAGATGTGGCCACAGAGAGAAAAGTACAAGAAGAACCTCCTGAAAAACGGAACTGGTTACAGGCAGATGAGGCACCCAAGATATATACTCTTCTTGACAAGAAAGTTTCTGCCATTCCATAAGAACTGGAATTTGCTATTGACTAGTGACTGTGAAATGTTTTATTCTCTCCATTTCTAAATGGAGATTTACTGTGACAACTAATACACAATTTTATGTGTGATGCAAGGAGATAACCTGAAGAAGCTCACACAGGACCTAAGGTTCTGAACTGGAAGCTGGATGCCACAAATGAAAAGGGTCTGTATTGTCTCATACAGTGAGTGGGAGGGTTTATTTTCTTTAAAAGGCTGAGATGGGTATGCAGAAATACCTGGGAAGGGAATAGACTATGGAAGATGCTTCTATTTGTAACCCAATAAACACATTCTATTTTCTTTGGTAATTAAGCCCTCAAATGTTTTATAGGCATATGTTCACACAGAAAAAAATATAACATTTCCCAGCTTCTTTTGCAACTGTGCATGGCCATGTACATGACGTGACTGAATTCTGTCCAGTGGGATATGAAATAACTTCTGATAGGTATGACATCTGTAATTCCTTTTCAAGGGAGGAAATGAGCCTTTTTCCTCCCTCTCTCCCATTTTGCTGTTTGGAATGGGTTTAAGGATGGAAGCATCATAGACCACGTGGATGAGAGCAACAACCTAGGGTTGATTTAACTTCCAAGCACTTAGGGAGAAGCTGCCTAATGGGAGGAGGCTGCCTCTACAGTGTATATTCCAACAGTCCTGCCACCTTATTTCAGGAGCAGTGACAGTGAATGCCTGAGGGCAGCTGGTCATTAAATGCTGTCTTCCACTTGTCATCCAAGCACAGATTTTGTGCTACACTGATATTACCTGGAGGAAAACAGCAAGCTTGTCAAAGGGAACACAGGGAGAGGCAAGGAAAACATATTAAAGTTTTCCTCCAATCTATTCTGTTACATAGACCTCTGAAATCTCTCTTATGTGTATTATAGCAACTCAATTCTTACAGATATGTGAATTCAAAACAGCCTTTAATATCCCCAGAGATTTTTTAAGTTTTTGAATGCCACTGGAGTTCCTAGAATTCATGTTTATTTTCCCTCTTGCTTCTAGATTCTCTTCAGTACTGATTTTGAGAGAAAGAGGCAGCAGGCTGCCAGAGATTTGCACTACCTTCACAGGAACCGGAATATACAGGCGTACACATTTTCTTTCTCTTCAACAAAGAAACAAACAAAAAAGGAACTTGCTTAAGAATTCAAAGGAAGCAGAAGAGCCTGTCATGTTTATATTTCAACTTGAGATTACTTTGATGGTAAACTTTTGAGAGATGTTTCAAATACTGAAATAATCTAACTTGGACAGTTGCCTAATTATCAATTTGGTCAACTAATCCTAATTGCTATCACTCTACTTAGGCCGGCAAGTATTATAAATCTGTATGAAAAACAGACTTTAGATAATATACTATTGAGTTATAAAAACCAACAAATATTAAAGCATTTAATAAAGGCTCATTCATATAGTTTCATCTGAGTTTTGCTTTGCTTACTTGAAAACCTGTAAGTGCTATAAGTGCTATAGTATTCCTGGTTAGTACTGTATGGCTTGTAAAAGACTGGTCACCTCAAGTATTAATGTGTGCTAGAAGTTATTTGGACTTTATGAAAACTGGAATAATTGATTTCATTTATTCAGTTTTATTAATATAACTAAAAACTTAATTCTAATATTAAAATGTAATTTAAAATTCACTTAGTTATATACAGTTGTTCAAATTTTACATTGTACTATTTTTCCATTTTATAAATCCAAAAATAGTTTATTACTTAACAATTTATTATGGTGTCATATAGGTCCAGAAAGCAAGCCTCCCACCTAAGTTAAATGTGATCTTTTATTAAACATCTCTAAGTGTTTCTGATGCTTTAGATTCACTGTACTTGATTTATGACCAAGTACACCGAATAAGTATTTCTTCCAATACATATGAAAGCTAATAGAGTTTTTCTATCATGAGTATATAAGAGAAATAAAAAGTCAATCACCTTGTGAATGAATTTTACATTTGGCAGTCAGTGGATTTTTGAACATTATTGCATCAGGATATTTTATTAGAAGTCCCTGCACTTATATACATGATTAAAACAATTCATCACTACCCTTTTCATCTGAAGAAGTTTCACTGACTGAGAGTTAATTTACTGTATAGACTATGATTTGGTAGGGCCTGAACCTTTTGTTCATGAGTTAGTTAACAATACAATTTTATTGATATTTCTTTTTAGCCTCACATGCATGCTCCATTTTATTGGAATGAATAATTAATTAAGTAAACCATTCAGCTTCATGAATTACAAAAGAAAAAATACTATAATGTTTGTATTTATAATCGCTCTGGCCGTCAAGTATTGTACAAGTATTAGAAAAAAAGTCCTGAATAAATAAAAGCCCATGAATAAATGAGTATGTTTCAATATGTTTAAACAGTAGAGAGAATAATTTTTCTGTTTCAGATACTGAAAATAATGATGAGGAAGCTGAATGAACAGTTCAATTTTTTAGTTGTGACTTTTAATTATTGTTGTTTTTGTTGTTTTTCTTTTCTATGCTCAGCACCAATAGTGAGTCTTGACCGTTGCCATATCTTGCATCTTGTGAGCGCAATTTTAAGAGAAACTTTAAAATCATCAACTTATCGTAAAATGTGATTATTGTAATAAAGACATTTTAAAACCTTTTAATAGAGAAACTGGTTTGTTTAATCCCACTGAATTCTGCTGCTTTTCTATACAACCACGGAGCTCACTCTTTCATCTGTTAAACATGAAGGCTGACTGCAAGAAGCTGGGAAAACACTGGGGAGTGGAAGGTGAATAAAAAAAGATCAATGTTCTTGAGGTTTATCCAAGAGGGCCCTTAATTCCAGTTGAAAGGACTCTTAAAACATCGTACCCAAGTCTCTACTTCTCTTAAAGATTTTTGGTGCATTTTGTTTCATTTTAATAATTTTCTTATTTATCTCATGTTCAATTTATTATGTTCTGCTTGTTTTTATATCTATACAAACTTGTATTTCATCTTTGTAAGTCATAAATGTTATATTTCTTTCAATCTCATAACGTTGTTATTCTCTCTCCACCGCTCTCCTCCATAACCTAAGTTTTCTGTCTTTGTTGTTGTTCATGTTCCAAATAGACTTATTTTTTATACTCAAGCTAAGTGAAAGAGAAACTAATGGTTAGGAACCTGGCCAAAAAATTGTTGTAATTTTTTGGCTACTACTAAGCTTTATAATTAAGTTTAGATTCACAAGATTCATTCTTAAGAAGGACACTTGACCGAAGAAGCGGGCCATAAGCCACCTTTAAGCAAAAGCACAAATCTGAAATCCTATGGGCAATAATTATTTTGAACACTGTCAGTTTCTTGCCTTCAAGATGGATGCATCAATTTTTCCCAAATGTATTCCATTATTTGTGTTACTTTCAGTGATTAGAAAAAATAAATTTTACTGAATGCCTCTAACTTTACTTATATACGCAAAACCTAACTGTATTGACTCTTTACAAGAAATTTGTGGTGAGATCCCCATCTTAACAGATGAAGTAACTGACACACAGAGAAATAAATTAGACAGTTTCTCTAGCTAGAAAAGAGCTGAACAGAGGATCAAAACCCTTTTGGTGGCAGAGGGAGTCATTGGGCACTACAACTGCTTACCTGCCCTGCAGGCATCAAGAAATATGTTAGCTGGGGCTTCCCTGGTGGCGCAGTTGTTGGGAGTCCGCCTGCCGATGCAGGAGACATGGGTTCATGCCCTGGTCCGGGAAGATCCCACATGCCGCAGAGCGGCTGGGCCCGTGAGCCATGGCCGCTGAGCCTGCACGTCCGGAGCCTGTGCTCTGCAACGGGAGAGGCCACAACAGTGAGAGGCCTGCGTACCGAAAAAAGAAAAAAGAAAAAAAAAAGAGGCTTAGGTAACTAAGTCCAAGGACCTCAGTACAGACCACCCACCTGTGAGCTCAGCTTTTCTCTGTATTCATTCTCAGGCAGCCTTGCTCCTTAAGAAGTGCAAGGTACTAGAAAATCCAGTCTTATATACCTTAAATTCAAGAAGAAAGAATGATTTCTTTCATGATCATTTTTTTTTTTTTTTGCTGTACATGGGCCTCTCACTGTTGTGGCCTCTCCCATTGCAGACGCGCAGGCTCAGCGGCCATGGCTCACGGGCCCAGCCACCCCGCGGCATGTGGGATCTTCCCAGACCAGGGCAAGAACCCGTGTTCCCTGCATCGGCAGGCGGACTCTCAACCACTGCGCCACCAGGGAAGCCCCATGATCATTTTTTAATTATCCCTAATTAGCTCTATTTGGGTCACATTCCTGAGCCAATCAATGTAAGATGTGGGATGAAATATATAGATTTTCCAAGCTTAACTGAGAACCTCACACCTAGTTATGTAGTATGGCCCAATCAAATTACCTGGACTTTGGGAAGGTTAGTGGTTCTCCAAACACAAATGATGATATTGTCAGAAGTTTAAATGTATGCCTGGTTGTTTAACAACAAAGCAACCAACAAATTAAAACAAAACTAAGTCAAGGAGCGTCACTGCACGTGCATATACTTGAGGGTTGAATTTAAAATGGACTAGACTAGAGAGTATTGCAAATCTTGAAGTAATAGATGCCAGGGGCCTGAGCTCAGACACAATAATGAAGAAGAAAAGTTTAAAATTATAGATATTTAATATTAAGGTCAGTGAATGGAAAAGATATTTAATGAATAAGAAGAAGCAGTCAAGAATAGCTCCTAGACTTCCAGATGGGCCTGATCTGGAGTAATGAAAACAGAAATGGAGCAGTTGTAGGAAATGAGAGCTTGATATATCCCAGAAATTAGGCTAAGTGCTTTCTTACATAAATTATTTCTGTTTAATCTGCATGAAAACAGTAATGAAGTATTCAGTCTATTTGACAGAAAAGTAAACTGAGCCTTATAAAGAACTTTTATAAAACCCCTAAGACTGGAGCTAAAACTTTCTTATAGCCCTCTTTCTGTGACAAGGTAAGAAATATATACAGATTTCCAATGAATATATATCAATATATCCAATGGGTAACAGAGGTAGATTTAAAATACCCTGCACAGAATATGTAAGAAAATTTTATTGAGATAGGAATGTGAAATATGTAAATAACATTTAATGCATAGCAGCTTTACTAACAAAACTAGTCCTTCAATTCAAAAAGGCCATATTTTTCACTTTTAAAAATCTTTTAAAAAGTTTTCACTGGAAACTTTAAAAAATCTATGTATATATGTCAACATATATATTCATCTAATTTGTTAATGTTTTTGCTTCCTCCATGTGTGTGCATGGATAACTGGTGTGTACAACACTGGTGCATATTTTAATTAAATCAGTCTCAACAGATTAAGAAAACTTTATGTATTATTTGTCACTCTTAATATTCTGCATTGTCTATAAGCATCTGAAATCACAGTTACCAGTCCATAATCTTTTCCAAATAATTTTCTGAATTAATTGATGGGCAATTCTTACACAGTTCTTCTGACTGTAAACCAAGAACACATTCATATTAGTTTTGTACTTTCTCCCTTCTCCCCACATTTTAGTGAAACTGCTTTTAATCAGATCACCAAACTCCTGTCAGATCCATTCTTCTTGGGCCATGTGAGAAGTGTCCCATCCCCACCAAGTCTCCCAAACCAAATTCCTTTCTTCAGCATGATCCACCTAGCCAACACTTCATTTTTCATAGGTCTTTTCACTTTCAAAGTCATACTATTCAATGGGAAAATGAGATAAAAACACCATCTGTGTCCCCCTGTAAATTAATTCAATTTACTAGATAAGATTGCAGGTTTATTTTAGCAGGATAACTTGTTCCTGCACCAGTCCGAAGGGTGTAGGGGTTGACAGGTTTGATAAATCTTGGCATGCTCTCTGGCATTTCTTGGTAAAACATTTCTGAAAAGGGAGACATTTCCAGATTAGCTTCATGTGGGTGTTGTCTCTTAAAAGTCTTACCTTATTTTTCAGAAACTGTCACTTAACTTCCCAAAGAGTTAGGAGATTATGCCATGATTTACAGTAAATTAGCGGTTTCATTGTCGTGGGTACTGCTGTTGATGTTTTTATCCTTTGCCTCTGGATGTCCTAAGAACCAAAAAGAAAAGGAAACTTCTTAACTATCAAATAGGCTATTATTTCTGCTCTTTTAAGTTAGTGATATCAATTCCTTGTCAAAGATAAGGAAGGTTTCAATACTGCTTTTTTATCACTGTTATTCCTTAACATCATTTAGAGATTATCATCCCATTATACCTCCATGCAGCTTTTTTTTTTTTTTTTTAAAGAGCTGGGACTTTTAAATTTAATTTTTCATTGAAGTATGGGTGTTCTACCATGTTTCAGGTGTACAGCAAAGTGATTCAAATATATATTATTCTTTCTCAGATTCTTTTCCATTATAGCTTATTACAAGATATTGAATATAGTTCCCTGTGCAATATAGTAGATCCTTGTTGTTTATCTATTTTATATATAGTAGTGTGTATATGTTAATCCCAAACTCCTAATTTATCCCTCCCTTCTTGGGAGAGCTGGTTATAGGACTAGCTAATGCTGTTGCCCCTGCCATCTCTTTGATGTAGCAGCCAATTTTTCTGTGGCCTGCACTGTGGTTTGTGAGATGTGCAAAGCCTCTGGGTAATCTGGTAATCTAGTGGAGGAATCAGTGGGAATGTTAGAAATAATAGTTTAGGGTGAATGTGAAATATATGCAGGAAATGGTGGTAAAAGGTAAGAAAGTCTAGACATCATGTAAACTGTGTTTTATGTTTGTTTGTGATATCTTGTTCTATGGATAAATCAGGATTTTAAAATTTATTTTATTGTTTGGTAGCACTATTTTATTTTGCAATAAATGCTTTGAGCCACAATAAATTAAAATATAGGGAAGTTCATGTTTATTTACTAAACTTCTATTTCTTAAGAAAGTCGATTTTAACATATAATTTGCACAGAATTTTTATTGGCACTTGTAGTCTACCACAGAGGCTCCAATGATATTGATTCTATTATTGTTTGAAGAGGCATCAATATCTACTCTGAAAGTTCTTACTATTTTAATGATTGTCTAGAGATCACTGTGTAAAGTACACAACTGCTGAAATTGCATTGGCATATGACATAATTTTTCTCATTTAAATAAAATATAGTTTTTTCTGTGTCTATGTGGTCCTTCCACAGAAAGAGAGTTAGGGGTAGAAATGGTTTATTTGGGGCATGGGGATGTATTGCCTGTGCAGTAAACAGAATAATACTCACTCCCTGCTCCCCACAAATGGCCATGTGCTAATGGTAATCCTTGGAACTTTTGAATATTTTGAATATGCTACTTAATCTGGCAAAAGGGACTTTGCAGATATGATTAAACATCTTTGATTCTTATAGGTAAAAAGAGGGAGACAGGTGGATCAGAGTTAAAGTGATTTTAAAATGCTGTGCTTCTGGCTTTAAAAATGAAGGAAGAGACCACAAGCAAAGGAATGCAGGCAGTCTGTAGCATATGGAAGAGACAAGTAGATGGATTCTCTAATAGAGCCTCCAGAAAGAATGAAGTTCTGTCAACAGTTTGATTTTCAGCCTAGTAAAAACCATTTTGTACTTCTGACTTCCAAAACTGTAAGATAATAATTTGATGTTATCCTAAACCACTAAGTTTGATATTTTGTTACAGAAGTAATAGGACACTAATAGAATCTGTGAAAGATAGGGAGAAAGGAGGATCTGCTGGAGAAAGGCTTCAGACTGCAATGCAGATATGACACCTGTGAAAAAGGTAGTATTCGTTTGCTCAGGCTATCATAACAATATACCCTAGATTTGGTGACTTAAATAACAAAACTTTTTTCTCACAGTTCTGGAGGCTATAAACCCAAGATTAAAGTTCCGGCGGGGCTGGCTTCCTCTCCTTGGATTGCAGATAGCTATCCTCTTGCTGCCTTTTCCCATGCTCATCCCTCTTGTGTCTCTCTTCTTATAAGGACAAGAGTCATAATGGATTAGGACCCCACTGTGATGGCCTCATTTAACTTAATCGCCTCTTTAAAGGCTCTATTTCTAAATACAGTCACACTCTGATGTATGGGAGTTTAGGGCTTTGACATAATGGATTTGAGGGACACATTATTAATTCCATAACAGGGAAGAAAAAGAATTGGCAGACACTGACACAGATTGCAGTGTAAATCTGACAAAGTCTCAGTAAAACCAATTGTCCAGAATAAAGATTGCCCAATAAATGAATCTCAATTAGTGCAGAAATTATCAGGTCCTAGTATTTCATTGTGTTCAGTCATTGTCTGTGGCTTCCCTGAAAGAGAGCAGGGCCTCAGCTCAAATGCTGCAGGAAGTCCCAAAAGGTGCAGCTGGAGACTGTTATCTAAATACATTCCTCCCAGAAAGAAAGACACCTTTTTTTTTGAAAGCAAATCAAAATGGCACATCTCCATTACTGCCACAATTAATTTTGCTCTTTTTTATTCCAATTTTTCTTGTGCACATATGAAATGTGAAACAATAGCTCTTAACATCTTGGCATCATTAGCAGAATAACTAAATGTTGCCAGTTTTATAACATGTTATACGACAGATGCTTCAAATACAGAATCAGTTAACTTAATATCAATAATGGTTTATATTGTAATGGAATGCTCCTAAAGTTTTTGGAAGCTTATTCTTCAAAAGTGAAGTTTTGTTATTATTGTAAATAGTATTGTAACCTCAATTAAAAGGTTTAACATTGAAGACAACATTACTTGTCTTTGAGATGATAATTAGAAAACAAATATTAATATAGCATAGCATAACATCATGATAAAAAAAAACCTGCTGCTAATAAATTAAGAAACCTATGGAACAGAAATATACTTGGAATTTTTTGTCATACATAAATGTGCATCTCTATAAAATACAACATTCTAACAATGAATGTAGAAGTTACAGTTGTCAATATATACACAAAATTTATAAGTAGACAGGATAACTATACTACAAATTTGGACAAAGCTAAAATTTAATGTAAAAATATATTTTCTCTTTGCTGCCATCACCAACTGGACTTTAGAAATGTTTAAGCTTTTGAATAACTATTTGTTTAATAAACTTATGTACATATTACAATGATACTGATTTTTAATGTCTTTCAAATTGAGAAATTTTATTCAAAATGAGTTGGAAAATTTTAACAAAATAGCTATTGGATACAGCACCAAAAAATTTTTTTAGCTTTTTAGTCTTAGAGAACTGTGATTGGTGGAAACAAAGCTTTCAAACAAGAAGATATCAACAGCTATTTACAGAAAGGCAAAATGATAAAGTCTGCAATCATATATAAGATTTCCTGTTTTTATATATATATATATATTTAATTAATATCTTAGCTTTTGAGAAGAATATTTGGATGCAGCCCCCATTTCACTGGGTATATTTATAGTCTGTACCAGAATGGAATTAAATTGAGAAAGCCTGTGATTTTGCAGCATTTAAGTTTGGCAAACATTAAAAATATCTAAAATATAGACAAGAGTTTCAATGAGTTTTTCATTGTAAAAATTTGGATTAGATATTTTGCTGAATGAAAGTAAGAGACAATGCCTGTGTGAATATTTGGGCTAAAATATTTATATATTTCAATATTGAAAAAATATGATTGATAACATCAATCTAACAAAATGTAGCAGAATTTGCTCTGAGCTACCTCAACAACTATGATGAAATTGTTTCCTCAATTAAACATATTATGTCAGACAGAGAAGAGTCAACTGAAGATTCTACAATTTCAAACTAACCATAAAATGTAACTTTGAAGAATATTTCAAGCAAAATTTTTTTTAAATGAGACTATTTATAAAAATATGGCCTTCCAAAAAATGCCAGTGATAATGTATTGTGGATGAAATAGATAAGAGACTAAGTAAACTACAAGATTATATGTGAAGATAATAATTCTGCTTATGTTTTGTCTTAATATTCAGAAAATTGCTATAAACTAGGTTTTAAAATTTTGACTTTGCTTTAACATGGAACATATCCATATATATGAGATAGTTCTAATTTTGAAAATAGATTATGCATAGAAATATACTTTAGGTCAATGAATACAAGTCAACAAATTTATAGATCAATAAATGTTTAAATATTGTATATTTTAAATTATTTAATTACTCCATTTCATTCTTAAAAATAGCTCACTATAGGCAATAATTTACATGGGCTTGCCATGTATAAGGGTTTTGAAAGATATTTTTCTGATTGTCATGCTTGCAAAATGAAGAAAGGGCTTGGTAGTCAATTTTATGTATAATTAAAAAGCAATTTAGTAAGAAAATAGAAGATTCTTCTCTTTACTAGACAGTAACATTGACTGCAGGAGTTTATGCATTCCCAGTGATTTAAACTTGGTTTAATTGAGGGAAATTTCCTGGTGGTCCAGTAGTAGGACTCCATGCTTTCACTGCCAAGGACCATTGTTCAGTCCCTGATCTGGGAACTAAGCTCCCTAAGGCAGTGTGGCATGGCCAAAAACAAACAAACAAACAAACCCTTGGTTTCATTGAGCAAGATAAAGTAGCTAAGACAATAAAAACAGGTATAATATCTAACACTCAAGCCTTAAAGCAAAAAAAGGCAATAGGAAAAAGTGTCCCCACTTCTTATTAATAAAATTTGAGATCATGTATTGGTGATTCAGAGGCCGCTTCAGGAGATCTTAAAACTTGAAGGAAAGTAGATATAGTAATTGAATAGAGTTTGGAGAAGCCTGCTACAGGGTCCAACTTTGACAATGAATGCAGTTTGTGGGATTCCCACTTTAAAAAAAGCAACTGGAGAATCAATGTCAGCAGCAACCACACTCTGATCTGAGAGGCATCGCTTTAATTGTATCTGTCAACATCTACATTCACCACGGACATTAGGAAGTTAAGCGTATGCTTCATTGGGACCAACTTTAGGGGAATGACTATTTGGTGACTTTATTTACTTGTTCATTTCTCCTTTCAAATGTATAGGCTTATTTTCTTTTAAAAAAACCCAATGTCAAGAATATTCAATTCAGTTGTCTTATGATGGTGGGTTAGTTAAAATTGAAAGTAAATGTGCTTGTTTTTTCCTCCCTAAACCTTAATTCTTCTCACTAATTCAGGCCTTGAGAATTCTTCTCTGAATAAAGAAAAAAAGAAAACAAGTAGAAGATTGGAGATAACAGCGAATAAGGTTTAAGCCTTGTTGAAATTAGCCCCCTGGGCTGGAAATAACACGGGTAAAGAGATGAGTACACTTGGGACTTATTGCTGCCTGGAATGGTCATCCTCATAGCAATTACTGAGGAAAAACAATTACACAGAGTCAGAGTCCTCCACTGTGTTTTCCTGCACATCTATTACTTTATTATGCTTAAACGACTAGCCCCTGGACAGATAATGTAATTTTATTGCATACATGAAATAGATCTTGTAAGCTGGTTGACACAGCAGCGTTTTGTGCCATAGGGAGAAAAGGTCAGCTCTTTGTTAACACATTTTGTTGCATTCTCTTCTTATTCCACGCAGGACAAAATGTGATCATAAAAATCAACAAATATTAAATCATGAAAATCATAGAGAATATGTTTTCTGACTTCATGGAGAATTAAGCTAGAATTCAATAACAAAAATAACTGAAGATCTTCAAATGTTTGAAAACTAAACACTGCATATTTTATTAATTCATGAACTTATAGAAAATATTTTGAATGAAATAATAATGAAAACATTACATACCAAAACTTGTGGGATATAGTTAAAGGTTTTTTCAAAATGAAATATTGAAACTTCATTTTGTATAATAGAAAAGAGGATAAAAATAAATAAACTAAGTGTACAACTACAGAAATTAGAAAATATTATCTAATTATACTCAAGAATAATAAAGATAAAAACATAAATAAGTGATAGAGAAAATAGTACAATAGAGTGGATTTTAAAAGGCAAATTTTGAGTTTGAGAAGTCTAATAAAATTGAAATATGCTGGGAAAAACTGAGAAAGATCACAGAGAAGAAGGCAGAGTAATCAATATCAGAAATTTTAAAAAACAGGTGATGTCACTTCCTATGCAGCAGACATCAAAAAGATAATAAGGGGTTTAGGAAAAGCTTATGACAATAAAAATTAAAATTTATATTAAAAATAAATTTCTAGATAAACATAGTTTACCAAACTGACACAAGAATTGAAAAGTCTGCCTTGCCCTATATGCATTATAGATATTTATTACATACATAATCCATAAAGAAAACACCAGATGGTTTCACCAATGATAGCTTCCAAACATTTAAGGAATCATCACCACCAATCCTACTCAACTAATCCTGAGAATATAATATTAAATATTTTCCAAATTGTTATTCAAAAACACATAAACTGTGATATCAAAACCTGACAAAGATTTTATAACTGGAACTGGAGAGGGTTTTTTCTCAAAATATTAGCACACTGAATTAAGCAGTGTATATCAGTATATTATAATCAGATAATTTTGTATTTATTCTAGGAAATCAAACATGAAGTATCATTTGAAATTCAACTTGTTTAATTTCTCACTACTTGAAGAAAAGAAACAATTTAATAACTAAACAAGATATAGTAGGTGATGATAAATAAAGTTGATTAAAATGAAACAGGGAGATGTGATCAGAGCTTCAGTGAGAGAGGACAAAATATTGCTTGAAATTTAGAAAAAGTCTCTCTGAAGAGGTAATGTTTAAGCTAAGATGGCAATGAGGAAAAGCCCCGGCCACAGGGACATCTGGTGGAAGAACATTCTGTGTAGAAAGCACAGTTCTTGCACAGACACTTTGAAGAAGAGAAAAAAGTCCATGAGTGTTTTTTTTTTTGCATCAGCATTTAAACAGATACAAGTCGCTAAAAGGTATTTTCTTTTGTACACACTCTAGTTACTAACCTGATTTTCTTCAGACTATCACAACCTTCTTAAAGAATTCTAGCCTACTCTCCTATATCTTCAATTTTCATTAGCCCAATGCAATGTGGCTTCCTTACCAGTAATTCCATAAAAACTCATACTCAGGGTTCATTACCATGTTCTCATTTATTGCTAACATATACCACCTTCCTAGGTGATCCCATTCACACATATGATGACACCAGTGAAGACTCATAATCTGAAATTTCAGCAGGACAGATTCTCTCCTCAGACTCTTCTTTATGACTTCCTACTAGACTAATGACTTTCTCAATGATTCATACGAAACTAAACTCACAATGTTCTTTAGTGAATGTCACTCTTAACTCTTATTAAAATAGAGTTGATTTACAATATTGCATTAATTTCAGGTATACAGCAAAATGATTCAATTATATATATATATTTTTTCATATTATTTTCCATTATAGGTTATTACAAGATATTGAATATAGTTCACTGTGCTCTATTGCAGATCCTTGTTGTTTATCTATTTTATATATAGTAGTGTGTATATGTTAATCCCATACTCTTATTTTATGCCTCCCCTCCTCCCTTTCCCCTTTGGTAACCATAAGTTTGTTTTCCATGCCTGTGAGGCTGTTTGTATATAGATTCATTTGCATTATTTTTTAGATTCCACATATAAGTGATATCATATAATATATGTCTTTCTCTGACTTAGTACGATAATCTTTAGGTCCATCCATGTTGCTGCAAATGGCAATATTTCATTTTTTATGGCTGAGTAATATTCTATTGTGTATATATACCACATTTTCTTAAACCAGTCATCTGTTGATGGGCACTTGGGTTGTTTCCATATCTTGGCTATTGTAAATAGTGTTGCATGGACACTGGAGTGCATGTAACTTTCCGAATTAGAGTTTTAAACACGTTCATTTGCCCTGTTTCCTATCTTGATATAAGGCGCCGCTAGTCACCCAGTTTCTCGCTTCATAAATGTAGGCATCCTTAATATCTCACTCTCCAAAACCACATTATTGTTCAATTACCAAGCCTATCATTACTAATTTGTATGTTTGTGGAATAATTATTCTCTCATTCTTTCTGACTCTGTCCTAGTTGAGTCTAATAAACATTGTTTCCTGGACAATAGCCAATCCACCTATTTCAAATAGGTCCTTCTCCCATATTAATTATCCATGCTCTATGCTTTCAAAAAATAAGTTCTAATAACATAACTTCTTCCTTCAGATGCTGGATCCTTATCAGGGTCACCTATAAGACCCTCCAAGATCTCTAAAACTGCTTATCAGATCTTATGTGATCTTATCTGATTGTTCTGTTCAAATTCAGGTATGAATTAGTCATGCTAGACTACTTTTAGCTCAGCAAAGTGCTAGATTCATTTGTCTTAGGATCCTCCTTGTGGCTAGAACAATTATCCCTGTTTCCTACCAAACAACCAAACTCTCAACAATTTTCTTTCAATAATCTGACCCTTCTTTTTTTTTTTTTTTTTTGTGGTATGCGGGCCTCTCACTGTTGCGGCCTCTCCCGTTCCGAACGCGCGAACTCAGTGGCCATGGCTCATGGGCCCAGCCGCTCCACGGCATGTGGGATCTTCCCAGACTGGGGCACGAACCCGTGTCCCCTGCATCGGCAGGCGGCCTCTCAACCACTGCGCCACCAGGGAAACCCCTGACCCATTCTTTAAGCACCAGCTTAAAATTCTCCTCCTCTAGGAGGGACATCTGTCTGCCCTGTTTTCTCATTGCACTCAGTTCTTCCCTTCTAAGAGTCATCTCACATCACTATACTCCTGCAACTATGTATCTGCCTTCTCTATTAGGTAGATAAATTGATGCAAAAGGAAACTCCTTTGATTTTAATTATTTCTCTATAAACCAGCACGTAGTACAGTGCCTGGAACTGGAGTAGGTGCTCATTAAATAAAACGAGTCAGTGAATGATTAAAACTAATGACGCTACATTTGATACATTCATCAAAGCAGAAAAAGGTTATGTTGCAAATAGACACTGAAATTTTATTTTCCTTTTAAACATTTTCTTTCGAAAATTTTTGAAATATTTTAAACTTAGAGATAAGTATAGAGAATATATAATGCTCTCTCTATATATACTATATATAGTATAACACTCATTCACTATTCAGATTTAACTCTGCCTTACTTAAGATTTATATACAATAATAATAATATACATTTCAAGTCCTAGTGCAACCCATTCATCTCTTTTCCTCTCCAAAGGCAATATGTTCAGGTTGATGAGTTCCTAACCTATCCATACTTTTATGAGTTTATGATATACATCTGTAGCCATAAATAATATAATCCCTTGTAAATTGAGTTTATGTTTTAGGTGTCATTAAATTTAATATATTTCTAAATGCTTACCTTAACACTTCTAATGTTTTTGAGATTCTGATTTTGAGAATCAGAAATTAAAATGTAGAACTAATTCATTTTAATTTCCTTATGTTTTCCATTCTATCAATACATTATAATTTATTTCCTATGCCTTTATTTAAGGATAGTGTTTTGTAATTTTTAACAATGATTTAATGAACAACTTATTTATATTTTCACTAATACATGCTCACGGCTTTCTCTAGTTATTAGTTAAAATGAGAGTCAATTTACACCTATAAAAATTTGTAACATTCATAAATTACCATTGTATCAATTTTCTTAATTGTACAATTATACAAAGAATCAAATATTCTTTGTATTTATGTGTATGCTTTATCCTTCAGGTTCCACAAAAGTGCTATTAAAAAGTTGAGCCAAGATTACAAATTTATGGACTTGGCTTTGTTAGTTTGTTGGTGGCTTTTTTTATGGATATTGAAAATACATTTCTAAGTACATAGAGATACAGAATTGGTATATTATCTTTGGAATTTTTCATTTTTAGTTAAGTAATAACCTTTTTTCTTAATAATCTTTTCTGTCTAAAACTCTATTTTGGCTGACAGAAATATTATTAGTTCAGTTTTTTTTAATTAATTCTGTCTTAGATATAATTTTCTAAAATTCAGTTTTTAAATGTACATCTTTATGGTTTGGATGTGTCTATGGGAAGTTTCTTCCACAGATTAATTAAAAAATTTTTCTTCCACAGTTTAATTTAAAAATTAAAGTGGGACCAACTGGTCAGAAAGATTCCCTATGGGGGAATTCCACATTTACTTGAGTACAAGGGATGTCTGAGATTTTTGTTAATTTTCAAGCTACAGGTTCCCACACAATTTGAATGGTGGGAATTCAGATCACTCATTGTAGAAGGCACAATCCTGTGGTTCCAAATTATTCCTAGTGATTCTTTTTCTATCCATGGCCCAAGGAAGTTGGTCTGCTCCAGCTGTAAGTTGCTTGGCCCTTTGGAACACATGGTTTTTTGCAGGGAGCTTATTTTCACCCTTACACTAGCATGGTATTGGTGTAAGAATCTCAGTTTTTAGGAATGATTCTAAAACCTGTCTGCACTATTTGAATTTAATAACTGCTAAATACTCTGCAGCAGAGTTTCTCCTTCATGTCTGGTCCCTGGAGATTTTCCTTTCTTACTTGTGAACTTTTGTATATACTGCAAAATATTTTGTTACTATTTGAATGTGTTTTAAATATGGCAGAGGTTTTGAAACAAATGGAAATAACAGAAGAAAAATAAATTAGTAGTTGGCATTAAAATGAAACTTGAAAATGACTTACAACAGCTAAATGCCACAGGATTCTACCTCATAATTGGCATTCCATACATGTATGGAAAACATTGGAGAAATTCTAGAAAAATTCAAGGTGGGAAATATTAGCAATGTGTACTTTGACATAAGCTCATTTTTAATAATGTCAAACTTATAGAAAGAAAGGAAGCTTAACAGTGTTATTAGCAGACAGGATATGTATAAAGATGATGTTAGAAAGTTATTTCAAAACTGACTTGGTAGATAAAGATTTAGTAGTAGTGGCAGTAAAAGGGAATTGATACAGTGTTGGTAATGCTTGAGAAAACAGTGGCTGATAAAGTAACAGAAGAAGGTCAAATATTGATTATCTTATATGCACCAAGCATTGTGCCAGGTGATTTATATAGGTTATGACATTCAATCTCACCATAACCTTATGACCCAGCTATTGTTCTTATCATTCTGCAGGTGAGGAATATGAATCTCATAGTTTAAATAACTTATTTAAGATTACCTTGCTAGTAAGTAGCATGTGAGGTCTGGTATTGTGCCCTAAGTTTTAATAATTCCATATTTTAGTTGTGTTATATTAATACTAAATTTAAATAATAGATATAATGTGCATATTATGGAATGTTTGGGAATTAATGAATAAGTTTTAACTCATTTATAACCCCTTCACCAAAGTGATAAAATTATCAAAATAACAGGGTACATATTTTCATTCATCACTTTCCCATGTTGATATATATATTTTTTTGATAAAAGTAAGAAATTGAAGATATGGAAGACATAGGTATAGGTATAAGTGTAAATAGAGATAACATACATTTTGGGGGTTTTGCTTTTAAGTAAGCTTAGAGTAAGTGTGAATATAAAAATCACCTACTTATAAGTAATTAAAAATTTACCAAGACTAAGATCAGCTTTCTTCAAAATCATGTTTACTTCAATTCCTCCTTTTTTACTGCTTTTTTCCACTGCTTAAAATGACAATGATCACTCACTTCCCTAGTCTTTCTGTCACATATAGACATAATACTGATTTAATTAAATTTTTAAAAAATTAGTGACTTGAAGTGAGACACTTATAAAATTTAACAAAGTTAATAATATTATTAAATTATTAGTGACTTTATTATTAAGAATTATAATATATAACATACATACATGTATAATTTATAATATATATATAATATAATTAATATAAATAAATTATTAGTGACTTCAAGTGTCTCATTTTAAGCCTTTATGTTACACACACTATTTGATTTTAGAAAATAAATGAGAAAGATTCTTATTAATAATGTATGGATTACTCTTTTTCAATTTATTGATTCACTTAGCATCTACTACAAGATTATAAAAGTGATGATGGATGAGGTGCTTTCTGTCTCAGCTTACGTTACCCAGAAAACAGAGTCTGAGGCAAATTTTATGGACAATTCATTGTTGAAAAAATGTGATCCTGGGGAAGCAAGAATGATGGAAAAGGAAATGAGGATGGCAAGAAGAAAAACAATATGAGGGTTACAAGCTGGTCGCCATTTAGTAGCAGGTGATTCTGACTGATTTCACCATTTTCTTAGAGGCCATGTGTCCTGCATCTTAGGACAAATTGCCCTGGGAGAATCTCCCCTTTGTCAAAGACTTACTTACAATGAATTAACTTGTCTGCATTTCTAACTTGTGCATGTATAAGCAACCAGTGAGGCCTGTAGTAGCTCAAGAGTGAGCATCAAAATACAAAGTGTCAGGATGGGAGGTGAGAGTTGCAGAGTGTGCCTATGAACTGGGAGCTAACATGCACATCCCACACTGCTGGTGCCCTCCATTTCACGTTGCACTATGGGACCTCCATATCTCTGTAAACAAGAGAGCTTCTCTTCTTTCCAGAGAAGATGTTTACAAATCTAACCAGTCATGGTGTATCCTTCAGATTCTTAAAATTATATGCCATTTACAGTGTTAGTAAACAATTGACAGTCCTCACTGTTTTTTTTTTTTTTTCCCCAGCTTTATTGAGAAATAACTGGCAACAATCCTTACTGTTGAAGATGGTGAATGATGCTCATTTCCTCCTCCGCTATTCATTCTAGATTTCCTTTAACCCAAGATGCCATTTTGTTTGAATTGATTTCTTTTTAGTTTGGGGGATTTTTGTTTGCTTTTTTTGTTTAGTTTCTTTTTATTTCTTTATTTTTGACATGGTAGAGTGTTCAGAACCTTTGGAACCAAGAGATATTAGGGTTTTGTTTGTTTGTTTGTTTGTTTGTGGTACTTGGGCCTCTCACTGCTGTGACCTCTCCCGTTGCGGAGCACAGGCTCCAGATGTGCAGGCTCAGCGGCCATGGCTCACAGGCCCAGCTGCTCCGTGGCATGTGGGATCTTCCTGGACCGGGGCATGAACCCATGTCCCCTGCATCGGCAGGTGGACTCTCAACCACTGTGCCACCAGGGAAGCCCAAGAGATATTAGGTTTTAATTAACTTGTCCTTGTGTAAGTTGTGGTTGCTTCAATTTGCCCACTTGCCATTATCAATGGGTGCTGAACCAAAAAAAGATGGCTTAGTACATACCATGAGATCCAGCCATATTTCCTCTGTTCCCCATTGCATATCTCTTCAGGGAAGATACCCCACCAGGATATTCCCTTCTTTCTTCTTATTGCTGCACTGGAAGAAAAGGAGCTGATGTGACCAGGTGGTAATTGTGTATCTAAATATTTCCCCAGGCAGAAGTTATCTCCTAGGAGTCAAGATCTCTACCCAGAATTCCCACCTTTGTGTCCACATTCCATATTCAGTGAATTCTGTCCAGGTATTATCTTGAGATAAGTTTCATGTGTAAATGTATTATTTGAGAAATGAAGGAAAGATTGGTATGGGAGTGATTAATTCAGTCAAGGAAAAGAAGATAGGCAAAAGAGAGTATATTATCAATTCATAACCTCTGTGAATACTGAAAGTTAATACCAACAGGGAAATACTTGGAAATTTGCCACACAAGGTCCATGGGGAGAAAATTTGGTTCCATTATCATATTTTCATATCCACTCCAATGTAAAATGCATCTTTTAGCTGGAGACATTGTGTGGGATGTCACGCACTGGGATCAGATTAAGCATTCCTGAGGTATTGTGTGGCAGAGACACTGTGGGCAGGGAAGGTAATTCCATATCTGCAAAAAGTATGGACTGTTGTTAGGATAAATCACTATCTAACAGGGGAAAGTAGTCAACTATTATATACCTGCCAGCAACTGGCCTAATGCATCACCTTGAGGTTTGGAGCAATATTACAGTCTCTGCTCTTGACAGGTTGTATATTTTGCAGGGAAAGTAGATAGATTAGTCTTGGTGAAAGTGAGTCCATACTTCTGAGCCCATGCGTATTCTCAATTCCCACCACCAAGGTTATTCCATCCATGAGCTCATTCTGAAAACACTCGGTGACAGAGTACAGATGTGATACACACAAGGAAAGTCCTCCTGTAAAGCTGGTTTTGGCAGAGCCATCTTTGCAGTCAGCAGCCTCTGGTGAGCATTTTCATGTAACCCAAAGATCCACACATTCTGTGCACTTGCCTATCAGTCTATTGCTTATCATTTCTCCAGATATCCTGCTCTTGGACCTTCCATTTTTATTCCTTCTGGGCACTGACTTACTACTCATGCCATTTGCCACTGCGCAGGAATCCGTGTAACTCAGGCCGTTTATCCTTCTTTATAACCCAAATGACAAAATGGACTGCTTGAAACTCTGCTGCTGGGAGAGTCTGGCACACCTGTTCTTTAGGACTTCGGTTAAATGAAGCTGTAATGTGGAAACAATCCATTTTCAGCTAATGTCATACAAAGAGCTGAGCCCTTTATGATTCGTGCTCAACCTCTTTCCTTCTCTGCCAGTTGGTTATAGTGAACCTTTCATTAGGCCATAGATATGAGTTGAAAAGGTGCATGTGTGTAATAGAGGGAAGTGACACGATAGTCTGAAATACCAGAGAATACCATTTTTTTATTGCTTTATTAATCTGCTCAGGTTTGATTTTGTATTATTTGCCTTTTTCTATGGATCACTGTTATACACACCTAACTGACATAATTTCCTCATTGTATTTAACTTGTGTTCTAGCCACAAAGTCACTCTGTGGCTCATGATGAGTCATTCAGGTTCCACTAGGGGCCAGAAGCATAAAAGTATTTTAAAATAATCAAACTATGTGAAAAACTCATTTTCTTATATCTTTTAAATAAATGAAAAAAGAACAGTGACCATGGAGAAAATTTAGGAGATAAGTTTACAAACTTCTAAAACAATACAAATAATTACTAGTCCTGCCACCTAAATATAACATCAATTAATCTCCCTTGTAATGGCTTTATACTTCTCTCCAAAACTTTCCTTTATCATCAAATTTAAACACATTGAAAAACTCTTCAATTTAAAGTTTTTCCAGCTGACAATTTCTTTAAACATTTTATTTTAATATGTAGTAAATTATACTGAATGATTTTAAATCCAACATTGCAATTGATTTTACCTTTTAAATTTTTTCTAAATTAATTTGGTCTCTATGCTGTTTTTTTCATCTTGTATAAATTTTCCATGACAACTTCTGGAAACTTTATTTGTTCTTATTTTTAAGTAAAATAAGAGCATATTTGAAAAAAAAGATACTCTCTAATTTTTACTTTCAAATATTATTATCTCTAAGTAATTATGCTTGCTTCACATTTTTTACTAAATTCAAAAAGAACAAATTTGACAGCTAAGCTAAAAGCTGATATTCTACTTTGTCATTTTGAAAAATTGAATCTTGATAGTCTTTCTTTTTAAACTACTTTAGTATAGCATTATTTATTCATTAATCTGTTAATACTGTGTAAGAGAGAAATTAAATTCTCACCTTTTTATGGCTATCTGAATGTATAAGAAATGTTATTAATATAATGTATTTTAGTAATTATTAAATTGGAATTTACTCCGACATAATTATAGGATGAATTTCATATATTTCAAAATATATTATTCTCCAGCTTTTCACTATTTCCAAAAATCCCAATAAAGTTTCATTGTATGTGCTTAACTGAAATAGCATTAAAACTATTTATCCTCACAAGTATATCTTGATTTATTTTTATGTTCTCAATCATACAAAATATTCTATAATTTTTTACTGCATACTTAAAGAGTCATTTGCTTTTTCCTCAAGAGACTAATAAAAATTATTAAATTAGAAAATTTACCTCTGTAATTTTTAAATATTAGTTTAATTTTACTAAACTAATTGTTCAGTTTTGTTTTCTTGCGGTCAAATGATGCTAAATTATTGATGTTTTATCCATTGAAAAGGGATCTCTCTTTCCTATAAGAATTTAACCTAATGAATACTTAAACTGAGTTTACATAGCAATGATCAGATTAGATTGAAATTGAAGGAGTTATTTAGTCTAATACCCTGGAGGCCAATTTAATATTGGTGTTTCTGTATCTGTTTTACAAGAACCTCCATACCAATTCAAGATTTAAAATGGATTACAATGTATCTGATTCAGCTTCTTTTCTCTGGAATTTACCTTAAAGGCTTATCATAAAAATTTAAAGCTAATTTAAGAAGACATCTAAACAGGAGGAGTTAAGACAGCAGACTAGGAGGATGCGGCACCTACTCGGCACCTACCCGGCACTGGTGGGGGACCTTGGACACCTAAGGAGATGGGAGGAACCCCCAGCGACCTGGTAGGACATGGGGCATAGGGGGACTGAGGGGGGGAAGAGAAGTGGAGGTGGGATGGGACTAGAGCCCCTGAGGGGCAGCTGTGGGAGGGGAAGGGATCTCAAGCCTGAGGGGGAAATTGGGGGATGTTTGGGAGGGCAGAGGATCAAAAGGGAGTGTGGCCAGGTTTCCCCTACCCTCTTGGGCCCCTAGGAGCCTGATGAGATCCTGGGCCTGATCCTCTGCCCAGCGAGGTCCCCTCCAACCATGCAGGTCCTGAGGGAGTATGAGGGAGGGAAGGGGGAGCAAGAGTAAAGGCCGGATCTATGGGACCTGCACCCCTGAGGGGTTGCTGGGGGAGGGGAGGAGTTCCTACACCCAGTGGGACCCATCCACAGTTAGGGGTCCAGCAGGAATGCCGGAGACCCTGGGAGAGATGTGGGGAGTCATGGAGGAATGGAGGGGAATGTGGCCAGCACTTTCCCTGTCCACTTAGGCACCAGGGAGGCTGTTGGGTACCCGGGGTTAATCCTCTGCCTTCAGAGCCCCCCTCCTGCAGTGCAGAGCCCAAGCCCTACCCTTACACCCACACCCAGAGCCCTACCTCTACACTTGGAGACCTCCTCTGAGACCCCTCCAACTATGCTGAGCCTAAACCCTACCCACACACCCTCACCCAGGGCCTTACCTCCAAACTCCAGAACTCCAAGCTCTGAGGGTAGCCCTTTGGAGGTGCTGCCTCTCTGTTTCCGGGCAGGTCCTAAGTAGAGGATCTGCCCCACACTCGCCCGGCCTAGGCCCTGCCCCCAAGGCCTTTTCCCGCTGCCTAGGTCCTGAGCCTAGGCCCTGCCCCACACTCAAAGATCACCCCCCTCACCCCCACCTAGGTCCTGCCCCACCCTAAACCCTGTCCCTAAGTTCCAACTTCACCTAAACTCCGCTCCCCATAGCCAAGGTTTTGTTTTTATGTTTTATGTTTTCTGTTTTTCTTTTTTCCTCTTTTAGATTGGGGTTCTGTTGTACCTTGTTGTTGATTCATTGCTGTCGATGCATTTATATTTTTATTTTTTCTAATAAATCTTTTATTTTTTTAATTTTATTTTATTCTTTACACTTTGTTATTGTTCTGCTCTTTCTGGCTTGTTCCCCTTTTTTTATTTTGTCTTTTTTCTGTTGTGGTTTTCTTTTACTTTATTGCAGTTGTTTCAATTATATTTTTATTTTTCCTAATATATTTTTATCTTTGTATTTTTATTTTGTTTTTTATTCTTTGTTATTGTACTGCTCCTTTTTTCTTTCTTTTTCTTCTTCTTCTTTTTTTTTTTTTTGCCACACCATGTGGCTTGTGGATCTTGGTTCCCAGGCCAGAGGTTGGACCAGAGGTCCGGTGGTGGGAGCTCTGAGTCCAAACTGCTGGACTAAGAGAGAACCTCAGACCCCAGGGAATATTAATCGGAGTGAGATCCTCATCTCGGCACCAAGACCGGGCTGTATCCAACTGCCTGCAAATTTCAGTGCTGAGCGTCTCAGACCAAACAACAAGTAAGACAGGAATACAGCCCTACCCATCAAAAAAAAAAAAAAAAAGAAAGAAAAAAATGGAATGACAAAAAAATATGTTAGACAAGGGAGCAAGGTAAAAACCTACAAGACCAGATAAATGAAGAAGAAATAGA
Source organism: Hyperoodon ampullatus (assembly GCF_949752795.1). Classification (NCBI taxonomy): domain Eukaryota; kingdom Metazoa; phylum Chordata; class Mammalia; order Artiodactyla; family Ziphiidae; genus Hyperoodon; species Hyperoodon ampullatus. Next base: position 132,871,295 of record NC_136914.1, read on the forward strand.
CAACCTACCTGAAAAAGAATTCAGAGTAACGATAGTAAAGATGATCCAAAATCTTGGAAATAGAATGGAGAAAATACAAGAAACATTTAACAAGGATCTACAAGAACTAAAGAGCAAGCAAACAGTGATGAACAACACAATAACGGAAATTAAAAACACTCTAGAAGGAATCAATAGCAGAAAAACTGAGGCAGAAGAACGGATAAGTGACCTGGAAGATAAAATAGTGGAAATAATTGCTGCAGAGCAGAATAAAGAATAAAGAAAGAAAAGAACTGAGGACAGTCTCAGAGACCTCCGGGACAATATTAAATGCACCAACATTCAAATTATAGGGGTCCAAGAAGAAGAGAAAAAGAAAGTGTCTGAGAAAATATTTGAAGAGATTATAGTCGAAAACTTACCTAATGTAGAAAAGGAAAGAGCCAATCAAGTCCAGGAAGTGCAAAGAGTCCCATACAGGATAAACCCAAAGAGAAAATGCTGAGACACATATTAATCAAACTATCAAAAATTAAACACAAAGAAAAAAAATTAAAAGCAGCAAGGGAAAAGCAGCAAATAACATAAAAGGGAAGCCCCATAAGTTAACAGCTGATCATTCACCAGAAACTCTACAAGCCAGAAGGGAGTGGCAAGACATATTTAATATGATGAAAGGGAAAAAGCTACAACCAAGATTACTCTACCCAGCAAGGATTTCATTCAGATTCAATAGAGAAATCAAAAGCTTTACAGATAAGCAAAAGCTATGAGAATTCAGCACCAACAAGCCAGCTTTACAACAAATGCTAAAGGAATTTCTCTAAGTGGGAAACACAAGAGAAGAAAGGGACCCACAAAAACAAACCCAAATCAATTAAGAAAATGGTAATAGGAACATACATATCAATAATCACCTTGAATGTAAATGGATTAAATGCTCCAACCAAAAGACATAGACTGGCTAAATGGATACAAAAACAAGACCCATACATATGCTGTCTACAAGAAACCCACTTCAGACATAGGGACCCATAAAGATTGAAAGTGAGGGGATGGAAAAAGATATTCCATGCAAATGGAAATCACAAGAAACCTGGAGTAGCAATACTCATATCAGATAAAATAGAATTTAAAATAAAGACAGTTTCAAGAGATAAGGAAGAATTAAAAAAGAGAGAGATAAGGAAGGACACTACATAATGATCAAGGAATCAATCCAAGAAGAAAACATAACAATTATAAATATTTATGTACCCAACATAGGAGCACCTCATACATAAGGCAAAGGTTAACAGCCATTTCTCCAAAAGGAGAAATCAACAGTAACACAATAATAGTGGGGGACTTTAACACCTCACTTACACCAATAGACAGATAATCCAGACAGAAGATAAATAAGGAAACACAAGCTTTAAATGACACAATAAACCAGATAGACTTGACATTTCTAGGACATTCCATCCAAAAACGGAAGAATACACTTGCTTCTCAAGTGCACATGGAATGTTTTCCATAATAGATCACATCTTGTGTCACAAATCAAGCCTCTGAAAATTTAAGAAAATTGAAATCATATTAAGCATCTTTTCCGACCACAGTGCTATGAGATTAGAAATCAATTACAGGAAGAAAACAGTAAAAAACACAAATAAATGGAGGCTAAACAGTGCACTGCTAAAGCACCAAGACATCACTGAAGAAATCAAAGAGGAAATCAAAAAATACCTAGATACAAATGAAAATGAAAACATGACAATCCAAAACCTATGGGACTCAGCAAAAGCACTTCTAAGAGGGAAGTATATAGCAATTCAAGCTCACTTCAAGAAACAAGAAAAGTCCCAAATAAACAACTGAACCTTACACCTAAAGCAACTAGAAAATGAAGAACAAAGAAAACCTGGAGTTAGTAGAAGGAAAGAAATCATAAAGATCAGAGCAGAAATAAATGAACTAGAAACAAAGAAAACAATAGCAAAGATCAACAAAACTAAAAGCTGGTCCTTTGAGAAGATAAACAAAATTGATAAACCTTTAGCCAGACTCATCAAGAAAAAAAGGGAGAGGACTCAAATCAATAAAATTAGACATGAAAAAGGAGAGATTACCACTGACACTGCAGAAATACAAAAGAACATCAGAGACTACTACAAGAAACTCTATGCCAATAAAATGGACACCTTGGAAGAAATGGACAAATTCCTGGAAAAGTACAACCTTCCAAGATTGAACCAGGAAGAATAAACAGACCAATCACAGGTAATGAAATTGAAACTGTAATTTAAAATCTTCCAGCAAACAAAAGTCCAGGACCAGACGGCTTCACAGGTGAATTCTATCAAACATTTAGAGAAAAGTTAACACCGAACCTTCTCAAACTCTTCCAAAAAATTACAGAGGAAAGAACACTCCCAAACTCGTTCTACAATGTCAACATCACCCTGATATCAAAATCAGACAAAGATATCACAAAAAAGAAAATTATAGACAAATATCACTGATGAACAAAGATGCAAAAATCCTCAACAAAATGCTAGCAGACTCCAACAACATATTAAAAGGATCATACAACATGATCAAGTGGGATTTATCCCCGGGATGCTAGGATTCTTCAATATACACATATCAATCAATGTGATGCACCATATTAACAAAACTGAGGAATAAAAAACATATGATCATCTTAATAGATGCAGAAAAAGCTTTTGACAAAATTCAACACCATTTATGATAAAAACTCTTCCAAACGTGGGCATAGAGGGAACTTACCTCAACATAATAAAAGCCTTACACAACAAAACCACAGCAAACATCACTCTCAATGGTGAAAAACAGAAAGCATTTCCTCTAAGATCAGGAATAAGACAAGGATGTCCACTCTTGACACTATTATTCAACATAGTATTGGAAGTCTTAGCCACAGCAATCAGAGAAGAAAAAGAAATAAAAGGAATACAAATTTGAAAAGAAGTAAAACTATGATACTATATATAGAAAATCCTAAAGATGCCACCAGAAAACTAATAGAACTAAGCAGTGAATTTGGTAAGGTTGCAAGATAAAAAACTGATGCAGAGAAATCTCTTGCATTCCTATACACTAACAACGAAGGATCAGAAATAGAAATTAAGGAAATAATCCCATTAACCACTGCAACAAAAAGAATAAAATACCTAGGAATAAACCTACTTAAGGAGGTAAAAGACCTGTACTCAGAAAACTGTAAGACACTGATGAAAGAAATCAAAGATGACACAAACAGATGGAGAGATATACCATGCTCCTGGATTGGAAGAGTCAATATTGTGAAAATTACTATACTACCCAAAGCAATCTATAGGTTCAATGCAATGCCTATCAAATTACCAATGGCATTTTTCACAGAACTAGAACAAGAAATTATACAATTTGTACAGAAACACAAAAGACCCTGAACAGTCAAAAGCAATCTTAAGAAAAACAGAGCTGGAGAAATCAGGCTCCCTGACTTCAGACTATACTACAAAGCTACAGTAATCAAGGCAATATGTTATTGGCACAAAAACAGAAATGTAGATCAATGGAACAGGATAGAAAGCCCAGAGATAAACCCATGCACATATGGTCACCTTATCTTTCACAAAGGAGGCAAGAATATACAATGGAGAAAAGGCAGCCTCTTCAATAAGTGGTGCTGGGAAAAATGGACAGCTGCATGTAAAAGAAAACAATTAGAACACACCCTAACATCATACAATAAAAGAAACTCAAAATGGATAAAAGACCTAAATGTAAGGCCAGAAACTATCAAACTCTTAGAGGAAAATATAGGCAGAACACTCTATGACATAAATCACAGCAAGATCTTTTTTGCCCCAGCTCCTGGAGTAATGGAAATAAAAACAAAAATAAACAAATGGGACCTAATAAAACTCAAAAGCTTTTGTATAGCAAAGGAAACTGTAAACAAGACGAAAAGACAACCCTCACAATGGGAGAAAATATTTGCAAACAAAGCAACTGACAAAGGATTAATCTCCAAAATATACAAGCAGCTAATGTAGCTCCATATCACAAAAACAAACAACACAATCCAAAAATGGGCAGAAGAGCTAAATAGACATTTCTCCAAAGAAGATATACAGATGGCCAACAAATACATGAAAAGATGTTCAACATCACTAATAATTAGAGAAATGCAAATCAAAACTACAATGAGGCATCACTTCACACCAGTCAGAATGGCCGTCATCAAAAAATCTACAAACAATAAATGCTGGAGAGGGTGTGGAGAAAAGGGAACCCTCTTGCACTGTTGGTGGGAATGTAAATTGATACAGCCACTATGGAGAACAGTATGGAACTTCCTTAAAAAACTAAAAATAGAACTACCAGATGACCCAGCAATTCCATGATTGGGCATATACTATGAGAAATCCATAATTCAAAAAGAGACATGTAGCACAAGATTCATTGCAGCACTATTTACAATAGCCAGGACATGGAACCATCCTAGATGTCCATCAACAGATGAATGGATAAAGAAGTTGTGGCACATGTATACAATGGAATGTTGCTCAGCCATAAAAAGGAAAGAAATTGAGTTATTTGTAGTGAGGTGGATGGACCTGGAATATGTCATACAGAGTGAAATAAGTCAGAAAGACAAAACAAATACCTACGCTAACACATATATATGGAATTTTAAAAAGTGGTACTGACGAACCTAGTTGCAGGGCAAGAATAAAGATGCAGATGTATAGAACAGACATGAGAGCATGGGGGAAAGGGGAAGCTGGGATGAAGCGAGAGCGTAGAATTGACATATATACACTACCAAATATAAAATGGATGGCTAGTGGGAAGCTGCTGCATAGCACAGGGAGATCAGCTCTGTGGTTTGTGACCACCTAGAGGGGTGGGATAGTGAGGATGGGAGGGAGGCTCAAGAGGGAGGGGATATGGGGATATATGTAAACATATAGCTGATTCACTTTGTTGTACAGTAGAAGCTAACACATCATTGTAAAGCATTTATACTCCAATAAAGATGTGGAAAAAAAGACATCTAAACAAATAAAAGCATAAATCCACCTTGAATAGTGCAATTTTAACCAATATCAGCTTTGTAAAATTTAAATAATTAGGCATATATTTAAAGAAAATAAAACCTCAGATCACTTAAATTATTACAGCTAGCAATCATTTGTGAAACCACTTTTTAAATATATTCAGCTAATCCCTTTTGTTTTTTATTTCTCTCAATTAGACATAGCTTACTTATCTCTTTATTCTTTTCAGAAGAAAACACTCTTGGTGTTTTCTCTTTCACCATTTGCATACTTTGCTTTTGAGAATACAATGTTGAAATAATGGTGGGTTCTTTTGTTTACCAAAAGTGTAGGGGAGGACTTAAAGTTTGTGTCGGCAGGCTTATGGAAAAAATTTACATGAAGAGGAATAAGACAATGTCAAAGGCTAAATCATAATTGAGATATTTTCACATAAACACCTAGAAACTTCTGGTCCCTTTTCATTATCTTAGAAAAATTATAACATGTATTGTAAGTTTATCAGGTTTCTCTTTTTTTTTCTTTTTTTTCCCCATTTTTCACGTGGAGTCTTTGGTTAAGCATTTGGTACAGTGAGAATTCGTCAGGCTTTATAGATAATTAGACATTAGATTAGATGGATAGTAAAAGATCAGCCAAGATTTACAATACTTCACACTCCTTAAATCTGAATGACCCTAACAGGCAGGTAGATATGATAATTTGTCCATTTTATATGAGGAAACTGAGGCACAGAGCAGTTTAACTTGATCACGTTTACACGTCCATTAAATTGGAGATTTGGAATAAAAACTAGGTAGTTTTTCTCCAGACTCCAAGTCTTCATCCTAAAAGCCCGCACAGCAGATGAAGTTTCTGTTGCTACCTAGTTTTGTGGTCTTTGAAAAGTTACAATCTTTTGCTGTAACTTTCTTTCTGTGTAAATTGTGAATCCTAATGTTTTACCCATCTAATGGCTTATGTCTGTGGATTTTTGAAAACATGTCCATGAAATGGAAGAAAATATAAACAATCCAAGACTCCTGGCAAGGAGTCTTGCATGAATGGAAAAGAACTGATATGTTCTGCTGTTAGCTGTCTCATCATTCTTATGGCATCATCATTTTATAAGTTATCTTCTGAAAATTAACAGAAAATATTTTTCTAACATAGTTCTACGTTTAGAAGACATTTGTCTGGCTCCAAATTGGGAATGTTGAGTACTTGTAGAACAAAGAAAGTAACTATATACTCTACTTCCTGATATGGCTTTCTCATCTACAATAGTATTCCTTGTTTGGAAATGCATGTTTTCTGATTAACTTTATGTAATTTAACATGTATTATTCAAAATTAAAAACAATTAAGCTAACTTTATATAAGTTATGCTTACAAATTATGAGAGTTTTGAATCTTTTTTTCTATGAGGACAAGAGTAGAAATAATGTTTTTACTCTCCCCTAAAAAATAAGTAATACAATTCTTTAGATTTTTTTAAATGAATAGGAAGCATTGAGAATGTGTGTTTATGTGACAAAATGATCACAAGATGCAAAGTGATCTGAGCTCTTATGTCAGACTCCCAAGGTATCTTTGGCACTATATCACCATTTATTCTTTGCTTTGTTTCTGTTTTTTTTCTTCAGAAAATGAATTATGCATGAGCATAAATAACATAGGTATGTAAAGAAACAGCAGGAATAACTTTGATGACAACATTTTTGGCATATGTAGCTACCTTCCAAAGCTTCTCTGAGCAGTTTTCAGATAGAAGAAAAAAATAACATCTCAAGTTAAAAAAAGATAAAAAAGAAAAAAGTAAAAAGAATTTCACATAATTATCTCAGGCTAAAACATCTGGGTATGTCCTCTGGTACCTTACTTAAATTCAATAATGAGAGCTTTTTAAAATTAAAGAATCTTTTCCTCTGCTATCCAAATAAAGCCAAGCAGAGAAAATGATGTAGTGCCCATTCTAAGATTAGTTGGCTGCTACAGCAGGGACCAGATATCATCCTCATTCTGACATTCAGGTATCAATGAATCAGCCTAAAGTAGAGGTTAGTAAGATGCTGAAGGAAAGGCTTGAGCCAGCGAGGTTTTCACCATGATAGAATTAAGTCATTGCTTACATATTTCTTAAAATAAAATCTAATACAAATACAAGAATAGTAGAAATAGTTAAAAATAGGTTAAAACGTGCACAACATGCTGTCAGGGTATGAGGTTAGAGAAGTGATAGACCCTAAAGCTACTTCTTATCTCACACTGAAAAAGTTCAGAATGCAAAGCATCACAAAAGAGGCGTAAGTTGTAATGAAGTGACTAAGTTATGTGTGTATGGCTGTTGAGAATGGAGTGGTTAAAGTTAATTGCAAGTCATAGAGCAGTTTCCATGGAGTAGAAAGCATTGTGCCAGACTTCTGCATTTATTCAGGATTTCTAAATATGGAGAGTGTAGCTGTCAAAAATTGTATGTTCAATGCATAGGGCATAGATAATTTGATTTCCTCTTCAGTTATGTTTTCATTTGTCTTTCAATAGAAATCTGCCTCTGAATTTCATGATGATTAGGACCTTAATGTCCAAAGGAAAATTTAAACCTCAAGTAAATTTATGGACAAAGTTATTGCTAAACTATTTTCCCAGTGAAGTAAACAATCAACTGATAATATCTTATTGAGGGAAACGTGACATTATCCTACAGCTATAAGCTCTAATTTGCCATCTTTATTTGATATAGGAATTCATGCATACAGAGGCAACCATACAGACTGATGGTAATCATTTAGCTTTTTCTTTAATTGTATTGGCCTTTTCATGTATATACTTTTTTTTTTTTTTTTTTTTTTCAGTACGCGGGCCTCTCACTCTTGTGGCCTCTCCCGTTGTGGAGCACAGGCTCCAGACGCGCAGGCTCCGTGGCCATGGCTCACGGGCCCAGCCTCTCTGCAGCATGTGGGATCTTCCCGGACTGGGGCACGAACCCGTGTCCCCTGCATCGGCAGGCAGACTCTCAACCACTGTGCCGCCAGGGAAGCTCCTACATTTTTTTTTTAATAAAGCTAACAGCATGCTTTTTTACCTTGGTTATGATATCTTTTTTGATCACAGATAAAATTGTTTCCCAGAGATAAATTCGCTTACAGATTACTTTAAGACTACTATGAGAATACTTCGGCAGTGGAGTTCCCTGAGAGGGAGACATATGTGAGAATTACCTTGTTGTGAGTGACGCTGTACCACTTTTTGCCATGAGCAGCAGTGCAGCTATAGCATCCTGTGTGAGAAACAAAACATTTTGCCAAGCAGTTTAAATCACATTATTCCAAAGTTAACGTGTAAATATTCCAATTTATTAAAGGACATTATTGACTCATTTCAAATCTGGAAAATTGGCCCCATATAAATTGATAGGTTGAGAAATTTATATTAAACATAACACATTTTAAAGTTGTGTTTTGGGATCAAATTTAAAATAAACATACCATTTTTTCACTGTTTATTATTTTTTAAACTTCCTTGCAGAGCAAACAGTTAAAAAACTCATCAAGCTCAGACAGAGGAATGGATAAAGAAGATGTGGCACATATATACAATGGAATACTACTCATAAAAAGAAATGAAATTGAGTTATTTGTGGTGAGGTGGATGGACCTAGAGTCTGTCAAACAGAGTGAAGTAAGTCAGAAAGAGAAAAACAAATACCGTATGCTAACACATATATATGGAATCTAAAAAAAAAAAAAAAAAAATTGGTTCTGAAGAACCTAGGGGCAGGACAGGAATAAAGACGCAGACATAGAGAATGGACTTCAGGACATGGGGAGGGGGAAGGGTAAGCTGGGACGAAGTGAGAGAGTGGCATGGACATATATACACTACCAAATGTAAAATAGATAGCTAGTGGGAAGCAGCCGCATAGCACAGGGAGATCAGCTTGCGCTTTGTGACCACTTAGAGGGGTGGGATAGGGAGGGTGGGAGCGAGGGAGACGCAGGAGGGAAGAGATATGGGGACATATGTGTATGTATAGCTGATTCACTTTTTTATATAGCAGAAACTAACAGAACATTGTAAAGCAATTATACTCCAATAAAGATGTTAAAAAAGAAAACAACTCATCAAGCTCGAAGGTGTTTGGTTTAATAGCATGGCTACTATTAAGAATATGATAAGGTAACAGACATTCTAACTATGTCTATGAAGTAAGCTTTTAGGATCGCTTCTCTTTGTTCAGCTTTATTGAGGTATAACTGACAAATAAAATTATAAGTTATCTAAAACGTAAAAGTGATGATTGGCTAGACATATACATTGTGAAAGGATTCGGCCACCAATATATCCATCACCTCACATAGTTGTGGGGGCTTTTTGTTGGGTTTTTTTTTTGTTGTTTTTGTGGGAGAATTTTTTTTTTTTTCTTTTGCGGTACGTGGGCCTCTCACTGTTGTGGCCTCTCCCGTTGCGGAGCACAGGCTCCAGACGTGCAGGCTCAACAGCCCAGCCACTCCACGGCATGTGGGGTCCTCCCGGACCGGGGCATGAACCCATGTGCCCTGCACAGGCAGGCGGACTCTCAACCACTGCGCCACCAGGGAAGCCCAGAGAATTTTTAAGTTATACTCTCTTAGCAAATTTCACTTATACAGTACAGCATTAACAACTATATTCATCATGGTATACATTAAATCCTCAAATCTTATTCAAGAGAATAACTTCTTTACGAAGCCACAGAGAACATCAGTGGTAAAGGGAGGATCAGCATCTTTGCGATGCACTATGAATGGCTGTCTTCTGTGGGCAGAGGATGTAAGTGGGAGATGCTTCTGTTGACACTAATGTCCTGTCCAGGAGTCATTATAGAATTCTCATGATTGCAAAAGGCAAAAACACAACACTTAACACCCATTAACCATAGAGGGAGTGATTACTTAACCAGGCAGCAGTTACAGTAATCCCTCCCTATCTGTAGATGCAGAGCCCTTGGATACAGAAGTCCAACTGTACTACACCATTTTATATAAGGGACTTGAGTATCCCCAGATTCTGTTATACTGCTGGGGTCCTGGACCCAATCCCTGCAGATACCGAGGGAGGACTGTAATCAGAATCATCTGACTGACAAATTTCATCAGTCTATTAGCTATTAGATGATATGCTCCTAAGGAAAATACATTAGCCCATTGGGATTGTACTTTATCTACTTAACCAGAAAAACTCTTCTATGTATGGTGAAGAGAGAGTTCTGAACTGAATCATCAGATGGAGCTTTACTGTATCAAAAATTCCCATATATTAATCTCTTAAAAACAAGAGTCCTTTGAAGGAAGAGATAACCACATATTTGGATATAGGACTTTGCAAAGACATCTTAAATATATACAGCACATCTATTTCCCAGTCCTTCCCTAAGAGATCTATTTTGATTTCCTGGAGCAAACCTGCACTGGGGAGAAAACCAAATATATATATATATTCTTGTCTGGAGTAATTCAATACTGGCTCCAAACCAATTCTGCTCTCTTGATTCTAGAATGTCATAGTGATTCATTGATCAGAGTGAGGGCTCATGAGGGTCAGATGATAAATAGAATTTACTCTGTTTATGAACTCACACTGTGTTTATTTCCCCAGTTTCTGAATGTGTGGTTAGAATATAAATATTCAGACACCGGTAAATCACCAGAGTACTTCCCTGTAGAGTGAGGGTTATTGGCTGACAAGCTAATTGGAAGCTAATGAATCCTTAAGGCTTTATAAAATGTAGGGTCATTAACAACAGCATCAAGGAAGGAGCAGAAATGGCCTCTGTCATATCCCTATTTATTTTACCATTTTGACTTGTGCAAAAAAAAAAAAAAGTCTTAGAACATAATAAAGGAGTATTCTAAATGTAATTATGTGATGACCATCCATATATATTTTAATTTTTATTATTTTTATTGAAACAAATTAACATGGCCCCTAACACCAATTACACAGAATTTACTCCATTAAAGATTATGTGTTTTTCTCTATCCCAATAATCAGAAGAACAGAGGAAGCATTATGCTTTCCTCCAACAAATACAAGAGTAAATCTTCACTGGTCTGCTTAAGGCTATGCAACACTGCTTCTTGGTCATAATTTAGCCTGCAGAGACCTTAATTAACCATCTTATCATACCTGACTTGCTGATAGTACCTACTGACAAGCAAGTAGCATTTGATGGATGCCAGAATATGGGAATGATATAACAGTAAGGCATCTGATAGTTTCTGGCATCTATAGGTCTAGACATGTTAGGATACCTCCTTCAGAAGAAAGGAAAAGTTGCTTCAACTTACATTCTCTACCACCAACTAAAAGGCATTAATGGTTGATGGGAATTGATAGTCTATTTAATTATATTGCTCTGACACACTTATTAAGTGGCCAGTTTTGAGCTGCACTGAGAACAAGTAAAGGCTCTCCAGCTGGCTCAGTCTTTCACCTAAGCCTTCTCAGTTTCTGAATGTGATGGTACTTAAAATGCCTGTCCAATCAGGATGATTCATGAAGGCTACCATCGGCTTGGACGGCCAAATCAGAGTGGAGGGTGCTTAGGTTTTGGAGCAAATCCAGGTTCTCTTTGAAGTGACTAGCAATCATTCTTAGCTTGTTACTGTGCCATGGTGGATATTGAACTCCTGATGATGGAACAAGTGACTGTAATTCCCGGATTTCCCATCATAAACTTGGTGTTAGTTGATTCCAAAACCAAACAGCCAGTAACATCCAGAAGCACTTTCTTAAAATAGAATGTGGTATATTCAAGACAGATTGAGCAGGTCTTAATTTCCTTGTGTTCTTACTCCTGCCATTTCTCTCTGAACTCACATTTATAGTCTCATTAGGATCTTCCTATGGCAGTTAACTGAGGAGAACAGTTTTGACCCAGAAGGAGAATGCTACAGTTAGACAAGATAGCAGGGAAGAGAATGGGAAAAGAAAATCTTGGCAGTAAGCAAAACTTCAAGAGTTATATATTAGTTTCCATTTGGTCTGGAATTAGACATTACTGGAAATACAAATAGGTATTCATTCATGAGTGGTATCTAATGGTTTGTTCAAATGATGAGGAATTTGGAAAGAATAAAATTGGAGGATTGATTACAAAGCAGCTTTTGGAGGAGGAATGTGGATAGACCTCACTAAATGGTCCTAGAAAGTGAGAATATTTATGGCTGACATGAATATTACTTAGAGGAGGTTGTCAATAATTGGATGAACAAGATACCCTATCTAAAGGCTGTCAATCTTCTTCTTTCCACATCTGTTCTATTGTTCAATGAATATAAAATGTGGTCATAGTGTCAGGGATAGAGGTTATGCATGGGCTCAATAGTTTGAATTTCCTCACAATAGGCATATATAATACTTTCAATGCTAAGTCCCTGATCTGTAAATTGCAGAGAATTGTTAATATGATGCTATATCCTGGGGGAAGCAGCCAGCCATCTAGTAGAACAATGAATATATCAGATATCTTTTTATGGGAGAGTTCATTTTTCCTTACTGTAGTACATCTTTGTTTAAAAAGAATTATGTCTTTTCTGTCCACCAACCTGTTGTAAACACACCATTAACTGATTTACCAAATACCTCATTTACCATCAGGTTTTCACATAACAATACTAATTCTTATCAAGGAATTCATTTTACCACAAAACAAATAAGGCAAATACTGTTGTACAGGATTCACTGATGTACCAGAAGCAGCTGCTCTTAGAGAATGGGAGAACTACTGAAGAGTCAACTAGTCTCAAATAAGTGGGGAAAAAGCCCCTGGTAATCTGGTTTTGTATTACAGAGTGATATTCTCTATGGCCAGAGTCTATATGTTCTGGTACTAAGGGATGTACTTAATAGTAGCACCTCTCAAAATTATATAATTTTTATAATTACATATTTTATATATATATATATATATATATATATATATATATAATTATATGATTTAAAAACCATTTGAAATAATAAATAATTAAATAGAAAAGTTTTACTTCCTATCTTTCAACTTTCATATCATATTTCAATAATTTGATACCCAAGGGTAGTAGTTTTCACTAAACTGAAAACTAAAACTTGCATCAAGCAGTTTTGGAAACCTCATGCCACCAGAACAGTATCTAAAAGGATGGCATTTTTCTGTTGTTTCAGGGCTTGGTCTTTTAAATCAAAGTCTATATGTATGCTGCAAGAAAATTGAGAGAGGTAGTAGTATTGCTTAAACTCAGTGACTCATCCTAAACACATCTTAGTCCTGCCATTTGGTAGATTAGAAATATCCAAACTGGATGACAAGCAAGAGACCTGAACTATCAAGAATAAACATTTTAGTAACTGCCCCTCCACCTTTAAATAAAGAACATTGACAAGGTGAGGTGCTCAGACAGGGTAAAATGAACATGGAATGGGTAATGGAAAATGAATATTATGAATGCCAACCAAGTCTTGAGAATTCTTAAAGTAATGAGAATATTTGTAGTTATTTGTATTTTTCTCTTCTCATTTAATTATAAAGATATAAGCATATACTATATATATATCATATGTATATATGTATGTATAATATATGTGTATATATGTATAGACTGTTGAGACTAACAGAAAAAGTCAGAAGTGGTGATGTGTCGTTTCTGATAGTATATCATAAAAAGTTATAGAGCATCTTTCTTGTACAATAGAGCCTTCATACTTTGAGCCCTGAATTCCTATACTGTGGGCAAGCCCAGGTCACATGAACAGGCCACTTTATGGGTTTTATTCTACAACAGAGGTCCAAAATGCTTGCCATACTAGTGGGAAATCCTGGATATCAGCTCTTTGGAGTATTCAGATGACTACAGCCCTAACCAATATGACTAGAGTTGCATAGAGACCCAAAAGAGAACTATGAGAAAAATAAGATAGTGTGTGAAGCTGTTAAGCTCTGAGATACTTTGTTTCTCTACCATAGTAACTGGAACAGGATCTTTACTTGTGCTCTGTAACCAAGTGGAAGGGGGGCCTCAGTGGGTAGAGTTGACATGTTTTTCAATACCCACTCTAATGCCCTTTAAGCATATGGAGTCTGGACTCTACTTACATTTGGTATATTACCTTGCAGCTAGGGCACCAGATGTGATTTTGGTTCCTGTAATTAAATTCACTCGTGATGGGCTTCTTTGAGAACTGAATAATATAATCAGAGTAGTATAGCTCTAGACTGTGATTATAGTGATGACTTCCTAATTTTTCAGACGACTTTCCAGTTTGGTAGTTTGGGGTTTGTCACAGAAAAGAATTCATTCTGGAGTTTCCAGCATGATTAGCTTCCTGAGTTTCAGATTCCTGACAATGGCTCTTATGGTGGCCCATTTCTGTAATCATAGAAGCTAAACCTAAAGTCTCTATCCCTCCTAACAATTATGTGAGCTTTCTCTGCAACTTAATAAATCCCTTACTACTTAAATTAGCTAGTTTAGAATCTGTTGCCTAAAAATAAGTAACTTGACCTCTTCTTTGACTCTTCAGGAAGACAAAAAGAAAAAAAAGCTAAACAAAAAACAAGTATATTGTCTGGAATACACTAGATCATGAAATATTAATTTTATTCTTTCCCATTACATTACCCTCTTGAAGATTCTTGTGAGTTCTATTAATATTTTAGTTTATTTCTGAACAAATATTCATAATTTTAACATTTCCTCTGCAGAAAAATAGAACTTACATTACACATTTTATAAGACAAAAAGAAGAGTCATGGTGCACTAGTTTTGTAAAAGTTCTACTCTTTACAAATTATAATTTATGAGAGCAGGACTTATGAATAAATATGCCTGTTTCCTGTACTTCTAATAATGTTCTAACACTGCTAGTAACTATAAGATTAGAATCAAAAGCAGTTGCCTTTTCTGTTTAATAAGAATGTCATAACCCCTTTTCATCTTTTATTACTAAGGTTTATCTTTCATAATCATGTTCAATCCTATGGGTACAGGATAAAAAAATTTGAAGTAGCTAGCACAGAGAAAAGTTCATTATGAAACGGAACTGATTGTCAATATTGGAAAAATAATCTAACAATAGATTATCATCTTGCATTTTAATTTAACTTGGCTAAGTAGGCAAACAGGTCTAAGGATCTGCAAATATCTTTAATATTTGAGGAAGAAAAAGAATTTGAAGCTAAAATCAGGTTGGCTTTTTGAAGCTATACACATCCTTTCTATGCTAAAAATTTAATGATAAAAATCTCTCTTTTATAATGGAAATTTACCTCTAACTACTCAAAAGAAAGACAAGTGTTCCACAATCTCCTGTGAGAATCAAATCTTTCTTTCGATATGGTAAATTTTACCCTTGTTTTTGAGAATGTAATAAGGAAGTATCATGAAAAAATATTACAGTATTCTTTTAGACCATCTGTTATGTACAGTATAAAATATAAATGTATTTAAAACGATTAAAACATTCACATTACCATTTTCTCCATAGTTTGAAATAATATTAGTCTCAGATTTGTGGTAAGACTGTTAATTGTGCTTTAATTGTTCACTAAGTATAATTATTTAATTACATTTTTCTTTTAAAAGAGTAATTTTTTTTCTTTTTAATGAAAAGATATACTGTTGAATCTGATCATATTTCTTACTTAATGAATCTGCTTATCCCTAAAGAGGAGAAATATTTCCAAGCTTTCTTGTCATTCAAAGTATGTATATATACAATCACATAGGGAGTCTCTCTATGTAAAAACCTAAATATGTCAGCACTGTAGAACTAAGTGAAAAAATACAGCAGCTGATGTCAGAAGGAAGTCACTACCAGAAGAGGAAAGAAGAGATTTTTGCATGAAAATTAATATTGCATCTAAATAGTCAGTGTGAATAACCCAATATCCAGTGAAAATATTATTTGTTTTTACTCCTGAAATGTGAATACTTTTAACTTTGTTCAGATTTATTTTGCTTAGAGAATGTTGACTTTTTGAAAAGGAGCACCAAATAATAGCCTGAAAAAAATTTTTAAGGTATGAATTTTGCCATCACACTGAAAACATTCTGAATCCTGATCATGTTCAATAAATTCATAGATGCTGTCAAGCTGACAGTAAAAATGGCAAATGAAGGGAATCCAGTGTAGGTGGGATGGGAATGCATACATGTAGTGAGCCAGTAAGGATAGATTACACTTAGTACATTTTACTAAATAAGTCACTTGTAGCATTGTATTTCAAAATATTTAAAATATCTTACTAGATTTTTTACCAATTTAGTATGCATTGACAGCTATTTAGGTGTAATTTTTCTTTGATGAGGCATGAAAATGTCTTACATGTATACAAAATTGTATTCATTAATTCATTCATAATAAGCTGGCCTATCAATCTTGTCTTTGCTATTGTTGATCAGGAAATACATATATATAATAGGAAAACCCTGGAGGCAATTCCATTATAAAGGGGACTAAAATAACAATGCACTCTATAATAGTTTTAAAATATGTCAGCAAAATATTTGACGCTTCTTCCATTAAAAACTAGAGTCTAATATCTTTCCCCTTGAATATGGGCCAGCGTTAGTCATGCTTTTCGATGACTAGAATGGGGCACAATGAATGGGGCAGAATAGAATGAATAGAAATGTGGCATTTCTTGTCTTCCCAGACAAAATGATAAAAAGTGATACACACACCTTTAACCTGCCTTTCTCTTCTCTTCATTATAATAATTTTACTTGGAACTCACCTGTCATACTGTAAGGAAGTCAAGCAGTCACGTGGAATGGTGAGATGTAAGTGCTGTGCCCCAAATCCTAGCTGATGTTCAAGCTGACAGTCAGCATCAACCTCCAGAGATGTGAGAGTGAGTGTTTGGATTGTTCCAGCCTCCAGGCTTCAAGCTATCTCAGCTTGAAGAGATACCAGGTAAAGTAGGGATAACCCTGCTGCATCCTGCCCAAATTCTAAATTTGTGATGTTGTTTTGAGACAATAGGTTTTGATTATGCAGCAATGCATAGCTGAAACACAAGCTATCACTGGTACTACTCAATATTGTTCTGTAAGTTTTTTTTTCCCAGTTCATTCATGCTTTAGTTTATTCATTCAACAAATATTTATGGCATAGCTACCAGAGGCTGGGTGCAGGTTGAGGCACTGCAGGAGATACATCAGTGAATATACATAAAAAAAAAATCCCTTCCCCCACTGAAGGTATATATTAGAAGCAGAGATAGAAAGGGTATAATGTTCAGCAGCTATGAGTGTTAGAGGGAAAAAAAAAAACGGTAAGTAGAGAGTGTATGACAGGGTGATGTCATTTAGATAGGGTGTTGAAAGGAATCGTCTCTGAGGGGTGACATTTCAGAAGAGACAAGGAAAAAAATCAGGAAGCAAGTCACTTTAATATCTGGAATAAAACATTACAGGCAAAGGGAAGAGAGAACATTTAGGAACAAAGAGGGATATCAGTGTGACTGGAGCAGAGTGAGCAAGAGGAAGAGGAGATAGAAAAAAATGTCTCAGCCAGATAATGTAGGGATTCCTTCACCACCTTAGTGGATGACCTATATCCCAATTAATACATACATTGAGACTTATTCTAAATGTAATGGGAAGACCTTACAAGGTTTTGAGCAAGCAACTGGCATAATATTATGTAACAAATTTTAAATTTATTACATAAATTGGAGAAAACAACTGACATAAACATTAAAACTCTGGGGTTTATGGGAAAAGTAGACTGTAGGGCTGCAATATTCGCAGTAGAGACCTGTAAATCGATCACTATGATACCCCAGGAAAGATGGAGCAAGAGGTTGGGGGATGGTAGCTGACTTGCGGGTGAGAGATAGTCAAATGGAAAATGGATTTTGAAGAGAGAGAAATAGAACAGATTGCCAGTAATTGGATGAACCAATGCTACAATCAGAAAAAATATTAAGTGATATTAATGCTAGAATAAAGATGCAAGTGTAATTATTTGCAGATGATGGGATTGCTTATATAAAAATTCTGAAAATTAATAATCACCAAATTGAATAAGATAAAATATTTTTATCCAATTTTCTATATGTAGAAATTGAGGCTTAGAAAATTGATTAATTTGGTGTAAGGTCACACACAAGTGGTAGATGAGTTCAGACAAATAAAGGACTTTGGAATCTAGGAAACAATTTTTTTCTATTATTCCTCAATTCAAAACTACAGAGAATATTTCAGTACTACCTTCTCCTGGTCAATCAACTGTAAACAAAAATTACAATCCTAAAAAATAATCAGATTTACTTATAATTTAAGTAACAGTATTTCTGGCTGTCAATTTTGTCAGAGTATTCAAGAGTCTTCAAATTTTTAGTTCCCATTAAGTCCATGATTCTATAGCTATAAAATTCTATGAGCTATAGTTCATAGCCTAACCTAAGTAAATTATCAGAAATGTGTCTAGGCTTTATATGTGTAAACATTTAATACATTATTACTTATATTGAAAATAAACATTAATTAACACTTAGGTGAGTGTTAATACTACAAATCAAGCAGGGAAACACTGTGTGCCTGTTGGAAGTTCTTGATGTTAAACTTACGGGAAAATTATTGCCTTAATGTCATTAAAAATACTGACCATAGCCATCATCTCTCAAAATACAAATATATCCTAAAGGTTACTCACTGAAAATGTCCAGATCTCTTAAAAATAGGTAATAATTAGCTATTGTGAAAATTCTTAAAATGGTATTAATTTTCCCTGAAACTGACTGCTCTTGTGAGGGCTGTTTTCTCTTTGGAGTAGTATTACAACTACCTCCCTACATAAGCCTGGAAAAATGAAAGGTTTCTTTCTCTCCTAGAAATAGGCACTTAAATAATTATGCCCACCAAGAGATTTAGCGGCGGAGATCACCTTCCTCCCCACAGATACACTAGAAATACAGCTACACATGGAACAACGCCTACAGAACACTTACTGAATGCTGGCAGAAGACCTCAGACGTCCCAAAAGGCAAGAAACTCCCCACGTGCCTTGTTAGGGAAAAAGAAAAAAGAATAAACAGAGACAAAAAGATAGGGATGGGACCTGCACCAGTGGGAGGGAGCCGTGAAGGAGGAAAGGTTTCCACACACTAGGAAGACCCTTCGCGGGCGGAGACTGCGGGTGGCGGAGTGGGAAAGCTTCCGAGTCATGGAGGAGAGCACAGCAACAGGGGTGCGGAGGGCAAAATCGAGAGATTCCCGCACAGAGGATCGGTGCCCTCAGGCACACACCAGCCCGAGAGGCTTGTCTTCTCGCCCGCCGGGGCGGGCGGGGGCTGGGAGGTGAGGCTCGGGCTTCGGTCGGAGTGCAGAGAGAGGACTGTGGTTGGCGGCGTGAAAACAGCCTGAAGGGGCTAATGTGCCACAGCTAGCTGGAAGGGAGTCCAGAAAAAAGTCTGAACCTGCCAAAGAGGCAAGAGGCTTTTTCTTCCCTCTTTATTTCCAGGTGCGCGAGGAGAGGGGATTAAGAGCACTGCTTAAAGGAGCTCCAGAGACGAGTGCGAGCCGGTGCTGAAAGTGCGGACACCAGAGATGGGCGTGGGATGATGGGGCTACTGCTGCCACCACCACAAGGCCTCTGTGCGATGTGCAGGTCACTGTCCACGCCCCCCTTCCGGGGAGCCTGTGCAGCCCGTCACTGCCGGGGTCCCGGAATCAAGGGACGGCTTCCCCGGGGGAGTGCACGGTGCGCCCCGGGCTGGTGCAACGTCAAGCCGGCCTCTGCCACCACAGGCTCGCCCCGCACTCCGTGCCACTCCCTCCCCTCGACCTGAGTGAGCCACAGTCCCTGAAGCGGCTGCTCCTTTAACCCTGTCCTGTCTGAGTGAAGAACAGACGCCCTCCAGCGACCTACACGCAGGATGGGGGGGGGGGGCAAATCCAAAGCTGAGACCCAGGAGCTGTGAGAATAAAGAAGAGAAAGGGAAATCTCTCCCAGCAGCCTCAGAAGCAGCGGATTAAAGCTCCACAATCAAATTGATGTACCCTGCATCTGTGGAATACATGAATAGACAATGAATCATCCCAAATTGAGGAGCCGTGTGGATGAAAGGTTCTTGGTGCTACAGCCAGGAGCCAGTGCTGTGCCTCTGAGGTGGGAGAGCCAACTTCAGGACGCTGGTCCACAAGAGACCTCCCAGCTCCACATAATATCAAATGGCGAAAATCATCCAGAGATCTCCGTCTCAACACCAGCACCCAGCTTCACTCAACAACCAGCAAGCTACAGTGCTGGACACTCTATGCCAAACAACTAGCAAGACAGGAACACAACACCACCCATTAGCAGAGAGGCTGCCTAAAATCATAAAAAGGCCACAAAAACCCCAAAACCCACCACCAGATGTGGACCTGCCCACCAGAAAGACAAGATCCAGCCTCATCCACCAGAACACAGGCACTAGTCCCCTCCACCAGGAAGCCTACACAACCCACTGAACCAACCTTAGCCACTGGGGACAGACACCAAAAACAAGGGGAACTACGAACCTGCAGCTTGCAAAAAGGAGACCCCAAACACAGTAAGATAAGCAAAATGAGAAGACAGAAAAACAAACAGCAGGAGAAGGAGCAAGATAAAAACACACCAGACCTAACAAATGAAGAGGAAATAGGCAGTCTACCTGAAAAAGAATTCAGAATAATGATAGTAAAGATGACCCAAAACCTTGGAAATAGAATAGACAAAATGCAAGAAACAGTTAACAAGGACCTAGAAGAACTAAAGATGAATCAAGCAACAATTAGAAACACAATAAATGAAATTAAAAATACTCTAGGTGGGCTCAAGAGCAGAATAACTGAGGCAGAAGAACCAATAAGTGATGTGGAAGATAAAATAGTGGAAATAACTACTGCAGAGCAGAATAAGAAAAAAGAATGAAAACAACTGAGGACAGTCTTAGAGACCTCTGTGACAACATTAAATGCACCAACATTCGAATTATAGGGGTTCCCGAAGAAGAAGAGAAAAAGAAAGGGACTGAGAAAATATTTGAAGAGATTATAGTTGAAAACTTCCCTTATATGTGAAAGGAAATAGTTAATCAAGTCCAGGAGGCACAGAGAGTCCCATACAGGATAAATCCAAGGAGAAATACTCCAAGACACATATTAATCAAACTGTCAAAAATTAAATACAAAGAAAACATATTAAAAGCAGCAAGGGAAAAACAACAAATAACACACAAGGGAATCCCCATCAGGTCAACAGCTGATCTCTCAGCAGAAACTCTGCAAGCCAGAAGGGACTGGCAGGACATATTAAAAGTGATGAAGGAAAAAAACCTGCAACCAAGATTACTCTACCCAGCAAGGATCACATTCAGATTTGATGGAGAATTAAAACCATTCCAGACAAGCAAAAGCTGAGAGAGCTCAGCACCACCAAACCAGGTTTACAACAAATGCTAACGGAACTTCTCTAGGCAAGAAACACAACAGAAGGAAAAGACCTACAATAACAGCACCAAAACAATTAAGAAAATGGGAATAGGAACATACATATCGATAATTACCTTAAATGTAAATGGACTAAACGCTCCCATCAAAAGACACAGATTGGCTGAATGGATACAAAAACAAGACCCATATATATGCTGTCTAAAAGAGACACACTTTAGACCTAGAGACACATACAGACTGAAAGTAAGGGGATGGAAAAAGATATTCCATGCAAATGGAAACCAAAAGAAAGCTGGAGTAGCAATTCCCATATCAGACAAAATCGATTTTAAAATAAAGACTACTAGAAGAGACAAAGAAGGACACTACATAATAATCAAAGGATCGATCCAAGAAGATATAACAATTGTAAATATTTATGCACCCAACATAGGAGCACCTCAATACATAAGGCAAATACTAACAGCCATAAAAGGGGAAATGGATAGTAACACATTCATAGTAGGGGACTTTAACAACCCACTTTCACCAATGGACAGATCATCCAAAATGAAAATAAATAAGGAAACACAAGCTTTAAATGATACATTAAACAAGATGGACTTAATTGATATTTATAGGACATTGCATCCAACAACAACAGAAAACACATTTTTCTCAAGTGCTCATGGAACATTCTCCAGGATAGATCATATCTTGGGTCACAAATCAAGCCTTGGTAAATTTAAGAAAATTGAAATTGTATCAAGTGTCTTTTCCGACCACAATGCTGTGAGACTAAATATCAATTACAAGAAAAGATATGTAAAAAATACAAACACATGGAGGGTAAACAGTACACTACTTAATAACGAAGTGATCACTGAAGAAATCAAAGAGGAAATAAAAAAATACCTAGAAACAAGTGACAATGGAGACACAATAACCCAAAATATATGGGATGCAGCAAAAGAAGTTCTAAGACGGAAGTTTACAACAATACACTCCTACCTTAAGAAACAGAAAACATCTTCAATAAACAACCAAACCTTGCACTTAAAGAAATTAGAGAAAGAAGAACAAAAAAATCCCAAAGTTAGCAGAAGCAAAGACATCATAAAAATCAGATCAGAAATAAATGAAAAAGATATGAAGGAAACGATAGCAAAGATCAATAAAACTAAAAGCTGGTTCTTTGAAAAGATAAACAAAATTGATAAACCATTAGCCAGACTCATAAAGAAAAAAAGGGAGAAGACTCAAATCAATAGAATTAGAAATGAAAAAGGAGAAGTAACAACTGACAGTGCAGAAATACAAAAGATCATGAGAGATTACTACAAGCAACTCTATGCCAATAAAATGGACCACCTGGAAGAAATGGACAAATTCTTAGAAATGCACAACCTGCCAAGACTGAATCAGGAAAAAATAGAAAATATGAACAGACCAATCACAAGCACTAAAATTGAAATTGTGATAAAAAATCTTCCAACAAACAAAAGCCCAGGACCAGAGGGCTTCACAGGGGAGTTCTACCAAACATTTAGAGAAGAGCTGATACCTATCCTTGGCAAACTTGTCCAAAATATAGCAGATGGAGGAACACTCCCAAACTCATTCTACGAGGCCACCATCACCTTGATACCAAAACCAGACAAGGATGTCACAAAGAAAGAAAACTACAGGCCAATATCATTGTTTAACATAGATGCAAAAATCCTCAACAAAATACTAGCAAACAGAATCCAACAGCACATTAAAAGGATCATACACCATGATCAAGTGGGGTTTATTCCAGGGATACAAGGATTGTTCAATATATGCAAATCAATCAATGTGATACACCATATTAACAAATTGAAGGAGAAAAACCATTTGATCATCTCAATAGATGCAGAGAAAGCTTTTGACAAAATTCAACACCCATTTATGATAAAAACCCTGCAGAAAGTAGGCATAGAGGGAACTTTCCTCAACATAATAAAGGCCATATATGACAAACCCACAGCCAACATTGTCCTCAATGGTGAAAAACTGAAACCATTTCCACTAAGATCAGGAAAAAGACAAGGTTGCCCACTCTCACCACTCTTATTCACCTTAGTTTTGGAAGTTTTAGCCACAGCAATCAGAGAAGAAAAGGAAATAAAAGGAATCCAAATTGGAAAAGAAGAAGTAAAGCTGTCACTGTTTGTAGATGACATGATACTATACATAAAGAATCCTAAAGATACTACCAGAAAACTACTAGAGCTAATCAATGAATTTGGTAAAGTAGCAGGATACAAAATTAATGCACAGAAATCTCTGGCATTCCTATATACTAATGATGAAAAATCTGAAAGTGAAATCAAGAAAACACTCCCATTTACCACTGCACCAAAAAGAATAAAATATCTAGGAATAAACCTACCTAAGGAGACAAAAGACCTGTATGCAGAAAATTATGAGACACTGATGAAAGAAATTAAAGATGATACAAATAGATGGAGAGATATACCATTCTCCTGGATTGGAAGAATCAATATTGTGAAAATGACTCTACTACCCAAAGCACTCTACAGATTCAATGCAATCCCTATCAAACTACCACTGCATTTTTCACAGAACTAGAACAAAAATTTCACAATTTGTATGGAAACACAAAAGACCTCAAATAGCCAATGCAATCCTGAGAACGAAAAATGGAGCTGAGGAATCAGGCTCCCTGACTTCAGACTATACTACAAAGCTACAGTAATCAAGACAGTATGGTACTGGCACAAAAACAGAAAGATAGATCAATGGAACAGGATAGAAAGCCCAGAGATAAACCCACGCACGTATGTTCACCTTATCTTTGATAAAGGAGGCAGGAACATACAGTGGAGAAAGGACAGCCTCTTCAATAAGTGGTGCTGGGAAAACTGGACCAGGACATGTAAAAGTATGAGATTAGATCACTCCCTAACACCATACACAAAAATAAGCTTAAAATGGATTAAAGACCTAAATGTAAGGCCAGAAACTATAAACTCTTGGAGGAAAACATAGGCAGAACACTCTATGACATAAATCACAGCAAATCCTTTTTGACCCACCTCCTAGAGAAATGGAAATAAAGACAAAAATAAACACATGGACCTATTGAAACTTAAAATCTTTTGCACGGAAAGGAAACCATAAACAAGATGAAAAGACAACCCTCAGGATGGGAGAAAATATTTCAAATGAAGCAACTGAGAAAGATTAATCTTTAAAATTTATAAGCAGCTCATGCAGCTCAATAACAAAAAAACAAACAACCCAATCCAAAAATGGGCAGAAGACCTAAATAGATATTTTCCACAGAAGATATGCAGACTGCCAACAAACACATGAAAGAATGCTCAACATCATAATCATTAGAGAAATGCAAATCAAAACTACAATGAGATATCATCTCACACCAGTCAGAATGACCATCATCAAAAAATCTAGAAAACAATAAATGCTGGAGAGGGTGTGGAAAAAATGGAACACTCTTGCACTGCTGGTGGGGAATGTGAATTGGTACAGCCACTATGGAGAACAGTATGGCAGGTTTCTTAAAAAACTACAAATAGAACTACCATATGACCCAGCAATCCCACTACTGGGCATATACCCTGAGAAAACCATAATTCAAAAAGAGTCATGTACCAAAATGTTCCTAGCAGCCCTATTTACAATAGCCCGGAGATGGAAACAACCTACGTGTCCATCATCGGATGAATGGATAAAGAAGATGTTGCACATATATACAATGGAATATTACTCAGCCATAAAGGAAACGAAATTGAGCTATTTGTAATGAGGTGGATAGACCTAGGGTCTGTCATACAGAGTGAAGTAAGTCAGAAAGAGAAAGACAAATACCATATGCTAACACATATATATGGAATTTAAGAAGAAACAAAATGTCATGAAGAACATAGGGGTAAGACAGGAATAAAGACACAGACTTACTAGAGAATGGACTTGAGGATATGCGGAGGGGGAAGGGTAAGATGTGACAAAGCGAAAGAGAGGCATGGACATATATACACTACCAAACGTAAGGTAGATAGATAGTGGGCAGCAGCTGCATAGCACAGGGAGATCAGCTCGGTGCTTTGTGACCGCCTGGAGGGGTGGGATAGGGAGGGTGGGAGGGAGACGCAAGAGGGAGGGGATATGGGAACATATGTATATGTATAACTGATTCATTTTTTTATAAAGCAGAAACTAAC